>NW_006921719.1:2297444-2313622 GCF_000298275.1 Orycteropus afer afer
CATGGTTTAAAATCAAGAAGGGAGTGTGTCAGGGTTGTATCCTTTCCCCACACTTATTCAATCTAATGATGAGCAAATAATCCGAGAAGGTGGACTATATGAAGAAAAACATGGCATCAGGACTGGAGGAAGAATCATAACAACCTGAGATACACAGAAGATACAACTTTGCTTGCTGAAAGTGAGGATGACTTGAGGCACTTACTGATGAATGTTGAAGAATACAGTCTGCAGTATGGATTACATCTCAATATAAAGAAAACAAAAATCCTCACAACTGGACAAATGAGCAGCATTACAATAATTGGAGAGAAGATTTAGGTTGTCAAAGAATTCATGTTGCCTGGTTCTACAATTGATGCCAATGGAAGCAGCAGTCAGGACATTAGATGATGTGTAACATTGGGAAAGTCAACCAACGAAGGAACAGTTTCAAGTGCTGAGGAGCAAGGATGTCTCCTTGAGGACTAAGGTGCACCTGACACAAGCCATGATATTTCCAATCGCCTCATATGCATGTGAGAACTGGAATGAATAAGGAAGACTGAAGAAGGATTGATGCTTTTGAGTTGTGGTGCGGGCGAAGAATGCTGAAAGTACCATGGCCTGCTAAAAGACCTAAAAGATCTGTCCTGGAGGAAGTGCACCTGAAATGTTCCTTAGAAGTGAGAATGGTCAGACCTCATCTCACCTATTTTGGTCATGTTGTCAGATGGGACCATTCCCTGGAGAAGGCTGTCATGCTTCGTGGGGTGGAGGGTCAACAAAAGAGGGGGAGACCTTCAAAGAGATGGATTGACACGGTGGCTGTGATGATGGGCTCAAGTATAGCAGGGATCATGCAGCCAGTGCGGGATAGGGCACTGTTTTGTTCTGCTGTGCATGGGGTCTCTATGAGTAAGAAATGACTCGACAGCACCTAACAACAACAGAATAAGTCCTCTGATGTCTTGACTGCTACTTCCATTGGTGTTGATTGTAGAACCAAGTAATATGAATTCTTTGACAACATCAGTCTTTTCTCCATCTAAAGTGTCTTCATCAGTAAGTGCTTCAAGTCATCCTCACTTTCAGCAAGCAAAGTTGTATCATCAGCATATCGCAGGTTGTTAATGAGTCTTCCTCCAATCCTGATGCCACATTCTTCTTCATATAGTCCAGCTTCTCAGATTATTTGCCCAGCATACAGATTGAATAAGTATGGTGAAATGATACAGCCCTGACACACTCTCTTTTGATTTTAAACCATGCAGTGTCCCCTAGTTCTGTTCGAATGACAGCCTTTTTGTCTATGTACAGGTTCCTCATGAGTACAATCAAGCGTTCTGGCAGTCCCATTCTTCTCAATGTTATCCACAATTTATTATGGTCTACACAATCAAATGCTTTTGCATAGTCAATAAAACATAAGTAAACCATCTTCCTGGTATTCTTTGCTTTCAGCCCAAATCCATCTGACATCAGCAATGATATCCCTCATTCTACATCTTCTTCTGAATCCAGTTTGCATTTCTGGAAGTTCCCTGTCAATATACTGCTGCAACCATTTTTGAATGATCTTCAGTAAGATTTTACCTGCATATGATATTAATAATGTTGTTTGATAATTTCCACACTCTGTGGGATCACCTTTCTTTGGAATGAGTACAAATATGGATCTCTTCCAGTCAGTTGGCCAGGTAGCTGTTTTCCAAATCTCTTGGCATAGCTGAGTGAGTGCCTCCAGTGGCGCATCCATTTGTTGAAACATCTCAAAGGGTATTCCATCAATTCCTGGAGCCTTATTTTCACCAATTCCTTCAGTGCAGCTTCGATGACTTCTTCTTTTTTTTTTTTTTTTTTTTTATTTTTTTAATTGTGTTTTGGGTGAAAGTTTACAGAGAAAATTCACTTTCCATGTAGCAGTTCACATACAATTTGTCTCATGACATTGACTACAATTTACCTCAATGCAACATCTCCCCTCCCACTTCATCCCAATAATTACCTCTTCCCTGTGTCCATCCCTCCATGCATTCCCATGCACTCCTGCCCCCTGAGTTGTCTCCCTGTGTATAAACAGCCCTTCTTTCTCCCATGGTTGTTCTTTCTAAAGAGTGTATCTACCTCAGGTAAATGTTCAACTCATTTGTTTGTCTTTTGTTTGGCTGTAAGTCACAGGTGTGTGTTCAATTCTAGACCTGAAGGGCAGCTAGGGGCCATAGTCTCAGTGGTTCTACCAGGCTTTATCAGACAAGCAAACCTTGTCCCCCCCCTTTCTTTTCCCCAAATAATTTTGAGTTTTGTTCCACATTGTTCTCCCTCTCTATCCAGGATCTCCTACATAGACCCCCCCACCTCAAGTGGCTGACATTGGTAGCCAGGCATCATCTAGTTTTTCTAGTCTCATCGACTTCTTCCTTCAACACCATTGGTTCTTGATCATATGCCACCTCCTGAAATGGATGCACATTGACTAATTCTTTTTGGTATAATGACTGTGTATTCCTTCTGTCTTCTTTTTATGTTTCCTGCATTGTTCAATATTTTGCCCATGTGGTTGTTGTTGTTATGTGCCTTAGAGTTGGACCTCACTCATACCGTCCCTCCTTGGGCTTCTGAGACAGTATCACTACAGAAGTAGATTGCTCAACCTTCCTTCTGAGGAGTGGCCATAGAATCTTTCAATATTGCAACTAAAGGTTTAAATTTTTTCTTCAGTTCTTTCAGCTTGAGAAATGCCAAGCATGTTCTTCCTCTTTGGCTTCTCAACTCCAGGTCTTTGCACATTTCATTATAATAACTGACTTTATCATCTTGAGTTGCTGTTTGAAATCTTCTGTTCAGCTCTTTTATCTTGTCATTTTTTCCATTTGCTTTAGCTACTCTCTGTTCAAGGGCAAGTTTCAGAATCTCTTCTGACATCCATTTTGGTCTTTTCTTCCTTTCCTATCTTTTTAATGACCTTTTGCTTTCTTCATGGATGATATTCTTGATGTCATCTGGTAATTCCTCTGGTTTTCAGTCATTGGTGTACTGTACATCAAATCTATTCTTTAGATGGCCTCTAAATTCAGGGGGGATACAATCAAGGCCATATTTCAGCTCTAGTGGACTTGTTTTAATGAACTTGAATATGAGCAGTTGATGGTCTGTTCCACAATAAGCTCCTGGCCTTGTTTTGCCTGAAGATACAGAACTTTTCCATTGCCTCTTGCCACAGATGAAATCAATTTGATTCCTGTGTACTCCATCTGGTGAAATCCACATATATAGCCACCATTTGTGTTGTTGAAAAAAGGTATTTGCAATGAATAAGTCTTTGGTCTTGCAAAATTCTATCATGTGATCTCCAGTGTTATTTCTATTACCAAGGCCAAATTTTCTAACTACCGGTGATTCTTCTTTGTTTTCAACTTTTGCATTCCAATCATCAGCACATCTTGCTTTCATATTCAGTCAATTTCATACTGCAGAAGTTGGTAAAAATCTTCTATTTCCTCATCTTTGGCTTTGGTGCTTGGTGCATAAATTTGAATAATAATGGTATTAACTGACATTCCTTATAGGTGTATGGATATTATCCTATTACTGACAGCATTGCACTTCAGAATAGATTTGAAATATTCTTGGTGATGATGAATGCCACACCATTCCTCTTCAATTCCCGGCATAGTAGATCATATGGTTGTCTGATTCAAAGTAGCCAAAAGCAGTCCATTTCAGCTCACTAATGCATAAGATATCAATCTTTACGCATTCTATTTCATTTTTGACAACTTCTAATTTTCCTAGATTCATACTTCGTACATTCCATATTCCAATTATCAGTGGATGTTTGCAGCTATTTCTTCTCATTTTGAGTTGTGCCACATCAGCAAATGGAGCTCCCAAAAGATCTACTTTATCCATATCATTAAGGTCATCTCTACTCTGATGAGGCAGCCCTTTCCCAGTAGTATTTAGACTACCTTCTGACCTGATAGGCTCACCTTCTGGTGCTGTATTGGATCATGTTTTGGGGCTATTCATAAAGTTGTCAAATAATATATCAGACAGCGTTTCACTGCTCTTCATAAGGTTTGCACTGGCCAAATCTTTGAGAAGTGGATGGCTTCTTCCTTCTTCTGAGTCTCTCTCAATCTGGAAGCTCTGCTGAAAACTGTCCACCATGGGCAACCTTGCTGGTGTTTGAAATACCAGTGGCACAGTCTCTAGCCTCACAGCAACATACAAGCCACCACAGTATAACAAATTGACAGACAAGTTTGTCTCCTTTAGTTGTTCCATACCACTCCATTGTCTTTCTTCTACCTGTTCTGGCAGTTGGCTGCCTTTTGCTTCTTGCCTGGGGCTCTCCCGTTACCTGTTCCAGCTGTTGGAAGCCTCTAGAAGCTGAAACAAGCAAATACATTCTTCTGTAGGACCTCAGAAGGAATACAGCCCTGTGCACTCTTTTGAGACTCTGACTCCCAGAAGTGTAAGATAACAAATATGTACTATTTTAAGCCAATACAGTTGTGGTAATTAGTTGCAGAAGCCACTAATACAGAGTGAGCCCAAATGAAGACTCTCTGTGGCTGCCATATTGCCCATGATAGCAGATGCCTCTCAGGCTCCGCACAAATATTGGGTAAAGATGTTGCCAGACTTTAAATGTCCTCTCTCTCAAAGCATAGAAAACAGTTCAATCAAAAAATCTACTGGGTGAACACTTCAAAGAGTCTGAGAGCTCTGTAAACAATAGATAGAGCCCCTAAGTCAATGTTGGTGCTAGGCTTCCTCAGTGAAGATATGTTGACAGGTACTTGTGGGTTCTGGGCCTGGTGATGAGCTAGAGAGGCCAACTGGAACAAAGTAGGCATCAATTACTGTCTAATCAAGAAAGGAAGGAAGGGATAGAGAGAGAAAAAAAAAGAGATGTACTCCAGATCACTTTTGGCCTTAAAATTCCAGAGATTCTGTGGATTAAGTTTCCTCCTCAGTGCATTCCTGCAGGTTTTAGCTAGATTCTACATCAGTTCTGTTCATTGGGTTCATTTCTTGAACTCAAACCCTGAATGTATGCTTTCAAGTCTGAATTTCCTGTGCCCCTTTCCAATTTACATCTCTAGATATAGCTCCTATCTCATCCATACAAACTGTATGCTTTTCTATTCCCTGTAGGACTAGATTCACCCCCACCCCTCCCGCAGGCCTGTTAGTTTAATTATTTGCAGCCCCATGTGGCCTGCTCCTGAAGCTATATCTCCTCCCTGAGAATGTAGAATTTGCTTCACCACATTGAAAGTCACAAAAGCCTCAATAAATTTGAACCCAGAAAAGACTATTGCTTCTGACAAAAGGAGCATCACTGTTGACCTTGAAATGACCTGACTCCAAGCATGAATGCTGCGTTAACACCAGGTTTCAGAGGGAATCAAAGGAGAGGAGGAGAAGGGGTAATTTTACTGAAATTGGACAGTTGAAAGGGAGGAGGATGAGAATAGCCAGGGGAAAAGTGAAATCTTTTTAAGAAATAAAGTGATATGTCTAAGCCTGTTTATGACTGAAAGAGAAAAAACCTGGACAGAGAGAGCCAAAAAGGGACAGAAAGAGCCCGAGACTGGGAGTTCAACAGGCTGTATTCACAGGCGCTCTGGTGACACAGTGGTTAAAGCATTTGGCCGCTAACCAAAAGGGTGGTGATTTGAATCCACCAGCTGCTTTGCAGGAGAAAGATGTGGCAGTCTGCTTCTGTAAAGATTTACAGCCTTGGAAACCTTATGAGGCAGTGCTATTCTGTCCTATGGGGTCACTATGATTTGGAATTGATTCAGTGGCAATGAGTTTTGTTTTTGGTTTTTTAGGCTGACTTCAGTGAAATAAGTGTTAACAAGAGCTTGAGGTAGATGGAAAGAATGAGTTTTCTCAACCTTCTGAGAACAGATATGATGATGAATGTGGCTTGGGGCTGCTCCATGGAGTTACCTACTCTATCAGTGTAAATGCCACTGCAATGGGTTTGGAGAGTTCAAGGAAAATTTGGTGAACATCCCTTTTGTAATTAAACCAAAACCCAAACCAAACTCACTGCAATCAAGTTGTCTAATAAATCATTGATTCTCAATTTCCTTGGGGATTCGGTGTTTTTTGTTTGTTTTGCTTTGTTTTTTAGATCTTACTCTTTCTTTCTCAGCTTTCCAAAAATATATCATGATCTTTGGAACTTTTTTTTTTTCTCTTAATGAAGGTATGAAGAAGGCTGACTATGAACATGGGCTAGGGTTTGCAATGTGGGCTTCTGTAAAAAGGACATGGGGATGCCATCCTTATTTGGCTTTTAACTTCACAAACGGGAGACAAAATCACCATCAGCAGCCCAAGACTTTTTCCTTTGAGGCCAGACATGCAACCACTCTTTAGCCTAGTTGGTAAAAACCAACTCTGACACGTCCCTCCCACGGCATTCCACACTTTTTTGCTGGGTTCGATAATTCATTACAGTGGCCACACAGAACTCACAGAAAATACTCATGATTATGGGGTTTATTAAGGTAGTACCAGGATGCAACTCAGGTTCAGGAATATGCTCAGGATACAGTTCTTAGATGGGGACAGTCTCCCTTCTGCTATGCCCTCAGGAACTCCTTCCTCCCTTCTGCTATGCCCTCAGAAACTTCTCTCTGGCCCTTGGTCTCTTGGCTTTGCTTCTGACCTGCTTGGGAAAGTGTTACAATGCTCTTTAAGCTCTGCCTATAGGAGCACCTAGATGCACCCCACTCTGCTAGCAACTCTCCTGCCCAAAGGCATGCAGCTTTCCACAGGCCAGCAAGCCCACCACTCTGTCTCATGCCTCTTGACTCCTCAGCAGGTCATCTCTGCCCATTGTCTTTGCTGTCTCTCTACCAAGGAAGTACAGTACAGGGATCTTGGGTCCAAGGACACTCTCCACTCCACCTCTGGTTCTTCTCTCTTGATGGCAGTGTGATCTCCCTTTCTGTCTCTAGGAAGACTCATTTCAAGCCTAGTAGAATGACAAAACTAAGCAATCCCCACATCATATAGTTCCATACACCTTATTTGTGTGGCCCCACCCAATAATCTGGTGGAAATCACAAAGACTGGTTAGAAAAGCCATATCAAGTAATTCACTACATCACAGCTTCATTTCAGGAAGAGCAGTTAAAAGTCACATGCCCCATCACCATTCAAGAAAGAGTGTTTTGGGCTGCTAACACCCACCCTTGCTGCTCACTTTTCTCTCAGAGTGATTGCTCAATATCTTTAGGGAAGAATCCTCTAAAGTTTTACTGAAAAATCTAAACTTTGATGCAAATATAGGAATGGGAAGAGTGTGGAGAGTAGTAGAACAGAATACTTTTCCATATAACAGTTGCCATTGACTAGATTCAACTCATGGTGACCCCATGTGTTTCAGAGCAGAAATGTGCTCCATAGGGTTTTCAATGGCTGATTTTTCAGAGGTAGATTGCCGTATCTTTCTTCCAAGAAGCCTCTGGGTGGACTTGAGCCTCCAACCTTTGAGTTAACAGCCAAATGTGTTAACCATTTACACCACTGTGGTGGTTATATTTGTGTGTCAGGTTGGCTGGGCCTGGTTGACTGGCTGGGCAGCTGGTGGTAGCTATTCCACATGATGAGACTGGCAATCAGCTCCATGGTGGGATCTACCACAAGCGGCTGAGTAGCTGAGTAGTCTGCTTCCTGCATATAAGGAGAAACCTTGGGAATGGTCTCTAGCTTATGGCATGCTTGGACACTGTGTATAGCAGCCTGCCATACCTTGGGACTTACAATGGGCTTGAAATAATGGTCTGCTGTGTGGGTTGGTAACATCAGGACTATGTCTTTTTACTTGTCAACCTTGGGTTTGTCAGCCTCAGCAGCCAGCAGCTGAGTGAAGAAAAGCCTCCAGCTTCAGTAGGCCAGGAGAAAGAGGCAAAGCTGAAGCCCAAAGTTGAGGAGCTTTCACCCAGTCCCTAGAGCCTGACACTTTGAACTTGGACTTAAAGCCTCCGAATTGTAAGAATAAACTCCTGTTTGTTAAGGCCATCCCATTTGTGGTATACTCCTATTGGAGTGGCACTAGGTACCAGAACAACCACTAAACCAAAATCAAAAACAAAACCTATTAAAAACGGGTTGATTCCAACTCATAGTGACACTATAGGACAAAGTAGAACTGCACCATAGGCTTCCAAGGCTGTAAATCTTTACAGAAGCACACTGTCACATCTTTCTCCTGCAGAGTGGCTGGTGGGTTCAAACTGCCTACTTTTTGGTCAGCAGCCTAATTAATGCTTTAACCACAGTACCACCAGAGCTGCTTTTGCACAGCCAAGGGACTCTATATAGAAATTTCCAATTAATCCAGCCTTCTAACTGCTGCCTACTATGTATTTCAGTCACATAAAATTTCACACAATCTTTCAAAGGATTCATAAACACTTTGATACCCATTCATGAAAAACAAGTTAAAATCCCTAAGCTAGAAGTTTGCCCATGTTTATTTCTAAAGCATAGCTTCATGGATATATTAATTCTAACCTTTTGCCTTTTTAATTTATAAAAATTTGCCCAGCATATAATAGAAACCTTCTTTTAGAGTTTAAGCTATGTGGGAGCAAGATACAGATGTCATTCTAATAAAAGAGCTTCAACTCTATGCAGTTTTTTCCTCTGTAATGTTTGTGTGTCAGCTTGGCTGGGCCTGGTTGACTGGCTGGGCAGCTGGTGGTAGTTATTCCACATGGCTGTGTTGGGATGACCTTCCTGGTTAAGTTATAGTTCTGTTCTTTAGGACTGTTCATATGAAAACCTCTCCTATCACTATATTCCCACTCCTCTGCTCAGTACCAGTAGGCCTCCAGTGATGTCTTTGCTTTCACCTGTCTGATATACAAAGGAAGAACTTTGACTCTTGAGGACAATATCCCAAAGGCCAAGGTCTGATTATAATGTAACTTCCCATGTTCTTAGAGTCCCTGAGTGGCACAAAAAGTTAACATGCTTGGCTACTAATCAAGAGGTTAGAAGTTTGAGTCCACCCAGATTTGCCTCAGAATAAAGCATGACTATCTACTGCAGAAAAAAATTAGTCATTGAAAACCCTACCCAGCACTGTTGTGCTCTGACACACATATGATTACCAGGAGTCAGAGTCAAGTGGTTACAGATGGTGACTGGTTTTGTTGTTCTTGTGTTCTTGCACCATCTTTCTACCTCCCACCCATCTTCCCCATGCCCAAATCTGTCCTTCCTAAATATTATCATTTAACGTTACAGAGAAGTTTTCCATTACTTTGGGAAGAAACTATTCTCTTCGTTCCCAACATCATTGGGGAACCAATCCCAATACAGTTCCTTGGAGAAACAAGTATCTTTGGGCTCCCAGCAAACCTGCCCTTGACCACTTTCCCAGGCCTTTGTTACTCCAGGCTTTCCTCTGATAATGTACTTCTTTCCTGGGGAGTTGAGTTTCAAGTTAGATGCCCACCCCACTGCCATTGAGTCAATTCCAATTCATAGTGACTCTTCAGGACAGAATACAACCGCCCATTAGGGTTTCCAAGGCTGTAAATCTTTATAACAGAAGATTGTCTCATCTTTCTCTCGCAAGTGGCTGGTGGGTTCAAACTGCCAACCTTTTAGTTAGCAGCCAAATGCTTTAACCACTGTGCCCCCAGAGTGCCTTCAAGATAAACAGTCTTAGCTTTTAATCTGATCTCACATGAATGGGATCCAGTAGATATTCCTGAAAATGTGTGGAATATTGACTGGCATTTTTGAGATCATCCTTCCTTTTCTGCTGCTGATTTTGTATTGTGTCAGGAATGGGCTCAAAGGAGTGGGATCTCAATTTGTCATATATATATGTGCGTGTGTGTGTGTGTATAATTGTGGTTTTGGTATATAGGTATATGTGCATAACAATCATGATTATAGCAATGTCACTAGGGGATGATTCTTTTATGAGCTCCTCCTGTTTTAATAACCAACTAACTTCCATAGTGATACTGCCTTGGAAACCCAAGGAGGGGTCACTATGAGTCGGGGCTGACTCGATGGCAAACAACAACAAACCTACTTAAAAATATATATATATATATACTCAATTCCTACTTATAGAGATCCCCATTGGTTTTCTGAGGCAGTGTACTTTTCTGAATATGTGTTATATGAGGATAAAACGTTTGCTTAAAACAATAAGTATGCACAACCCCTGCCCTCAAAGAACCCTTCTAATAAGTCTAGGGAGGAAAAAGAAGGATTTTCCCAAAATTGTCCTGCTTCTTGCATTAGTTACCTTTACAGCATCAAGTATCTGAAAAACCCATTCCTACTGAGTCAGTTTTGACTCATGGTAACCCCATGTGTTACAGAGTAGAGCTGCTCCATAGAGTTTTCCTGGATTTGGCAGTTTGAACCTACTTAGAGGCTCCTCAGAAGAATTATCTGGCAATTTGCTTCCAAAAGGCCACAGCCTTGAAAATCCTATGGATCAGTTCTACTCTGTAAACATGGAGTTGCTGTGAGTCAGAATTGATTCACGAACAAGTAATGCAAAAACAATAATCTTTACGGCAGATTGCCAGGCCTTTCTTCTGAGGGGCCCCTGGATGGATTTGATCCTCCAGCCTTTTGGTTAGCAGCTTAGTGCTTAACCATTTGTGCCACCCAGAAGCTCCCACAACAACCCTATGGTATGTGAGTCATTATTATCCTCACTTTACCAATTAAGAAATTAATAACCACATGGCCATTAAATGACAAAGCTGAGACTTAAACCCCAAATTCACTCACCTCAGCAATTATGTCCTTAACATGGAAGCTGTATTTCTTCTTCACAATCGGAGGTTTATGGGGTTCCAACTGGGACATAAGACAGGCAGCAGTCTGATCCTATAAGAAAATCAGCAAAAGAGCCCAATGAGGGGTTCACTTGGAATAAGGTTTTCCCATTTCAAGTTGTTCCACAGTAGCTCATTGGGTTATTAAAGAGCTTCCTGTCAAGCTCCTACAGCCCCTACTGGGAAAGCCCATCCCCTCTGACCATCCTTTGAGCAGTAAGTCAGTGCAGGCCTCCCGCCTGTCCGTCCTCCTTGTCACTGGGGTAGCTCAGCCCACAGGGAGCTCATTTATGAAAACTCCAAGTGCTACACAAACATCATCCACAGAGATTAATTGGCCATTAGGATCTGATTGCTGGGACCTCCCTTGTTTATAGTTTGAAACTTTTTTACAAGTGACCAGTGGGTTACTTCTCTGGCAGCTTCTGTGACTGCCTAGGCTGCAGACTGGGGTGCTGGAGCGTGACCCAATTACCTGAAGTGGCCATTTGCTGCATCAACTATGGACTGCGTTTTCCCAAAGCTTACCTTGATTTCAGGTTTTCCAAAGTAGTAATCAATCCAAATTAAACTACATGAGATGTTCAATAAATCAACTGTCAACTATTTGCTCCTTGGGAACTTCCAAACCTTATTCCCAGAACACCAAAGTTATTTTTTTTCCCCCAATATTTGTGTTATTGTCTGTCATTTTAAAGGTTCAGTTTGCAGGCTCAGCATTCAGTGTTTTTGGTATATAGGTATATATGCATATCATTTTATCTGTCTACCTATCTATCTCTTTTTATATCCATCCATTCACTGATTTATTTCAACAAATGTCTATGAAGGGTCTTCCATGTATCAGGATCTGGGCCAGGTACTAAGGATAACAAGAGAAACACAGTACTAACCATGGATCCAAAGAGTTTGCAGTTTAGTGAGATGGACAGATACAGAAACAAACTCTAATACAATGAAATATGTGTTATAACAGACGAGATAACGTTTTCTTCTGTTACACATAAGGTCACCATGAATCAAACCCAACTCAATGGCAACTAGAAACAGATATGGTGTAACAGAGGTATGTGCAGAGGCAAAGGACCCTCAAAACTATGACAATTAACTCTGCCTAAGGCCTGAGGATGTCAAGGAAGGATTTGAAAAATAGTATTTGAGCTGAAGAGACAATGGACTTGGATGGCCAGACTGGCCTGTCTTCAGATACAGTTTAACATGTCTGGGACTTTGGTTATCTGGGTGGGGAGTTGAAGAGGGGGCTGCTGGTGGAGAGATCTCTGTGCCACAGGAAGAAGCTTCAATTCATCCTATAGAACTTGTTGGGTGATATGAATAGTGATGAAGTTGTCATGGAAACCAATGGATTTTTTTTGCCAAAAGAAGGCTTCTGGTTTACCTGAGACTAATGTTTTCTCTTTTATAATATTATTACAACAAAAGTAAGCAGAATTGGTATATGAGTGTGAAGTTCAGGAAACAGCTTGGTTTTGGAGTAATCCAAACAAAAACAAACAAACAAAAAAAAAATGGACTGTTGGAGTGGATAAACTCACTGAAAGAATTTATAGAAAAATAAAAGGATAGAGGAGGCTTGGAATACAACAAAAGTATAAAATACCTAGAAATACACTCAAGACATGGGGAAGTGTCATATGAAAAAATATATATATGAAACTCTGCTGAAAGGCATAACTAAAAGCTTAAATAATTCAATTCTCTGCAACTGAATCTGTACAGTTAAGGTGATTCCAACAAAAAGTCCAATGGAATAATAATTCTAAAGATGATCTGGAGCAGTGGAAAGATCACCTGGAATGGTGCTTTTTAAAATGTGGTCTGAGGACCACTGGGTATATCCTCTCTCCAACACCCTTGCAGGGGGAAAAAAAATTATAATAATAATAAAATGCTCTTTGCCGTTTTCACTTTCATTCTTTCACAAGTGTACAGTGGAGTTTTCCAGAGGTTATGTTCATGCAATGGTGTCATTGTTCTGACAGCTAACAGAATATGTGTTTTTGTATCAAGTGTTTTTTAGAATATTCAAAAGTAGTAGATTTTGGGTAAAAATATGTGCATTTTGAGAGATTAACCTGTTTATACTCTGTGCTTCTATTATGTTCTACTGTTTCCTACAATGATCTCATAATGACATTTACAAATAAATATTTTGGAATTCTAATGTTTTCTTCGCGCATATGCAGAAACAAAAAGAAATGTAATTGAACTTGCTATGAGATTTTGCAATAATTCTTAAAGTATTTCAAATTTTTCTCTAAATTTTTATATATTACATAAAGTTTCTTAGAAAGAATATTATTTCTAATGTATTTTTCTTATATTTATGGATGAATCATTGGCCTAAAGAATATTGGAAACCAGTTTTTCAACCAGTAGGTGCACATCTGAGTGTACAGATGATGACAAAAGATGAAAAGACATGGCAGAGAAGTATCTGATCCATGAAAAGGAGCAATCTATGCCAAACAAACTGGGGGAAATTGTAAATAAGAAACAAATATGACAAGCATTCTTATTCCCTTGGTCTTAGAGATGTTGATAATTTACTTAATTATGTCTTATGTAACAAAATATGTTCAAACATTAAAATGCTAGTTAAATTGCTTCATCATTCCAACACCAATCATTCAGAGTTAAAGAATAAAGGAATGAATATTTAATTGTGAGCATGATGAAAGCCCCAAATTGTTTTATACAGTTTTTCAATCACTATGATATAGACCTGTTATGGAAAATGCAGCTATTTTCACAGAAATTGCATTGTTTATGTGACTATGTATTGATTATATTACACTTATTTTAAATGTCTTGATAAACAACCATTTTAAATATTTCTAGACAATGTACTTAAATATTTTTTATACCCTTGGATAATCATGCAATTAAATTAGATGTAATAAGAAGTAAAAAATATGACACTTGGAAATAAAAATTTTCTTTCTAAGTAAAAATTGAATAAAAAGTTATAAGAAATAAAATATTAAGAAAATATTTGTAATGTACTTAATAATACATTTTACACTTAATTTATCTTTATATATATGTTAAATAAATATACATATATTGATTATATTTTATAAAGTGTTGTTATTTTTATTATGTAAGGAGGTCTAATTAATTCAAAAGTCCCTGGGTAGTGCAAACAGTTATGGGCTCAACTACGAGACAAAAGGATGGAGGTTTAATTGCATCTAGAAGCAACTCACAAGACAGGTTGGCTTTCTCTTTCTGAGTGCTCACAGCCTTGAAAACCTTAAGGAGCACAGTTTTACTCTGCACACATGGGGTCATCATGAATCAGAATCAACTTGACGGCAACTATCAACACTAGTCTTGGGAGCAGTGTGAGAAATGAGCACTTTGACCACTGCTCGCAGGAGGCAATTGGCTCAACTTTTCTGAGAAGTTTTCAGCACTATCAGTTTACTTTAAAAGGTACATGATCTTTGACCAGGAGCTTTCATTTTGGAGAGTGTACAGTAGGAAAATCATTAGGCAAGTGTACAAATACTATGCGTAAGAAAGTTCTTCACAACATTGTTTTCATTTGAGAATTAAGCCACCCCAATAATCAACCTTTAACAAGGAATTTTTTTTCCCCCTTTTTTTTTAAATTGTGATTTGGGTGAAAATTTACAGAGTAAATACACTTTCCATACAGCAGTTCACATACACTTTGTCTCATGACATTGACCACAATTTAGCACAATGCAACATCTCCCCTCCCACTTCCTCCTGATAGTTACCTCTTCCCTGTGTCCATCTCTCCATGCACTCCTATTCCCTGAGCTGTCTCCCTGTGCCTGAGCAGCCCTTTTTTCTCTCATGCTTATTCTCTCCAAGGAGTGTATCTACCTCAGGTAAATGCTCAACTGATATGCCTGTCTATTGTTTGCCTGGAAGCCACAGGTGTGTGTTTAATTCCAGACCTGAAGGGCAGCTAGGGACCATAGTCTCAGTGGTTCCACCAGGCTCCTTCGGGCCAGCAAACCTGTTCTTTGCTTCTTTTTTTTCCAAATGATTTTGAGTTTTGTTCCACATTGTTCTCTCTGTCTATCCAGGACCTCCATAAAGATCCTCTTCCAAGTAGTTGACAGTAGTAGCCGAGCACTGTCTATTTCTTCTGGTCTCATAGTCTTATAGGCTGCAGATCGGATGGTGTACCATTCGCTAGGACTAATTATTTCCATGAATTTTTAGTTTTCTTCATTATTATTGGCTCTGGATGAAGAGAGACCCATTGTTGCATTTAGATGGCAGCTTGCAAGCTTTTAAGATCTCAGTCACTACTTGCCACAGGAAGGAGGTGGAACAATGCTTTGTGTACTATGTTATGCCAATTGAGCTTGATGTCCTCTGCAACTATGGTCCCGAGCCCACAGGTTCAACTACTTGGTCCCTCTGGGTAGCTGGCTGTGACCAACGAGTGACTACAACTTTGCCCCTTGTCAGCCCCATTATAAAAGTATAGTATTTTGTTAAGGATGAAAAAATTTGGAAACAGATAGTAGTGGTAGTTGCACAATATGATTAATGTAATTAGTGTCACTGAACTATACATGTAAAAAATGTTGAAATGGCAAACGTTTTGTCATCTGCATACTTACCAAAATTATATATACCTAAAAACAAACCCATCACTGTTGAGTCAAATCCAACTGATAGTGATCTTAGGGGACAGAATAGGACTGCCTCATGGGGTTTCCAGGAGCTCTGGTAGTGTAGTGTCTAAGGCACTTGACTGCTAACCAGAAGGCTGGTGGTTCAAACCCACCAGCCACTCCTTGGAAGGAAGGTTAGGCAATCTACTTCCATAGTGATATCACCTCAGAAACCCAAGGAGGGGTCGCTATGAGTCGGGTTCAACTTGATGGAACATAACAACAACAACAACATGGAAGTAGATTGCCATCCATCTCTCCTGTGAAGCAGCTAGTGAGTTCGGACTGTGGGCCTTTTGGCTATCAGTGGAGCATTTAACTACTGAGTCACATATATGGTGTTGTTGTTAGGTGCCATCATCACATTGGCTCTGACTCATAGAGACCCTACATACAAAAGAATGAAACACTGCCCGGTCCTGTACCATCCTCACAATCCTTGAGCCCATTGTAGCAGCCACTGGGTCAATCCATCTCATTGGGTGTTTTCCCCTTTTTTAATGACCCTCTACTTTACCAAGCATGATATTCTTCTCCTGGGAAGGGTTTCTTCTGATAACATGACCAAAGTTGGTGAGATAAAGTGTGGCCATTTTCACTTCTAAAAACCATTCCAATTTGTTCATTCTTTTGGGAGTCCATGGTCTTTTATATATATATA
>NW_006921719.1:2313722-2348711 GCF_000298275.1 Orycteropus afer afer
ATGGTATATTCTCTGTAATCAGAAAACCATATATATATATATATATATGTATATATATACACACCATGTGACCATACCATGGAATACTATGCAGCCACTAAAAGTAATAATGCTGCCTGTGAAAAAAATGTCCATGAGAAATTGTTAGCTGAAAACAGTAGGCTAGAAATCAATATATATAATATAAATGCATATATGAGAGACATTAGCATTTACCAATATGTAGTCCTCTTCTTCTGGCCATGCAGGAAGCCAAACTTCTGTTTCCTTGAAGTTGAGTGAGATCATATGACTACTTCTGCCTAATGATATGAATAGAAGTGTCTTGCATCATCTCTGGGCTGAGGAAGTAAAAAAACCCATGTCTGATTCTCCAGTCTCTCTCTCCCTCCTGCAATAACCAAGAAGGTCACATGGTCCAAATGGTGCAGCCAGCAGATAGGGGAACCTCCAATAGCTTGGCTCAGTAAAAGGCTGTATAGAGCAGAGACCTTGCTTTGTTGAAAAAATATCATGAACTAGGAATAAAGCTTTGGTTTATTAAGCCACTGAGAACTAAAAGTTAAATTATTGCTGCAGTAAAACTTAGCTAACATGAGTAATACGTTATTTTTAAAAAATAAAATAACAACAAAAGCGGAATGTGTGTGTGTTTATGTGTTCAGTAATATGTCTGGAAAATTATATTCCCAGCTATAAATGGTGACTTTGTCTGAGAGATAGATTTTCATAATTTAAATTTTATACTGTATTTTTTCAGAACTTTTCTACAATAAACATGTATGACCTTCACAATCAGAAAAAGAAACATGGAAGCTCATTCCATTTTGGAATATAAAAGACATATTGATAATATAAGGAGTTCTGGTGGTGTAGTGGATAAGGCACTTGACTGCTAACCAAAAGGTCAGCAGTTCAAACCCACCAGCTGCTCCTCAGAAGGAAGACTAGACAATATACTTCAGTAAAGATTTACAGCCTCGGAAGCCCAATGGGGGTCGCTATGAGTCGGAAACAACTCAATGGCAGTGAGGTTTTTTTATTGATAATATCTCAGAGGGGAATCAGCTCAGTGTTGGAGGGCTTATATCTACTTGCATTCAGCTATTATTACGAGAGGACAATCATCCTCTCAGTATGTTATCTCAGTAAGTAAGCATATGACATGTGGGTAAGAGTGAGTTTTCCTTTTGCTGAAGGAGAGGCTACCATTGAAATGGACTATAAGACTGTCAGAGTGGGGGGTTGTCAGATTAGACAGGACCTTAAACCTCAGGCTAGAAAAAGAAAGGCCTTGAAGTAGAGAAAAGAGAGAGAGGATTGAGTGAAGTCATCAAGCCAAGTGACCCATCACATCCTGACTATGCTCCAACACAATGTTCCAGGGGAAAACAGTGTAGTTGCTGAGAAAGCAATAGACCTGTCAAAACCTGTGAAACCAGCCATGAAAGTTATGGTTCTGTTTGTTCATGTTTGTCATGTTTATTCACAGAATGTTATTCACCTGTGACAGAGTAAAAGAGTTATAGCATTTTTTAAAATTTCACCATAAAA
Organism: Orycteropus afer afer; assembly: GCF_000298275.1. NCBI lineage: Eukaryota > Metazoa > Chordata > Mammalia > Tubulidentata > Orycteropodidae > Orycteropus > Orycteropus afer. Next base: position 2,315,277 of record NW_006921719.1, read on the forward strand.
TATTACATTTTCTGTCAACACTTGTCTGAAAAGCAGTAGTTCTTGATTTTATTTGTACATCAGAATCACCTCTGAGCTTTTATAGAGGACTGTACTTTTTCACTAATCCTTTTTAATTGTTGTAAAAGTACAGAAAATACAACATTTTCAAGTCACACCATTTTAAGGGTAGAAAATAAAGCCCTGACATGAATGAGGTCACTGTGAAGAGCACTAACACATCCTCAGCTGGGTCTGCACTCTCCCTGCTCCATCCACATTCCCCAGCCTTGTCCTTTTGTTGTTGTTGTTGTTATGTGCTGTTGAGTCAAACCAGACTCATAGTGACCCCTCCTTTGGTTGCCAAGGCAGTATCACTACGGAAGTAGATTGCCCAACCTTCCTTCCGAGGAGTGGCTAGGGGGTTTGAACCACCAGCCTTCTGGTTAGCAGTCAAGTGCCTTAGGCACTATGCTACCAGAGTTCCCTTGTCCTTTTACTCATACCTATTAAAGGAAACAAAGGTACTCTTGTAGCACAGTGCCTAAAGCACTTGACTGCTAACCAGGAGGCTCGTGGTTCAAACTCACCAGCCACTCCTCAGAAGGAAGATGGGACAATCTACTTCCATAGTATACTGCCTCAGAAACCCAAGGAAGGGTCGCTATGACATGGGTCTGACTCGACAGCACATAACAACAACATTAAAGGAAACACCCTTAACTGGATGAATTGGCACAGTGGCTGTAAAGATGGGCTCAAGCATAGCAACAATTTTGAGGATGGCGCAGGACCAGGCAGTACTTCATTCTGATGTACATAGGGTCAGCTATGAGTTGGAAGCAATTTGATGGCACTTAACAACAGCAATTAAAGATAAGAAAAGCTGAGAAGTGTCCAAGCACCTCCAGAAACACAAACATGATAGATTCAGGTTTAGCAGATGTTCCAAGGCACCGGGTGAAGACTGAACCTGGGAGAGGGGAACCATTTTTATTTCACTTTCCCAATGCCTTAGAAGTTTCAGGAAATTTCTTGGATCTTCAGAATTTCCCAAAAATGGTAAGTTCCAATACTAGCATCAGTTATCCTGGAGGTATGAGCAATCCAATTAAGTATTAAAAACTTTGAGGGAGGAAAATGCTGAAGAGATAATTCACTGTGCTGGTTTTTAAGGTACTGCCTCTCACCTCCAAACTCACCCTTCAATACTGGTCTTCCTGATGCTGGAGTGAGGACTCAGCAAGCCATACTTCCGCTCAGCCAGCACCTTTCTGTTAGGTCTGGTACTAGAGGGTTGGAGGTAGCCTGGGAGATTAGAAGAGGGAGTAGGGTTGCCAGATAAAATACAGAGCACCCAGTGAAATTTGAATTTCAGAAAAATAACAAATAAATGTTAGTATAAGTATGTTCTCAATATCACATACTGAAATATTATTTGTTGTTTATCTGAAATTTAAATTTAACTAGGCATCCTGTAATTTTATTTGCTAAATCTAGTAACTCCAAAAGAAAGTGTGCCCTACTTCCTATTCCTAATAATGTCACCCCAGCCTCAGCTTTTTACTCTACCAGCTGTGGTTCATTGAAGCAGAAACAATTGAGTCCAGGATGCAGTTTTCCCAACACTTGCTTGCAGCTTTATTGCCTGCCCTTAGAAACACCAGCACCAGCTGGTCAGTGCCTCCAGCCCTGAAGTCTGTGTCTTTTCTCCAAGTTCTGAGACACTGGTCTTATCCAAGCAGTGCCTCTTCACAGAAGTTAGCATTTCATCTCACAGTTGATTTCAATTTCTTCTTCCACTTCTTATAGCCTGAGTTATCAGTTGTTACCTTTTTTTTTTGTAAAATATTTTCTTTTGGTCTTTTTAGTTCTTTAAAGTCTGATGAACAATTCTTTATATTAAATTTTCTGTTGAGATAACTGATGTGGTTTCTATCTCCTGACTAATGCACCCACCCTGTAGCTAATCTGGGGGGCCAGCTTAGAAAGCCCCGGGCGTGGGGTAAAATGAATGGTGGAAACGTTGTAAAGAAGGGGGATGGGGAAGTAGACTGGTTGTCTGGAATCTACAGGGGGTATAGAATAGGATGCAAGGGAACTGGACTTGGAAGAAAGGGACTTGAGGGCTTATCATGATGGTAGCTCATAGGGTTCCTGACAAGAAAGCAAAGATAAATATGTTCCAGGGAATGGCTTCAAAATAAAGAAAAGTTGATCTCAAAATGTGGCAAGGGATGCAAATGGAAAATGAAGACATAGAGATGAAATTGAACGGCAAGAGCCAGAAACACAGTGCACCAGGTGCATTAGACCAAGGTCTAAATGTGATGTTGGAGAACATGAAAGAAGGAAGGTCTTCCCCTTCCCTACAGAAGCCCAGAGGAGCTAAAGGGAAGAATTTCATCTGACTCACCCAGAAAGAGCCCAATTAAATCGGAAGTGTGCAGGAGGAACTCCTACTTGACTATAGGTGTTTCCTCAAAATGAATCAGGGCCCAGGAAAAAGAAAGGGAGTTAGAATCACCAGCATATAAGCATGTTGTTGTTGTTGTTATGTGCCCATGGAGTCGGCCCGACTCATAGCAACCCCTCCTTGGGTTTCCGAAGCAGTATCACTATGGAAGTAGATTGCCCAACTTTCCTTCCAAGGAGTGGCTGGTGGGTTTGAACCACCAGCCTTCTGGTTAGCAGTCAAGTGCCTTAGGCACTATGCTACCAGAGCTCCCACATTAAATCTGTGAAATGGAATTGAGGGTTCATAGGGAGGGAGATTAGTGGTGTAGTGCCTAAGGCACTTGACCGCTAACCAGAAGGCTCTTGGTTCAAATTCATCAGCCACCCTCCTAGGAGGGAAGATTGGGCAATCTACTTCTGTAGTGATACTGCTTTGGAAACCCAAGGAGGGATTTCTATGAGTCAGATCTGACTTGACAGCAGTGAGTTTTTGAGTTTTAGGGAGGGAGAGGAGGGAGCAGAGAATGAGGAAAGCATAAGAGAGGTCCATGTTCAGGTTAACAGCAGAGGGAATCCTGACCTTTGAGTTAGAGTATGAATTGAGCACTGGCTAGCAGATCATTGCTACAGATTCCTTCTCTGTGGCTTGTGGCTTTCAAATGCTGATGCCTCCCTCAGAACATACAATGGCAAAAGGAAAAGCAGTTGTGTTAGTCACTATTCCCTTATTCTGCAGGTCCCTAGAAGTCTATAAAAATCACTACTTCTAACTTTTGTCAAGTTTAGCTCTTCCTTCCAAGCATTTATCAAGAGGTAGATTGCCCAGTCTTCCTTCTGAGGAATGGCTGGTGGGTTTGAACCACCAGACTTCTGGTTAGCAGTCAAATGCCTTAGGCACTATGCCACCAGAGCTATAGGGCCATTCTAATCTGTCCTATAAAGTCTCTATGAGTAGGAATTGATCCAAATGGCACTTGGTTTAGTTTTCTAGTATTCAGTGTAACAAATTTCCATCATCCACTGTACTAGGAGAGTCCATTTTAAGCTCTTTCTCCTGGAGGACTCAGGGTAAGTAGTGAATGAAAGTTAAGGTAGCAGGAGGAAAGAACAGGAAAGGTGTGGATGAGTGTGCTGCAAAGAGTAATTTCTGTAGCTTTTCAATTCTACCCTAGTTGTGTTGCCATCATGCCAGATCTCTTACCCCAGAGGACACACATCCTTCCATACAGAACCAGCCAGGATAGGAGCCAATTGGTAATACCATGCCCTTAGAAGTTTTATTATTTGTAACTTAGCAGGCAGGACTTCTGTTCCAGAACACCTGCCAAGTCGGCCAGCAAGAGATGTTTTCTGAATCTGCTGGGCCAGGAAAAGCTCACAGAACCCTTTGTCTACCAGGTTTAAGAAGTAACAGGAGGTAATCATCTCAACTCTGATTTCTCATTTAGGGTAACAAAGGAACAAAGTAGACAGGTAGGGGCTCATGTGTGTTACCTGAAGAGGCCCTATACAAATCAGGTACATCCTGACCATGGTTTATATTTCACCTATACTAAGAGTCACAGGCAGATGGCCAGGAAGCATACAAAGAGTTGTATAAGCAAAATAGTACATAATATGGCAATATTGTCATCTTCTTGCATAATAACATCTCTGGCTTCCTGGATGGGATATATATATATATATATTTTTTTTTTTATTCAGAGCAGACTCTAAATATTTCTGTTCTCTTTGAGTACATAAAATGAAAAGGCCAAACCCATTGCTATAAAGTTGATTCTAACTCATGACAACCCTATTACATGTGTTACAGAATAGAACTGATCCACAGGGTTTTCTTGTCTGTAATCTTCACAGAAGCAGATTGCCAGGACTTTCTCCCACAGCACTACTGGGTAGATTCAAAGTATAAATCTTTAAGTTAGTAGTTGAGTGCAAATAAACCATTTTTACCTCCCAAAGACATTACCACTGCTCTATTTTCCAAAAGAGGAAGTAGTCTGAAAGAAACTAAGTGACTCAACAAACCTTGATTGCACTCTATGAACTGGCCAAAGATAGACAAGAAGTATATCTTGCTTGCAGGGTCTTACAACCTTTGAGCGGATGGAGGAAGTTTATACACAAATGCAAGTAATTAGAATATGAAAGTATTATATGTCACAAGTAGTGAAAAGATGAAGTTCAGGTGGTATTGGAGGAAAGAAAACTGCTGACGCTGGGAAAAGGAGATCTTGTGCTTTCTGAGCTCTGGAGAACATGGAGATGGAAGGGACAATATAGGAGTAGATGCAGCAGAGCCAGAGTTTTGTTTGGGAAATGATGAGCTTCCCATTGAGTTGCAGTATCCACTTTGTAGCAGGGAATGAGTAGAGAAAAGAAAAAGACCAAATGAAATATAAGCTATGATTCTTCCTTTCAGGAACCTGAATATTTTAAAATACTCATGTGAAAACAAAGTCATAAAATGTCAGTTCAAGAAAAAGTGAATTGTGAGAACTGGGTTGATGAATAGCCCAAGGTAAAGGGGTAAACAAGATATTGGGACTGGGGTATGGGTGTCTGGATCAGGGTTTGAAGTCTTATGTATGTTAATGTGTTGTGGGCTAAGTGAGCCCAATTCCAAAAACCATAAATGAACAATGGTTCAAAGACTCAAGAAGATCCAGGATGCTGACAGGTACCTCAAGGTTCCCTTGTAATGAAACTATTACAGTGATAGGGACAGAAGAAGGCTCTTAAATATGCAACCCATCACTCATTTCTCAATGTATCATACTGTGGTGGCTTGTGTGTTGCTATGATACTAGAAGCTGTGCCACTGATATTTCAGACACAAGCAAGGTCACCCATGGTGGACAGGTTTCAGCAAAGCTTGAAGACTAAGACAAACTAGAAAGAAAGGTTAAATGATTTACTTCTAATAATTAGCCAGGGGATCACAACAGAACATTGTCTAATTCACTTGCTTTGGACATGTCATCAGTAAAGATCATGCTTAGTGAGACAGAGGCCAGTGAGGACAATGAATTGGTACAACAGCTGCAACAATGGGCTTAAACATGCTGGTGATTGTAAGGATTATGCAGGAAATGGCAACGTTTTGTTCTGTGGTACATAAGGTTACCACGAGTCAGAGAGAACTTGATGGCATCTATCGATAGACTTATCTATCTATTTATCTACATTGATCTAAATATGCAGGAGCTCTGGTGACATAATGCCTAAGACATTTGACAGCTAATCAGAAGGCTGGCGGTTCAACTCACCAGCCACTCCTTGGAAAAAAGGTTGAGCAATCTACTTCTGTAGTGATACCACCTCGGAAACCCAAGGAGGGGTCGCTATGAGTCGAAATCGACTAAATATGCAGCAGTGTGTGATCTGATGGGCCCTCTAGTAATCACTGGGCTTAGCTTGTTCCACATTTGCTCCAGTTCCTTTAGTGTGTCTTCCTGGACTGCAGAGTTTGGAAGCTAAAGCCAATACCCATACTCCCAGGGTTCTAGCTATTTCGTACCAAGAAGACATATTTTAGGTGAGGCTTGATTTGGAAACCCAATTTAGGAAGACAGATTCAGAAGGCTGAATAGGTGGGAGGGCCCCTAGTCTTTAGCTTCCATTCTGCTAATGCGAATTTAATGGAAGTGGCAAGACCCTGGAGAAAGACAGTTGTGGTGGCTTCCAGTCACAGCAGGTCAGCAGTTTCCTTGGCAGCCCAGCTCTGCAGTGTGGCTTTAGGAATCACTCTTAGATAGCTAGTCTTCAAATTTGTTCCTTCTGCCCTTATAATATTCACTAAGACATTTACTGCCATGAGATATAACCTTTCCTATTTAAACTGACTGGCATAGTGCCTAAGGCATTTGATTGCTAACCAGAAGGCTGGTGGTTCAAATCCATGAGCCACTCCTCAGAAGGAAGGTTGGGCCATCTAGTTCCATAGTGATACTGCCTTGGAAACCTAAGGATCCGACTCCAAGGCAGTGGTTGCATTTTTTGTTTAGAGTAGATTACTCATGTATTCCCAGAAATTTGGAAAATAGCTACCTGACCAACTGATTGGAAGAAATCCATATTTGTATCCATTCCAAAGAAAGGTGATCAACAGAGTGTGGAAATTATCAAAAATTATTATTAATATCACATGCAAGTAAAATTTTGCTGAAAATAATTCAAAAACCATTGTAGCAGTATATTGACAGTGAACTTCCAGAAATGCAAGCTGGATTTACAAGATGACATGGAATGAGGGATATCATTGCTGATGTCAGATGAATCTTGGCTGAAAGCAAAGAATACCAGAAAGATGTTTACTTGTGTTTTATTGACTATGAAAAAGCAACATAACAAATTACGGATAACATCGAGAATGGGAATTCCAGAACACTTTGTTGTGCTCATGGGGAAACTGTACATGGACTGGGAGGCTGTCATTCGAAAAGAACAAGGGGATACTGCATGGTTAAAATCAGGAAGGGTATGCACCAGGGTTTTATCCTCTCACCATACTTATTCAATCTACATGCTGAGCAAATAATACAAGAAGCTAGATTTTATGAAGATTATGGTATCAGGATTAGAGGAAGACTCATTAACAACCTGTGATATCCAGACAACACAAGCTTGCTTGCTGAAAGTGAAGATGACTTCCTCATTTACTGATGAAGATTAAAGACTATAGTCTGTAGTATGGATTACATCTTAACATAAAGAAAACAAAAGTCCTCATAACTGGACCAATAAGCAGCATCACGATACATGGAGAAAAGATTGAAGTTGTCCAAGATTTCGTATTACTTGGTTCCACAATCAACACCAATGGAAGCGGCAGCCAAGAAATCAGACAATGTATTGCACTGGGCAAATCTGCTGCAAAAGACCTCTTTTAAAGTGCTGAAGAGTAAAGATGTCTCTTTGAAGTCTAAGGGACCATGGTATTTTCAATAGCCTCATATGCATGTGAAAGCTGGACAATGAATAAGGAAAACCAAATAAGAATTGATGCTTTTGAATTTTGGTGTTGGCAACGAACACTGTGAAGTACCATGTACTGACAGAATAATGAATCTGTCCTGGAAAAAGTGCAGTTGTAATGCTCTTTGGAACTCAGAATGGCCAGACTTTGTCTCACCTACTTTGGTCATGTTGTCAGAAGGGACCTGTGGTAGTTAAGTTTGTACGTCCACTTGGTTGGGTCTGGTTGAGTGGCTGGGCAGCTGGCAGTAGTTATTCCCCATGATGAGACTGGCAATCAACTCCATGATGGGCTCTACCACAAGCAGCTGAGTAGCTGCCTTTGGAATGTGGTCTGCTTCCTGTATTTAAGGAGAAGCCTTGGGGATAGTCTCTAGCTTATGGCATGCTTGGACCCTGTGTGTAGCTGTGTCATTGCTCAGCAGCCTGCCATGCTCTGCTGACCTGGGGACTTACAATGGACTTAAATTAATGGCCTGCCATGTGGTTTGGTAACATCGGGACTGTGCCTTTTTACTTGTCAACCTTGGGCTTGGCAGCCTTAGCAGCCAGCACCTATCTGAGTGAAGAAAAGCCTCTAGTTCTAGTGGGCCAGCAGCTAGAGGCAGAGCTGAAGCCCAAGGTCGAGGAACTTTCACCCAGTCCTAGAGCCTGGCACTTTGAACTCGGACTTAAAGCCTCCAAATTGTGAGAATAAACTCCTGTTTGTTCAAGCCATCCTATTTGTGGTTATTCTTATCAGAACGGCACTAGGTAACCAGAACAGGACCATTCCCTGGAGAAAGATATCATGCGTGGTAAAATGGAGAGCCAGCAAAAGGAGGAAGGTGTTCAAAGAGATGGATTGACACAGTGGCTGTAATGATGGGCTCAGGTATAGCAAGGATTGTGAGGCAGGTCCAGGCAGTGTTTCATTCTTTTGTACAAAGGGTGGCTATGAGTTGGAGCCAACTTGACAGCACCTAACAACAACAGCAACAACAACAGAGTAGATTCTGCTAGTTGTAAATGGATCCTGATTTATATAGGAGCTAAAATGTTTCCTATTAACTAAAGAAGATGGCAACCATGGTCACCTGAGATCTCAGAGTGATGGGGTAGGCTGAAAAACGGCCTGCTCAAGATGTCCACATCCTAATCCCTGGAATCTATGAATATGTAGCCTTAGGTGGTGAAAGGTACTTTATGGATGTGATTAAATAAAGGAACTTGAGATGAAGAAAGTACTCTGAATTATGTGGTAGGTCTAATGCAATTACAAACATCCTTATAAGAGGGACACAAGAGAGTCTGAGAAAGATACATGATAACTGAAGCAGAGTTTGTAATGATGGGCTACAAGGAATGTGAGTAGCCTCTTTATTGTTGTTATTGTTTATAGGTGCTGTACAGTTGGTTCTGTCTGACTCACAGCAAAAGAACAAAACACTGACTGGTTCTGTGCCATCTTCACAATTGTTGCTATGCTTGAGCCTGTTGTTGCAGCCATTCTGTCAATCCATCTTGTTGATGGTCTTCTTCTTTTTAGCTGAACCTTTACTTTACCAAGTATGATATCCTTCTCCAGGGACAATAACATGACCAAAGTATGAGAGATAAATCTCACCATCCTCATTTCTAAGACTCATTCTGGCTGTACTTTTTCCAAGATGGATTTGTTCATTCTTCTGGAAGTCCATGGTATATTCAATATTCTTTGCCAGCACCATAATTAAAAGGCATTAATTCTTCTTTGGTTTTTCTTATCCATTGTCTAGCTTTCACATGCATATGAGGCTATTGAAAATGCCATAGCTTGGTTCAGACACACCTAAGTCCTCAAGGTAACATTTTTGCTTTTTAACACTTTAAAGAGGTCTTTTACAACAGATTTGCCCAATGCAAATATATTGTTTGATTTCTTGACTGCTTCGTCCATGGGCATTAATTGCAGATCCAAGTAAAATGAAATCTTTGTCAATATCAAGCTTTTCTCTGTTTATCATGATGTTGTTTATTGGTCCAATTGTGAAGACTTTTGTGTTCTTTGTGTTAAGGTGTGATCCACACAGAAGGCTATATAGTCTTTGATATTCATCGCTAAGTGCTTCAAGTCTTCTTCACTTTCAGCAAGGAAGGTTATGTCATCTGCATATCAAAGGGTGTTAATGAGTCTTCCTTCAATCTTGATGCCACATTCTTCTTCATATAGACCAGCTTCTCGGAGTATTTGTTCAGCATACAGATTAAATAAATTTGGTGAAAGGGTACAACCCTGGTGCACACCTTTCCTGATTTTAAACCACACAGTACTTTCTTATTCTATTTGAATGACTGTCTCTTGTTCTATGTACAGGCTTCTCTTGAGCATAGTTAACTATAGCCTCTAGATGCTGGTAAAAGCAAAGAAACTCATTCTCCCTTGGAGCATTGAGAAGGAATGCAGCCCTGCCTATATCTTGCTTTTATCCCCATAACATTTATGTTGGACTTCGGACTTCCAGAATTGTAATGTAATAAATGAGTGTTGCTTTAAGTCACTAACTTTGTGATGATTTGTTGTAGCAGCATAGGAAACTAATACACGTGGCAATAAGGATATGTCCTTTGCCTGCTGAAGAAATCCATGATACTCCTGTGTATTAGTTTCCCAGCATTGCTATAACAGATTACTACAAACTTTGTGGCATAAAACAACAGAACCTATTCTCTCACCATTCTGGAGAGGAGAAGTCTAAAATTCAGGTGTGGGCAGGACTGCATTATATCTGGAGGCTCTCGGGGAGAATCAATTCCTTGCCTCTTCCAGTGTCTGGTGTCTCCAAGTGTTCCTTGGCTCATTGTCACACAATTCCTAACATTGCTTCTTTGGTCACATTGCCTCCTCCTCTTCTGTGTGTCAGTTTCCTCTCTGTGTCTGTCTCAAAAGTCCCTCTGCATCTTTCTTATTAGGATACAACAATTGCATTTAGGGGCTACTCATATGATCCAGGATAAGCTCCTCCCCTCAAGATTCTTAATTTAACAACCTCTTTTGCCATATAATGTGGTATTCGCATGTTCTGGGGATTAGGATGTTGATGCTGTGTTTGGGAGGCCACCACTTAGCTCATTTCATCCTGAACCAGGACAGGCTCCTGGGGTCTAGGTAAGGATGGGCACTTGACAGTGTGATTACTGCAGGACATGAGAGGCCTTGCTCCAATTGCTCCTCCAAGGATGAGCTCAGACTTTCCTGGAACCAGTCTGCAACTCCACTCACTCCTCCTCTAGCCCATGTCCTGGTGGGAGAAAGGAGGCAGTGTGGAAGGAAGGATGACCGGAAAGGAAAATGTTGTAGTTGTTATGTGCCATGGAGTCAGACCTGACTCATAGCAACCCCTCCTTGGGTTTCCAAGGCAGTATCACTATGGAAGTAGATCGCCCAACCTTCCTTCTGAGGAGTGGCTAGTGGGTTCCAACTGCCAGCCTTCTGGTTACCAGTCAAGTGCCTTAGGCACTATGCTACCAGAATTTTGTAATGGGTTGACCAGGACCTGAAACCTCTAGCTCCATCTGTTGAAGCCCTGAGCAATACCCTCAAAAGAAAGAAGAAATATTCAGGACTTCTGAGGAATCCAGAAGTGACCCACAGTGTGACCTTCAAGGGCTCCTAAGACTTGAGTAGTTAAAGAAAGTCCCACTCTGGATGAGGGTAATTATTTGACATTTTCTCTTTGAAAACAAATTTGAACAATAAAAATACTCTGGCAGATTAGTGGTTGGTGGGTTTAGGGAATGGAGAGTGCCTGCTTAATGGATATGGGATTTCCTTTGGAGTGATGAAAATTTTCTGGAACTAGATAGTGGCAATAGCTGCACAACATTGCAAATATGCTAAATGTTGCTAAATTGTACACTTTAAAATGACTAAACTATTAAATTGCATGTTATGTGTATTTTATCACAATTAAAAAGAAAAAGAAATACTCTGACCCTTATGAACCCTTATGACTGAATTGGAACCAGATAGCCTAGCTATGTGGACAATCTGCAACCCCCTAGACAGTCTTCAAATAGAAGGCTATATGTAGCATCACCCTGTTCCATCCCAGAGAGAAGAAGCACAGTTGGTCTTGGCACTGAAAGCTCAGGAGAGTGCAGCCAATGAGAAGCAAGGCCTGCAACTGGGATGAAGCCCTCAAACCACCCAATCAGCAGGGAACAGCCCTTGCTGAAGGAGCCACACCTGTCTTCATGGCAGAAATACTTGATCTGAAAGGATTTTCTTTTGTAGGCTTTTATGATCCTTGCCCCATCCCTACTCAGAGGTATGGACTGAAAGTAAATCAGAAAAGACACACTTGGAGGAGCAGCTAAACTCGTAGAGTTTGCTCTGGATGAGAGAAGGAATATGTCTATGCTCCCCTCTCCCCGATAGCATTGGCTGGATGGGAGGACCAGCTGAAGGAGTTGCTCTGCTTTTGCTGGTTCTTTGTATAGCTGTGGGTAAGTTTCAAGGAGGCAAGCTGTGCTGTTTAGGTGCACAGAGCCTGTTAGACAAGGTCTGCAATTTTGATTATTGCTAAAACTTAGTGTTTTCTTCTCTGTGCTTAATCCTCTCAGTAATTCTTCCATCCTTTGAGGAAGGTACACCGTAGCATCCCTATTCCATAGATGAGGAAACTAGAGTCTAGAGTAGTTAAGAGCTTTGCCCAGTGTCTCAACACAGAGTAAGTTCTGGAGCCAACAGCCTGACTCCAGGCGCTGTACCTGAGCTGCTGCAGGATGAAATAATGGGGTGAAACCACTCTTGTTGTATGGAGATAAAATATTTGTACATTACAGTGCCTTAGGCTCCTGGGTGGCAAAAATGGTTTGCACTCAGCTACCCAGCAGAAGGTTGGCAGTTCAAACCTACGCAGTGGTGCCATGGAAGAACAGCCTGGGAGGTCTACTGCTGTAAATATTACAGCCAAGAAAACCCAATGGAGCTCAGTTCTATTCTGTCACACATGGGGTCACCATGAATTGGAACCAACTTGACTGCAACAAATTTGTTTTTTTGGCTTGTTTCCTTTAGGGGAAAAAAAATCTTGTCCTTCCTATCAATTTAGACTATATTTTCCCTTCTCTGAGAGCTATTGTTTGACTGTGCACAGGTAATGTGTATATATATCGTAGAGAGAAGCACAAGGGAACATATCTTTACCTCCCATCGGTAGAACCAGACTCAAAATGCTAAAGCCCCACTTGGATTGTCCTGTCAAAGAGTGTTATTCTAGAATCTAGAATGAATATTGACTTTGGGAAATGTTAGGCTGTGGATGAAATACAAAACCATGGTATTTTCAATTGCCTTATATACATGGCAAGAGCTGGATAATGAATAGGGAAGACTGAGGAGTGAGACCTTTGAATTATAGCATCGGAGAGGAATATTAAATACCATGGACTGGCATAAGAATGAACAAATCTGTCTTGGAAGAAGTACAGCCAGAATGCTCCTTAGAAGCAAGGGCAGTGAGACTTCATTTCATGGACTTTGGATATGTTATCAGGAGACCCTGCAGAAGGACATCACATTTGGTAAAGCAGGGGGTCAATGAAAAAGAGGAAGATTCTCAATAAGATAAATTGACACAGTGGCTGCAACAATGGCTCAATCATAACAATGATTGTGAGGATGGTGCAGGATTGAGCAGTGTTTCGTTGTTATATACAGGGCCTCTATGAGTCAGAGCTGACTTGATGGCACCCAACAACAGCAACAGGCTGTGGGTTACTATGTTCCTTGGCTTAGTGAAGAAGAAAGGGTCATTCTGGAAGACACCAATCCTTGAGGATGAGGAGGGCAGGGTGGGAAGAGGGGTGATGAGGTTTCGTAAAAGAGAAATGGACAAACAGTAAAGGCTTGAGGAAAGAGGAAAAGAGAAGGTGGATAGACCAGATAACAATGTTAAGAGCTGAGATGTGCCCACGAGAGGACTGCTATGAAAAGAGTAGTTTTCCTTTTTCTTTAGACTCTGAAAACAAATTTTGCCCTTTTTATTGAAGTTTAACATCCATACTGAAAAGTGCACAGCTTAGAAGTTTACAGTTTGATGAACTTTCTCAAACTGAATACTTTCATGTAGCCAGAACCCAGCTCAAGAAACATAACCATAGCTTAAGACACCACCTCCAGGCCCCTTTCCAGCCTTTATCCCCCTTCCCTATAAAACACATTCACTGCCCAGACCTCTAAAACCAAAGATCAGTCTTGTCTGATTTTGAATTATACACAACTAGATTTCGTACAATAAGCACTCTATTGTGTCTGGCTTATTTCCTGCTTGTGGGATTCAGCCATATCGCTGCATGCAGTTGCAGTTTGCTCACTGTTGTTGCTGCGGAGTATTGATTTCACTCTGTGAATTAAACATCCTACTATTGGTGGACATGTGGGTACTTTCCAATTTGGGACTACTATAAATAATGCTGCTGTGAACATTTCATATACAAGCCTTGTAGTGAATCTTACGTGCATTTTCTAGAAGCCCTAGTGGTACAAATAAGGAGCTCTGGTGGCATAGTGGGTAAAATATTTGGTGGCTAACCAGGAGCTCTGGTAGCATAGTGCCTAAGACACTTGACTGCTAACCAGAAGGCTGGTGGTTTCAAACGCACCAGCCACTCTTCAGAAGGAAGTTTGGGCAATCCTACTTCTGTAGTGATACCACCTCGGAAACCCAAGGAGGGGTCACTATGAGTCAGGGCTGACTCGAAGGCACATAACAACAACAACAACCAGAAGGTCACTGGTTCAAACCCACCAGCTACTCTGGGAGGAAGAGGAGGCAATCTACTTCTACAAAGATTTATAGCCTTGGAAACCCACGGGGGTAACTATGAATCAGAATTGATTTGATGGCAGTGTTTTTTGTTTGTTTGTTTGTTTGTTTATTTGTTTAAGTGGCACAGATTCTTAAGCATGTTCAATTGCTAGTCAAAAGGTTGGCTGTTTAAACCCACCTAGCTTTGGTGGCATAGTGCCTAAAGCATTTGGTTGCTAACCACCAGCTACTCCTCTGAAGGAAGATGGGGCAATCTACTTCTGTAGTGATACCACCTTGGAAACCCAAGGAGGGGTCGCTATGAGTTGCATCCGACTCAACAGCAGTGAGTTTGGTTTTGGTTTTGGAGCTGCTCTGGAGGAAAAAGACCTGGTAATGTGATTCCATAACATTTACAGCCAAGAAAATCTTTGGGGCAGTTCTACTGTGTCATATGGGGTTGGTATGAGCTGAAATAAACTTGACAGAAACTAATAATAACAGGAACTCTGGTGGCACAGTGGTTGAAGCACTCAGCTACGAACCTAAAGGTCAGTGGCTGGTAGTTCAAACACACCAGTTGATCCTTGGGAGAAAGATGTGACAGTCTGCTTCCATAAAGATTTACCGAAAACAAACCAAACTCATTGCCATCGAGTCAATTAGACTCATAGTGACCCCTCCTTGGGTTTCCAAGGTAGTATCTCTATGGAAGCAGATTGCTTAATCTTCCTTCCAAGGAGTGGCTGCCTTACAAACCCAATAAAGCAATTCTACTCTGTACTATAGGGTTGCTATGAATTAGGATCAACTCAATGGCAGTGAGTTTTGGTTTTTGGAATGATAACAAAGTGCATTTTTTAAAATTATACTTTTGTATCCAGTTTAAGTTTGTTTTTCTCCTAGCAAAACTTAACTGCCTTGAATTATGTCCAAACTTACCATGAAGCTCTTATACATACATACATACACATTAAGTTCAAATTCTGAGAACAGAAAGGAAATAAAGCTCCAGGTGGCCATCAACAATTGAATAGATAAGTACATGTTGGTAGTCTACAGAATGGAATACTACATTGTATTGTGATGAAGAGGGTAATTAAGGGATTGGAAAGGAGAGGGAATAGTTCTTCTTTTTTATTTCTCCTTCTCTGATACCATCTTGGTGATAGCCACATCACACCAACAAAACGGTGGTCTCATGGCTCCAAATAGTTGCAGATAGTAATCTCTTTGTACTGATGAAGATAAGAAAGGTCTTCAGTGAGAACAATCAGAAAATCCCACTTCATTATTGTCTTGGTTCTCTAGTACTGCAATAAAAGTGAATAGCTTAACTAATAGGAATTTATTCTCTAACAGTTTTGGAGGCTAGAAATCCAAATTCAAAATGCCAAGTTCTAGCAACTTGACTGCTAACCAGAAGGCCTGCAATTCAAACCCACTAGCCTTCGGAAGGAAGGTTGGGGAATCTACGTCTGTAGTGATACCGCCTCAGAAACCCAAGGAAGGGTCGCTATGAGTCAGGTCCGACTCGATGGAACATAACAACAACAACAACAGCAGCTGGCTGAAAGTCCCTTGACTTTGGGCTTTTGCGCTGCCTCTTACTCTTTGCCCACTGAAGCTGGAGGTCTCTTTTCACTCAAGCAGCTCCTGGGTGCTGAGGCTGACAAATACAAGGTCAATAAATAAAATGGCACAGTCCCAAGATTACCAAACAACGTGGCAGGTCACTAGCTCAAGTCCAGAGACAGTCTCAAGATTGACAGGCAATATGGCAGCCTGCTGAATGAAGACTTGGCTACACACATGGTTTAAGCATGCCAAAAAGTTGCAGAGATCTTTCTCAAAGCTTCTCCTTATACACTAGAAGCAGACTACATCCCTAAGGCACCTACTCAGCTGCTCCAGTAGCTTCTACCATGGAATTGATTACCAATTTCATCCTGGGGAATAACTACATCCAGCTGCCCAGCAACTCAAAACCAGGCCCAGCCAAGTTGACACAGTTGGAACAGGAAAAAACATGAGGGAATTTAAGAGAACACATTCATATGAGTTAGAAGAGGAGAGACAGACAGAGACAGAAAGAGACAGAGGGGAGAGACAAGAACAAAGGGAAAATAGGAGAGACTGAAAGAGAGGAAAATATTGAGAAAGAGAGAAAGGGAAAGGAGAGGGAGGAAGGGCAAGGGGGACAAAGTGAAAGACAGAGACACAGAGACAGAAACAGAGATTGAGAGAGGGAGAGAGAAGCTATCCAGTTAAATAGTTATTAGATCTTGAAAATGGGATCTGGATATTTACGTTTCCAAACCCATAAAATAGGGTGACTTGTATGCCTAGGAAGATATTCCACACCAGTTATCCACTACCCACTGCACCATGTAAATCAACCTCTCCTCACTGAAGTTTCTGTATTTGGAAAACTCATAAAGTTTATGAAAGAATTCTGCAATGTAAATGAGAATTTCTGTTCCCAGATCAAAAGCTGAAGGAGAGAGCCTATAGGTTTAACACTCAAGATTTGAAAAGTGCTCTGAGCATCTCAGCGCTCCATGAAAGCACACATTAATACTGATGGCTTTTCAATAAATGTTTGAGAACAAAAATCTCTTTCCAAAGGAAGTAAGCTAAATTGCTTCGTTTCAGATAATTTTCCATATTTTCTCCAAAGTTTCCATATATCACTTCCATCCATCTTGAGAAGAAAATAAAGAAAATGGGTTTCCAAGTATCATTCTCAACAAACACCTCTGCTTTGAAACAGCTACTAACCCTGTCAGCATAGAGACCATATTGAGGTTTCTTAGCGTTTTTACAAAGATTAATTTCACTGAAGGAGATAGAGCACAATCCCCAGGGAACAGTTTTCACATACTGTTGCTCGCTCCTTTTCATTTCCAGGGAAGAAAAATGATGAACGGCACCGAACATTTTCCACTTTGCCACTGGCTGGGGCGGAAGTTCTTAAAGCCAGCCTAAATGGATTATTTTCCAATTTGACTGGTGTGTTTTTGTATGTTTGTTTTTAATCTGTTTCCCAGGCACCTCACCTGACAATTTTCCAGTGTGCTCCATTTTAGATGAACCATGTTCTGGTGGTGTAGTGCCTAAGGCATTTGACTGCTAACCAGAAAGATGGTGGTCCAAACCCACCAGCCACTTCTCAGAAGGAAGGTTGGGCAATCAATTTCCATAGTGATACCACCTCAGAAACCCAGGGAAGGGTCACTATGAGTTGGATCTGACTCCATGGCAATGCATTGTGTTGTGTATTGTCAGTGAGATGTCCCTGAGTGGTATAAATTGCTTGCGCTCTACTAGCGTAAAGTTTGGTGATTCAAACTCTTTCAGCAGTACCAAGGAAGAAAGATTGGGAATCTGCTTCCATAAAGATTGTTGTTGTTTCCAGTTGCTGTCAAGTTGGCCTCCAACACATGATGCCCCCATGTGTTACAGAATAGAACTGTTCTGTAAGTTTTTTTGGCTGTGATCTTAGTTGGCCAGGCCTTTCAACCCGTTCCATGGGTTTGAAACACCAACCTTTGGCTTAGTAGCCAATCCCCAAACCATTTCTGCCACCCACGCTCATTTGCAGCCAAGAAAGCTCTGTGGAGCAATTCTACTCTGTAACACATGGGGTCATCATAAAACAGAATCAACTAGACAGTAACAGGTTTGGGTTTTGATTTTTTGTCAATGAGCTGGGGAGGCTGTCAGAGAACAGAGCAGGGAATGAACAAGGTCTCTTGCTTTGGGGACAGGGAAGCTAAGAGCTGGGACTGCAGAAGCTGCCTGATCCTTGCTGCCCTGGAGATATTAAGTGCAACCCTAAAAACCAAAAGGAAATAATAGCCTTAATTATAACCCAAGCCACTTGAATTAGTGATTAGAAACATCACAGATATTTGATAGCATCTTGCAAAAACCATGAGTTTGTTGAAGCTACTGCACAGGAGGGAACCGATTTGCAGCTTGAACTCAATCTGAAAATCATTATTCACACCAAAAAGAATGGGGGAAATACCCTCCTTTCTGAAATAGCATCATAAATAGTTTATTTGTTCACAAGTAGAATCTAGATAGCTGAAGAAAGGACTAGTGTTAATTATTGTTAAGTTAGCTCCAATTCATGGGGACCCCATGTACAATGGAATAAAATATTACCCAGTCCTGTGCCTTCTTCATGATGTTTGATCCCATTGTCTTGGCCACTGTGTATTTTGAATTTCTTCTAACCTATAAGATGCATCTCCCAACACCATATTAGATAATATATTGTTATTATCTGTAAGATTTTCATTGGCTAATTTTTGGAAGTAGATTATTTGGCTTTTCTTCCTAGTCTGTCTTAGTCTGGAAGCTCCACTGAAACCTGTTCAGCATGGGTGACTCTGCTGGTATTTGAAATACTAATGGCATAGCTTCCAGTATCACAGCAATATCCAAACCACCGTAGTACCACAAAGAGACAGACACATGTTGTAGTTGCGTGTTGTTGTTAGGTGCCGTCGAGTCAGCTCTGACTCATAACAACCATATGTACAACAAAACAAAACACTGCCTGGTCCTGTGCCAGCCTCACAATTCTTGCTATACCTGAGCCTATCATTGCAGCCACTGTGTCTATTCATCTCGTTAAGGGCCTTCCCCTTTTTCGGTGACCCTCTACTTTACCAAGCTTATTTTTCTCTAGGGAATGGTCCCTTCTGACAACATGACCAAAGTAGGTTGGACAAAGACTGGCCATTCTCACTTCCAAGGAGCATTCTGGCTGCACTTCTTCCAGGACAGATTTGTTAGTTCTTCTGGCAGTCCACGGTACTTTCAGTATTCTTCACCAACACCACAACTCAAAAGCATCGACTCTTCTTCGATCTTCCTTATTCATTGTCCAGTTTTCATATGCATATGAGATGACTGAAAATACTATGGCTTGGGTTATGCTCACCTTAGTCTTCAAAGAAACATCTTTGCTCTTCAGCACTTGAAAGAGGTCTTTCTCAGCAGATTTGCCCAACGCAATATATCTTCTGATGTCTTGACTGCTGCTTCTATTGGTGTTGGTGGTGGAACCAAGTAATATGAAATCTTTGACAACTTCAATCTTTTCTCCATTTATCGTGATGCTGCTTATTGCTTATTGGTCCAGTTGTGAAGATTTTCATTTTCTTTATGTTGAGATGTAATACATACTGTGGACTGCAGTCTTTAATCTTCATCAGTAAGTCCTTCAAGTCATCTTCATGTTCAGGAAGCAAGGTTGTGTCATCTGTGTATTGTAAGTTGTTAATGAATCTTCCTCCAATCCTGATGCTGCCTTCTTCTTCATATAGTCCAGCTTCTCAGATTATTTGCTCAGCATACAAGTTGAATAATTATGGTGAAAGGATACAGCCCTGATGCATTCCCTTCCTGATTTTAAACCACGTAATATCTCCATGCTCTGTTCTAATGACAGCCTCTTGGTCTATGTAAAGGTTCCTCATGAGCACAATTAAGTGCTCTGGAATTCCCATTCTTCTCAATGTTATCCATAATTTGTCATGATCCACACAATAAAATGTTTTGCCGTAGTCAATAAAACACAAGTAAACATCTTTCTGGTGTCTTTTGCTTTCAGCCAAGATCCATCTAACATCAGCAATGATATCCCTCATTCCACATGCTCTTCTGAATTCAGCTTGCATTTCTGGCAGTTCCTTTCAATATATTGCTGCAACCATTTTTGAATAATCTTCAGCAAGATTTTACTTGTGTGTGATATTAATGATATTGTTTGATTATTTCCACATTCTGTGGGATCACCTTTCTTTGGAATGGGTACAAACATGAATCTCTTCCAGTCAATTGGCCAGGTAGCTGTCTTCCAAATTTCTTGGCATAGACAATTAAGTGTCTCTAGCATGGCATCTGTTTGTTGAAATGTCTCAATGGGTATTCCATCAATTCCTGGAGCCTTGTTTTTCACCAATTCCTTCAAGTGCAGCATGGTGGGAAGAAGGTATATCTCAATGTAAACCATCAGCCTTCTGGTTAGCAGTCAAATGCCTTAGGCAGTATACCACCAGAGCTCCCAATGGGTACAAACCAACAACTAAATGTGTTTGATTCAGGGAAGGAAAAAAAAATGTGACTAGTGCCTCTTCTATGACAGGCACTGCAGTAGGTACTGGATAAAAAGTGGAGAATAAAACAGACCAAGTCCTGGCCACATGGAGCCCACATGATAGTCAAGGAAGCAGATAATAAGGATAATGAAAAACAATAAAGTAGGTTAAGGGCAAAGGCAAGATTTGATGAGAAGTCAGTGAAGTCCTCTTTGAAGAAATGACATTTCATCTGAGTAAGCCTTTAATCTGGAAGAAGACCATTCCAAACAGAGGAAATGGCAAGTGCAGAAGTTCAGAGCCAGGAACAAGCAGGGAGTAGCAATTTTAGGACATGCACGTAAGGATTTGCAGAATGCCAAAACCAGAAAGTAAAAGAAATTCTGTTCCTACAAAAGGAAAAATAAGCCCCACCTGATTAGATGTTATCAGTTCATTGTTGTTAGGTGCTATCCAGTCCATTTTGACTCATAGTGACCCCATGTGACATAGTAGGATTGCCCAATAGGGTTTTTTTGACGGTGATCTTCACGGGAGTGGATTTTCAGGTCTTTCTCCCACAGAGCTCCTGATGAGTTTGAAGCACCAACCTTTTGGTTATCAGCCTACTGCTTACCCATTGTGCTATCAGTTTTTTAGTGGGCAGGAATTATATATGACTATCAGAACCCAATCCATCCATGGAAAAATGGGTACCTAGAGGTGGAGGAATGGGAGGGACTTTGGTTGGATGGACCAACCTACTTATCCTAATTTTCCCAGGACAATTTCAGCTTTAAAACATAAATTCCTACTTTCCAGCAAGCCTCTTAGTCCTGGGCAAACCTACTTCAGGATTGGTACTAAGGAATAAGCATCATTAAGCTGAGGAAAATTTCCTGCAATGCAGTGAGGGAAAGCAAATCAAAAGGAGGAGAATGACTTTGAAAATTATTTGAAACAAGAAACAAGGGTAACTTTAGAAAGTATCTTCTTGCTATTTTTAAAGAATTAAATGCTACATGCAAACAAAAACTATCCATGGAAAGAAGAACTATACTGCAAAAAGATTAATATTAATTATATATTAATGCAGCTATAAAATCCAAGATTGTGTCAAAAAAGAAAAAGAAGTGGGGATAAAGAAGTGATTAATATATGGATCTTGTTTTTTTTTTTTTTTCCCCAATCAAAATATCAATTCAGAATTTATTGGATGGAGATGGGAAATGGTCTTGATAAAATGATTGTGAAGTTCATCTGAAAGTAAATCTAATTAAGAATAATTAATATGCTGGATTGTTTACAATAGCCAAAAGATGGAAACAACATAGGTGTCCATCAACTGAGGAATGGATAACCAAACTACGGTACATATACACAATGGAATACTATGCAGCCTTAAAGAATAACCTAGAATCTGCAAAACACTGCATAACGTGGATGTACTTGTAGGACACTATGCTGAGTGAAATAAGTCAGTCACAGAAGGACAAAAATTGTACTAGTCTGTTATTGTAAAAGTCAAGGAAAGGTTTATCTATGGAAGGAAATTTCTTTGTTGGTTCCCAGGGGTGGGAGGGAACACTGTTAGATAGGTAGACACAAGTATTCATTTGGGTGAAGAGAAGGGCAATGTACCAAATGTGAGTGATCAACATGGTGGCATTGAGGAAAAGGAAAACATAGAGAGGTACCTGGGAGGTACAGAAAACAAAGATGAAGACTTTTGCACATACAGGACAGCATTGTCAGTGAAGGAAAACATGGGTACACAGGTAGATAAATGGGCAGACCAGCTGAAATATTAGGTATGTCTATGAAGTGGGGAGTGTACCCAAGACCATGCATAGGGTTGGCAGACAATGATCCTACAAGTTTATTTGTATAATCTGAATTCCCAGGTATATAGTAGCGCTGACAAGGGACAAGGTTGTAGTCACTGCTTGGTCACAGCCAGCTACCCTGAGGGACTGAGTAGTTGAACCTGTGGGTTTGGGACCATAGTTGCAGAGGACATCAAGCTCAATTGGCATTAACATACTACACAAAACATTGTTCTACCTCCTACTTTGGCCAGTAGCGACTGGGAACTTAAAAGCTTGCCAGCAGCCATCTAGATGCAACAACGGGTCTCTCTTCCTCCAGAGCAAAGAAGAATGAAGAAAACCAAAGATTCATGGAAAGAATTAGTCCTAGCGATTGGTAAACCATGCATGTGATCTGCAGCCTATATGACTATGAGACCAAAACAACTAGATGGTACCCGGCTACCATTGTCAACCACTCAGAGGGGGATCTATGTAGGAGATCCTGGATAGAGAGGGAGAACAATGTGGGACAAAACTCAAAATCATTTGGGGAAAAAAGAGGGGGGGACCAGGTTTGCTGGTCTGATAGAGCCTGGTGGAACCACTGAAACTATGGCCCCTAGCTGCCCTTCAGGTCTGGAATTGAACCTGTGGCTTCCAGCCAAACAAAAGACAAGGATATGAGTTGAACATTTACCTGAGGTAGATACACTCCTTGGAGAGAACAAGCATGGGAGAAAGAAGGGCTGTTTATGCACAGGGAGACAGCTCTGGGGGCAGGAGTACATAGTGGGATGGACACAGGGAAGAGTTAATTATGGACTATTTAATAAATGATGCTGAAAAATTAAATAAATACTGAGTGGGAAAAAGGCTTAAACTTCCTATCTCAAGCTTTACACCAAAATACAGTCTAAACTATTAAGTACAGAGAAACGTAAAAGAAAATACAAGCAAATGTTTACTTGATCTTAGAATGAGGAAAACCATTCTAATCACACAAACTATGAACAAACCAGAGAGAAATAGATGGTTAGGTCTGATTCTGTTAAAACTGATAACTTTTGTTCATCAATATATAAAAGTAAATAGAACTATCATTTTTCATTTAAAACTGGGAGCAAATATTTGCAATTTATGTGGGTTAATATGTTTAACACATGAACAAGTATCACTTATGAATTCAAGATTATCAAAACTATAATTAAAAATTTACAAAGATACATACTGATAATTCACAAAATAATACAAAAAATAGCTGAAAATCTTTTTTGTTTCCCAATAAATAAATGCAAATGGAAAAAAATAACAAACCATTTTTACCTATCAAATTAGAATTTTTTAAAATTATAATACTCAGTACTGGGAAAGATGTAGGAAAATTGACATTCCCACATTGCATTTGGTAATATATGCCAAGATAAAAAGAAAAATCATATTATTTGATCTCCCAAATCTATTTCTAGAAATTTAGCCTCTAAATATAAACAGATACAGTCACAAAGTTGTGGTGCTACAACACTTATAAAAATGGAAATAGCTATATATTCACAGAAAATTGACTCAATAAAAATATACCATTTGCCACATGATTATTTATGGCAGGTGAAATTGACTATGGCTTTTACTTTATTCTTTGTGCTATTGCCTATTTCCTAGTTTTCCTTCTATAAAAGCATAAAAGTGTGCTATTTCTGAATAACTGAAAAAGCTATCAATATTATTTCAAAAATATTTACCTGAACTCATACAGTCCAGGTAAGAACTTGATTTGCACCACCTTACTTTGAACAAGAGAGAGTCAGCGGTGATTTAGAGG
Organism: Orycteropus afer afer; assembly: GCF_000298275.1. Lineage (NCBI taxonomy): Eukaryota > Metazoa > Chordata > Mammalia > Tubulidentata > Orycteropodidae > Orycteropus > Orycteropus afer. Next base: position 2,339,188 of record NW_006921719.1, read on the forward strand.
TGGAATTCTCACCTTTCACGTGGGAGATCAGGGTTTGACTCCCAACCAATGTACCTCATGCACTGCCATCACCCATCTGTCAGGAGAGGCTTGCATGTTGTTATGATACTAAATAGGTTTCAGGGGAACTTTTATACTTAGGAAGAGAAGCCTGGTGATCTACTTCCAAAAAATCAGCTGAAAATGTTATGGATCACAGTGTTCCAATCCACAAGCAATCAAGGGAATGGCACAGGACCAGGAGTTAATTTCATTGTGCATGGGCTGACTCAAAGGCAACTAATAACAATAGCTTTGAACAAATCTAGGGGAAAAGATCTAATCATAAATTATAGGTAATTGTATTGATTGGAGACTATTCCATTTATGGAGTAACTGAGATGGATAAGAGAGGGTGCCTCATTGGGACATTTGCAATATGGCAGACACCCATCTCAGGTTGATTGGACAAAAGTGATTTAGCAGAGAAGGGCATTTGGAAGTAATGGAAAAGGATTTGAGAGAAATGAGGAGAGATTTGGCATAAGCAAAGATTGTATCCTAAATCTCCATGACCCTGTTGCAGTGCAAAGGTCAGAATAAATATGCTAAGCATCCAAGGGTGATAAACCACAGTGCAGCAACAGGCAGAATCTCATCAGTTACAGGCCTGTCCTCAGCTCAGAAAAGGTTGGTCTCACAGTACACAGCCAGCAGTGTTGTTCATGGGAAGGTGACTACACTGATTGGGTCACACATTTAGAAAACCAATCTTACTTTATTAGTTACCTCACCTGCTCTCCCCAAACAATAGAAAGTTTATGGTTTCCACTCATGGTGAGGGGTAAACAAAGAAAAGATATATGTTTGTATAATCCTTGAAAGAAAAGAGCAAAATTCTGAAGAAAATGAAAAGAGGAAGGAAGGAGGGAAGGAAGAAAGAAGAAGGAAGGATGGGAAGGAGAGAGAGGAATGAAGAAGACAGATAAACAAAAGGAAGAAGAAAATAATATAATTTATTAAAAATAAATAAATAAATAGTTGTTTAGAGAGTAAAGACAGCAGTCAGCAGAAATGGGCCCTACTCTGGCTTGAAATTCCTTGTGTGACCTTAACAAATCCCTTCACTTCTATGGATCTCAATTTCCTCAGCTAGAGGAAGCTAGAGTAGCAGTTTGTCTTTATAGACTGTGGAGAAAGTTTCAGAAAAAAACACAACAGAACTTAACCAGTAATGATAACCCCTTATTTCTATTATCCAGTAAGCAGGGTCTGATCATAAACATGCCCTCCTTTGAATAGGAGTGTTGTTGTTGTTGTTGTTATGTGCCATGGAGTCGGACCCAACTCATAGCGACCCCTCCTTGGGTTTCTGAGGCAATATCACTACGGGTGTAGATTGCCCCATCTTCCTTCCGAGGAGTGGCTGGTGGGTTTGAATCGCCAGCCTTTTGGTTAGCAGTCAAGTGCTTTATGCATTATGCTACCAGAGCTCCCTTGAATAGGGGTAGTGGTGGAAATGTCATACCACTGTCTCCCTCACCACCACCCCTTGATGGTGACACAGGCAAAGAAAGATAGAATATTATGTATGGAGTAACCATACATGCCAAATACTACGGAGAAGGCTGAAAAGTGTCTGTGGTTTTAGCTACAGCAATGACATTGGTGATCTCAGCAGTAATAGCAAAAAGCTTTTAGTGGACTTTTAGTGGACTCTGATTTTAGTGGATTTTCAGGTTTTAGTGGACTCTGAAATAAGAAGGGATTCTAGAAATAAGAAAATGAAGACAGCCTAAACCATAATTTCAAACAGGTAAAGTTATGGAACACAGCCATATGAGTGTCAGATCCAGGGTCATATGAAGGTGATGGCCATTTCACTTTTATTTGTTTGAAGGTGAGAGAGACTTGTTTATGATCATGGGGTACACAGAAGATGACAGTAAGAAGGGGGAAATTGAAGGTTAGAAACAGAGGTGGGGGGCTCCCTGGCATAATAGAAGCCACCGGTATACAAATCATGGGCAGACAGAGAAAGAGGAACACCTCATAGCTGGGATAGAAGGGAAGGGCCAATGTGGAAGGACAAGTGGGGGTATGAGGACAGGAGGCTGAGTGAGGCTGCTTATTGTCTCTGAAGTAGAAGCACCATCTGCCGAGAGTACTTTACAGGGATGGAAATCTAGAGCAGGGTGAGGAGGGTTAGCATAGTTACTGATAGTGATGGGAGAAATATGTGACCAGTTTCACATAAAAGCCTGACAAACAGATAGATGCCATGGTTTTTCTCCATTGTTTCTTGGCTACTCATGTGTAGAGTTATAAAGTGGGTGATTGGAATAATGCAAGTTTGAATCAAACATAGTGAATGTTGCAGAAGGATGAAGGGCAGCAAGGACTGAGAAGGCAAGCAAGAGGATTTGGAGAATGATATACTCTCAGTTTAGGTTGGATGGGACAGGAAATGAGGGCAAGGGTATGGGCCAGGGAAGCAGAAATAGGAGGAGCAATAAGTTGGAGGTTTTTGTGTGGCTAAGAAGCAGATTTTCAGAAATTTCCACATATAAAATGGTAGTAAAATATGTGGAAATGGAGAGAAAACATGAGGTTGGTGGGAGTAAAGGAGTTTAAGGTTCAAGCTCCTTGAGTTGCATGTGGTCACTCAGTGATGGAAGTGAATGAAGTTTCTATTTACAATGCCTCTTATTTGTAATAACCTTCCAGTCTATTCCTATTCACATCCCCACAACAACTCACAATCCATAATAACATTAGGACCATCATGATTGGAGTCAGGAAAAGCAAGATTATCAATGCCAACTTCACTCAATGTTGGAAGTAATTGTCCTTAGAAGGTTCAACCACTAATCTCATTCATTCTTGATAAGCCAATTGGCTCTGGATGTCAGCATTTTAAATCCCCTTTGTGACTCATGGCATTCTGGACACTTTAGTATCAAGGAACCATAGTATCCTTCTCAAAACCCAACTGTGACCCAGCTCCTAACAATGTCCATAGATTCTCTGGGCATACATAAAGAAGGAGACAACTAAGATACATCTTAAACACTAAAAGGGACTGCAGAATGTCCCAAGGTCCAGCTCACTAGAAAAGTCATTAAAAACTCAGGACATCACTAAGCAACACAACCAACTGCAAGGCAAAGAAATCACACAAACCAAATTTATGTCCATCCAGTCAAGTCCAACTCATAGTGACACTATAGGACAGAGTAAAACTGCCCCATAGGAAGTCCAAGGCTGCAAATCTTTACAGAAGTAGATTGTGTCATTTTTCTCCCACAGCACAGCTGGTGGTTTTGAACTGTTGACTGTTTGGTTAGCTGCCTAATACTTTAACACAGCACCATCAGAACTCTTAGGCAGGGAAATGAAGGTGGTAAGAAATGCAGTTGAAATACTGAGATGAGTTTGAGATAGCCTTGAAGCGATGGGGTGGGTACAACATGCTCCTATTCTATTTGAGCACATCCCCAATCAAGATATGTTAATTATCACTGGTGATTGGAATGCAAAAGTTGGAAACAAGGAAGAATCACTGGTAGTTGGAAAATATGGCTTTGGTGGTAGAAATAACTCAGGGAATCACATGATAGAATTTTGCAAGACCAACAACGTATTCATTGCAAATACTTTTTTCAACAACACAAACAGCAACTATACACATGGACTTTGCCAGATGGAGTACACAGGAATCAGATTGACTACATCTGTGGCAGGAGGCAATGGAGAAGCTCAATAAAACAAAAAATCAAACTCACTGCCATTGAGGTGATTCCAACTCATAGCGACCCCATTTGGGTTTCCAACGCAGTAAATCTTTTTGGAAATGGATTGCCCAGTCTTCCTCCTATGGAGTGGCTGGTGGGTTTGAACTGCCAGACTTCTAGTTAGCAGTCAAATGTCTTTGGCACTACTCCACCAGAACTGCTTAGGAGAAGCTCAATATCCTCAGCCAAACAAGCCCAGGAGATGATTGTGGAACAGACCATCAACAGCTCAGATGCAAGTCCAAGTTGAAGTTGAAAACAATTAAAACAAGTCCACGAGAGCCAAGATATGACCTTTACTATATGCCTTCTAAATTTAGAGATCATTTAAAGAATAGATTTGATGCACTGAACACCAATGACCAAAAATCAGAGGAATTGTGGGATGACATCAAGAACATCATCCATGGAGAAAGCAAAAGGTCATTAAAAGGACAGGAAAGGAAGAAAAGGCCAAAAGGGATGTCAGAAGGGACTCTGAAACTTGCCCTTGAACAGAGAATAGCTAAAGCAAATGGAAGAAATGACAAGATAAGGAGCTGAACAAAAGATTTCAAATAGCAGCTTGAGAAGATAAAGTCAATTATTATAATGAAATTTGCAAAGATCTGGAGTTAGAAAACCAAAAAGGAAGAACAAACTCAGCAATTCTCGAGGTGAAAGAACTGAAGAAAATATTTAAGCCTCTTGTTGCAATATTGAAAGATTTTATGGGCAATATATTGAATGATACAAGAAACATTAAAAGAAGATGGAAGGAATACACTGAGTCATCATCCCAAAAAGAATTGATCAGTGCTCATCCATTTTGGAGGTGGGATATGATCAAGAACCAATGGTATTGAAGGAAAAAGTCAAAGCTGCACTGAAGGAATTGGTGAAAAACAAGTCTCCAGGAATTGAAGGAATACCAACTGAGATGTTTCAACAAACAAATGCCGCACTGGAGGCATTCACTCGGCTATGCCAAGAGATTTGGAAGACAGCTACCTGGCCAACTTACTGGAAGAGATCCATATTTGTACCTGTTCTGTTCTGGTTACCTAGTGCCACTCTGAGAAGAATATATACCACAAATAGGATGCTTAAACAAACAGGAGTTTATTATCTTACAGTTTGGAGACTTTTAGTCTGAGTTCAAAGTGCCAGGCTCTAGAGGCTAGGTGAAAGCCCCTTGACCTTGGGCTTCAGCTCTGCCTCTTGCTCACAGCCCACTGAAGCTGGAGGCTTTTCTTTACTCAGCTGCTGGCTGCTGAGGCTGACAAGCCCAAGGTTGACAAGTAATAAGGCACAGTCCCAGTGATGCCAAACTACATGGCAGGCCATTAATTCAAGTCCATTGAAAGTCCCAAGGTTGGCAGAGCATGGCAGGCTGCTGAACAATGACACAACTGTATGCAGAGTTCAAGCGTGCCATAAGCTAGAGACCATTCCCAAATCTGTTTCATCTCTATGGGAAGCAGACCACATCCCTAAAGCAGCTACTTAGCAGCTTGTGGTATGTCCCACCATGGAGTTGATTGCCAGTCTCATCATGGGGAATAACTGCCACCAGCTGCCCAGCCACTCAACCAGGCCCAGCCAAGTTGACACACAAATTTAACCACCACACATTCCAAACAAAGGTGATCCCACAGAATGTGGAAATTATCTAACAAAGTCATTAATATCACAGACAAGTAAAATCTTACTGAAGATAATCCAAAAACAATTGCAGTGGTATATTGACAAAGAACTTCCAGAAATGCAAGCTGGATTCAGAAGAGGATGTGGAATGAGGGATATCATTACTAATGTCAGATGGATCTTGGCTGAAAGCAAAGAATACCAGAAAGATGTTTACTTGTGTTTTGTTGACTCTGCAAAAGCATTTGATTGTGTGGATAATAACAAATTAGAATAACATTGAGAAGAATGGGAATTCCAGAGCACTTCATTGGACTCATGAAGAACCTGTACATAGACCAGGAGGCTGTTGTTTGAACAGAACAAGGAGATACTGGTTTAAAATCAAGAAGGGAGTGCATCAGGGTTGTATCCTTTCATCATACTTTTTCAACCGTATGCTGAACAAATAATCCAAGAAGCTGGATTATATGAAGAAGAACATGGCATCAGGATTGGAGGAAGGCTCATTAACAACCTGTGATGTGCCGATAACTCAACTTTGCTTGCTGAAAGTGAGGATACTTGAAGCACTTACAGATGAAGATTCAAGACTACAGTGTACAGTATGGATTATACCTCAATATAAAGAAAACAAAAATCCTCACAACTGGACCAATAAGGAGCATCATGACAAATGGAGAAAAGATGGTTGTCAAAGACGTCATATTATTTGGTTCTGCAATCAACATCAATGGAAGCAGCAGTCAAGACATCAGACAACATATTGCATTGGGCAAATTTGCTGCAAAAACTTCTTTCAAGTGAAGAGCAAAGATGTCTCCTTGAAGACTAAGATGTGCCTAACCCAAGCCATGGTATTTTCAGTACCCTCATGTGCATGTGAGAGCTGGACAATGAATAAGGAAAACTGAAGGAGAGTTGATGCTTTTGAGTTGTAGTGTTGGAGAAGAATGCTGAGTACCATAGTCTGCTAAAAGTCCTAACAAATCTGTCCTGGAAGAAGTGCAGACAGAATGTCCCTTGGAAGTGAGAATGGCCAACCTTCATCTCACCTACTTTGGTCATGTTGTCAGAAGGGACCATTCTGAAGAAGTATATCATGCTTGGTAAAGTGGAGGGGAAGGTCAACAAAAAAAGGTGAAGGCCCTCAACAAAATGGATTGACACAGCAGCTGCAACAATGGGTTCAGGTATAGCAAGGATCATGAGGCAGGTCCAGGGCTGGACAGTGTTTCATTCTGTTGTCACTATGAATTGGAGATGACTCAATGGCAACTAACTACAACAATACATCCCCCATATTCTAGAAGTGGAATTGTTTTATATGACAGCAAGGTCCAATGTAACCAGGGAAGTGGGTTATTTAGTAACCCTGTTCATCAACTGATGTAGAGGTCACAGAACTCTAAAACTAACATGCTAGTTATGGATCATCCACAGTGATGAAGTTCCCCAAGATTATGATGAGGTTATGGTAGATGCCAGTATCTTAGATTAATCTTGAAACTGGTGAAAAATATCAGCAATAAATGGTGTAAGCTTTGTAGGAAAATGAATTTTTGCTCAGAATTTGGAACAAGTGTTAGAGCACTGGGACAAAGCAAACCCTCCCCTATAAGCTGTGTTACCTAGAACAGAAGCATAGTCCCCACTAGAGAAGGCATCTTGGTTAAGAAATGAATATCTTTGGTATGGGTCCAAGTTACAGTTAAGTCAGAAGATAAAGTAAGCATTTGGTAAGAGGTCTGGAATTTGTCTGGTAGTGCATTGGGTAAGCACTTGGCTGATAATTAAAAGGCCAGTGGTTCAAATCCACCAGCAGCTCCACAGGAGAAATATGTGGCAGTCTGCCTCCATAAAGATTAAAACCAAAAAAAAAAAAAAAAATCTCACTGACGTCGAGTCAGTTCTGACTCATAGTGACCCCTCCTTGGGTTTCCGAAGTGGTATCTCTACGGAAGTAGATTGCCCAGTCTTCCTTCCAAGGAGTGGCTGGTTGGTTTGAACTGCCAGCCTTCTGGATTGCAGTCAAATGCCTTAGGCACTACACCACCAGAGCTCCCTCCATAAAGATTACAGCCTTGGAAGTCCTGTGCAGCAGTTCTACTCTGTCCTATAGAGAGTCATTATGAGTTGGAATCAATTGGATGGCAATGGGGTGGATGTCCTCATAGTAACAGGAGTTCTGGAGGGCAAAATATATAGGATTGGAAAGATCCATAGTAAAAGTCAAGAAAAGACACACAGAAAACCAGAAATATGAGAATATGGAAAAGGTGTCATAAGGAGGTCAAATTTTGGATGATAGCCAGTAATGGATGGGCTTAGCAAGACTCATGGTTACAAAAAAGCTAATGATTAAAATTTTATTTTAAACAGACCTAAACTCCTGATAGTCAGTCTCTAGGAGCTTAAAAGATACATATTAGGCTGAATTTTGTCATCTGGGCTTTAAAATATTCTCTTACCTTTTCTTCTTTTTTCTTTTTTTCCAGTTGCAACTTATAACCGAATCTCTCATCAGAATGAAGGACTTATCACTCTTCTGCTTGGAAGACATCAGCAGCTTCCCTTCCTATTAGGGATAAAATATAGACACTTTAATAATGTTATTTAAGGCCCAGCAAAACCTACCAGCCTACCAGTACCAGCTGCTCACAAGTCAGTTCTAACTCATGGCAACCCCACACTGCAGAACAGTGCAGTACTCCATAGGGCTTTTAAGGTTGTGACCTTTCCAAAGCAGAGCACTTAACCTATTTATTGCACCACCCAGAGACTTACATTTACCAGCCTGCCTCTCCCCATTCCATTCATGCCAATCACACTGGGCTACCTATCATAGGGAAAGAGTGGAAAAATGGATGAGAGTTCAAGCTCCAAAGCCAGTTTGCATGGGTTGAAACCATAGCTTCATCACATACACTCATTACATGATCTTGATCTAGGCAGTTACTACCTTCCCACATTCTTAAATGAGGTGGTAATGATAACTATTCAGAGGGTTGTTATGGGGATTAAATGAGTAAGTACATGCAAAGTACTTAGACTAGAACCTTGCACCAAGTGTGTGCTCAGTAAATGTTGTGATTATAAAACAAGTTTTTACATCCCCCATGATGCTACAAACTCGTTTCCGTGATAGAAATGCTTTTCTTAGCTCAAAAGCCTTGTCTTCTCTCAAACACCACTTCTTTGAAGCTTTTAGAGGCTCCCCCCACCCTTTTCCTATCCTCCAAGTTAAAATTAATCACTCGCTCTATACTCTCATGAGATTTATCCAAATCCAATTAGAGGAATAGTAGCATTGTATTTGAATTAACTGCTTAATGCAGTTTTACCTAGCAGAAACTATGAGTGGGCTTATCCCTCCACTAAGGGCACAGGAAAAGTCAAGCTCGACAGTATTTGATGCACAAGTAGTGAAAAGGAAGTGTATATCCCTTGACAGAAATAAAGAAACTTCACTTGTTATGCTTTAAACATGTTCCTGTATGCTTCCCTGACTGCCTCTTCTCCAAATTACTATCTTATTCACCTCTGTAGTCCAAATGTCTAAATATACTGCTTAGCCTTGGAAGTGAGAATGGCCAGACTTCATCTCACCTACTTTGGTCATGTTGTCAGAAGGGACCAATTCCTGGAGAAGGATGTCATGCTTGGTAAGGTGGAGGGTCGATGAAGGAGGGGAAGGGCCTCAAGGAGATGGATTGACACAGTGGCTGCCAGAGTGGCCTCAAGTATAGCAGGGATCACAGAGCTGGTGTGAGACCGGGTGGTGTTTCATTCTGCTGTGCATAGCGTCGCTATGAGTCAGAGACAACTTGAACGCACCTAACAACAACAACAGCAAGCACACAGAAGGTGCTCAGTAATGGTCTTTTGAATCCACTCAGAAGCATCTCAAAAGAAAGTTCTGGCGATCTACTGAAAAGTCAGCCACCGAAAGCCCTGGGGAGCACAGTTCTACTCTGACACAGAGACGGTCGCCATGAGTTGGAATTGACTTAATAGTAACCAGATTAGTGTTGCTTTTTGATGCTTCAGGGAGATACATCCATCCAACAGCAAGTAGCATTATCAGAATGTTAAACTATTTTGAAAGAAAACTTTTTTTTTTTT
>NW_006921719.1:2352362-2369639 GCF_000298275.1 Orycteropus afer afer
CCTCCGGACTGGCAAAAGTCCACAGCTCAGCCTACCTTTCTCTTCACCTTCTCTGTTTGTTCCCCAGCCACCTTGCACAGCCCGTGCAGTCCCTGGCTAGCCGGGTGATTTTTTAGGTTAATTCTTAGGTCCTACCACCACAGGAATCTGCGAGAGCGCTGTCTCTTTAAAAATGAAAGAAAACGTTTGAATCAGTAATAATATAAACAACTAAAATGCATTTAATGAGCAACAGAAAGCTTATAATAGCCCATTATACTAGCCAGCAATATGTCCCCCTTTTTTTGCCAGTAATATTTTCAATGGGTATAGTTTCTACAAGTATTTCTAGCTCCTTTAATGTTATTAAAAGTACCAATGTAATCTAGCAACAGCCAAGATACAACTATTAAAACAGACACTTTATAATGTATTTCAGTATTTGTCCATCCATTTAGTGTAAAGTCTACATTCTAATAATTATCCATTCTGTATTTATAAAAATAATTTATTCCATTTTCCTCAATGTCTTTTTCAGCATCCCTCCCTCCCAATTTTACTCTTCCCAGCATTTTGATTGATTTACTTAGAGGTGGATTGAGGGGAAGACTGAGCTAGTTATAAAAATAAAAAACAGAAACAAACTCACTGCCATCAAGTTGGATACAACTCATAGCGACCCCTCCTTGGGTTTTTGAGGCAGTATCACTATGGAAGAAGATTGTCCAACCTTCCTTCTGAGGAGTGGCTGGTGGGTTTGAACCACTAGTCTTCTGGCTAGCAGTAAAATGCTTTAGGCACTACATCACCAGAGCTCCCTATAAAAATAAAGAGGTGAAAAACTAAAAGAGTTCCTTGATAAGACAGAGAACGTGGTATGAAAGTGTCCTTGATCAGGTTCAACAATATGACTTGGACTCTCTCCTTTTAAACCTAGAGAGGCTGCTTTATCAGCAATGGAAGAGCATCATTTTGGTTGAAAATATATTCCATCACAATGGTTCGTTGTAATAAAAGCCTTAGGTCAATTTGTATTTCATAATCTGTTGGTAGGTGAGCAGAGATAGGTTGGAATTTGCATTTAACCAAGGCATAAGGCAATGAACAACAGAACCCAAGAATCTGGGCTTGAAATGGGTTTTGGAAGTCATCTCAGTGATTCTCCTATATATCCTCAACAAGCACCCACCCATATTGACTTAATGCTTTGTAACATAGATCTCAATGACAGAGCTGTGGGCCAGTAGAAGAAGGAGATGGAAGGTGTGGTAGTTATGTTTATGTGTCAACTTGGCTGGGCCTGGATGAGTGGCTGGGCAGCGGGTGGCAGTTATTTCCCATGATGGGACTGGCAATCAACTCCATGGTGGGATCTACCATAAACAGCTGAATAGCTGCTTTTGGGATGTGGTCTGCTTCCTGTATATAAGGAGAAGCTTTGGGAATGGTATCTAGCTTATGGCACTTTGGAAACTGCACATAGCTGTGTCACTGTTCAGCAGCCTGCCATGCTCTGCCGACCTTGGGACTTACAATGGACTTGAATGAATGGCCTGCCGTGTGATTTGGTAATATTGGGACTGTGCCTTGTTACTTGTCAACCCTGGACTTTGCAGCCTCAGCAGCCAGCAGCTTTCTGAGTGAAGAAAAGCCTCTAGCTTCAGTGGGCCGGGAGCTGGAGGCAGAGCTGAAGCCCAAGGTTGAGGAGCTTTCACCCAGCCCTTAGAGCTTAGCACTTTGAACTTGGACTTAAAGCCTCCAACTTGTAAGAATAAACTCCTGTTTGTTTAAACCATCCCATTTGTGGTATATTTCTTGTCAGAGCGGCACTAGGTAACCAGAACAGAAGGTTAATAAGAGTACCTGCAGCCGTCCATTTCTGTGAAAAGCTTGGCTGTGAGTAGAACCAAAAGCATTGGACATTCAAGGCATAGAGCAAGTCAAATAAGATCCTTTTTAACTCTCCACCCCCCATACCTTGGCACAATAGATATCTGCGGACATTTATGATAAATCAAGACGGAAAGACTGATATTACTGGAGAGTTAATGTGTTAAAGGAAGTGCAAAGTCTGAGTGCAGTAGGGAGTGCAGCCAATGAAGTTCATACAGATCAAGTGTGTAGCCTTGAAAAGAATAAGAAAATCTTTTCCTAGGTGTTAGTGGAGGTGAGGGATAATAGGTGAGATGAAGAGACATTTCTCAAAAAATTCATTTTTTCATTTATTTGACATTGATTTAGCTATTGCTCTCTACTTAGCACTGTTCTAGGCACTCAAGACAAAGAGATGAATAAAACATATTTCCTGTGTCTGAACAAGGAGCGTCTCAGAAACAGAAAATCACAGCTGCAATGAGAAAATAAAACAATAAAAGCAAGGTATCAAGAACAGAGAAGTGTTTAATCCATACCTTGGTCAGGACAACTTCCAAGGGGAGGTGGTATACTATGGTGATCAGGGAGAAAGATAAGGTGATTTCCATCAAATGGTTGATTTTATCAGTACAGGCAGTCCCCAGGTTATGAACCTCTGACTGTTGTATTTTCATCCATCATTATGAATCACCTGCATAAAGCCTATTATATTAAAAATTTGAGGTACATATCCAATGGTTCATAAGGCACTATTTTGTGACATGCATCAAGACATTATTATTATTATTATGTTAAAGATGTCTTAGTGTATCTGGAAGTGTTTCTCTAATTTTTTTTATGCATAGAAAAGTACACAATATACTATATACTAGGACAAACATTTGACTGACTGGCACAATACCTAACTGTTCCAAATTACATACAAATTTGACTTAAAGACGAATGTAGGAACAAAACACTTTCATAATCTGGGCTCTGCCTGTAAATAGAATGTAAATATTTTCTGAAAATTTTCTTTGAAATTGGAAAAGACAAAACTAAAGAACTATATAGTAGAATGCACAGAGGGCAAAGCTATGAAAACGTCTTACCTATAACCAAACACCTTGAGGTAATGTGTTCCTGGGCCTGAGGGTTCGAGACATAGTCTCAGGAGATATCAAGATCTGTTGGCATAACATAGTCCACAAAAACAATGTTCTATATCCTGCTTTGCTAAGTAGCAACTGGGGTCTTAAAAGCTTGCAAGCAGCTATCTAAGGTGCAACTATTGGTCTTTCCTTCTCCAGATGAAAGAAGAATGAAGAAAATCAAAGACCCAAAGAAGCAATTAGTCCAAAGTACTAGTGGACCACGTGAACCTCAGCCTCCACGTCCCTGAGACCAGAAGAACTAGATAGTACCTGGCTTCCACTGCTGACCACTCTGAAAGGTCATGGATAGAATGAGAGAAAAATGTGGAACAAAACTCAAAATGATTAAAAAGATTGGGCATACTGGTCTGATAGAGACTGGTGGAACATCCAAGACCATAACCCTTAGATTGTTGTTGTTGTTGTTATGTGCCGTTGAGTCGGTCCCTACTCAAAGTGACCCCTCCTTGGGTTTCCAAGGCAGTATCACTACGGAAGTAGATTGCCCTATCTTCCTTCCGAGGATTGGCTGGTGGGTTTGAACCTCCAGCCTTCTGGTTAGCAGTCAAGTGCTTTAGCCACTATGCTACCGGAGATATCCTTTATTCCTGGAAATAAACTCACTCTTTTGGCTCAACTTTCAACCAAAGGATAGACAAGCCTATAAGGTAAAAAACAAACAAACAAACAAAAAACCAGGGAGGTATGAATGAACTCCTTAGAGCAATCAACTCTAAGAGTTCAAAAGGGCAGCATTTCCCAGGGATAAAGCTCAGAAGGCGGAAGGGATAGCAAAGAAGGACAAAAGGAAATGGCAAGGACAGAGAGGAAGTAGGGAGAGTGCTGTTACATTGTAGGGATTATACTCAATGTCACAAAACAAAATGAGTATGAATTTTTGAATAGAAAAGCAATTTGCTCTGTGAGCTTTCACCTAAATCACAATTTATCTATATCTATATATGTGTATATAGATATATAACTGAGTTCAGTTATGTGTGTGTGTGAGTTCAGCCTGGAACAAAGGGGATGGAGATGAGCCTTGATCATTTCTAACTACAGATGTGAGTATAAACCATCCAGTAATACATTAGTTGGTAGCTGATAGGATCAGTTTCCCATTTCCAGATTTCTTAGCATAGGTGCCCCAGTAATTTCCCAAATTTAATTAGAGATTACTGCCCTACCGCCTCCATTCCTGCAGGAACATTATTCCTGTCCAAGGATTGGGTGCAAGTTTCAGTTCATAAATTCATTTGAGTTCCATGCTTTCCTCCTCTCCTCTTATCTTTCTGGATGTACTTTCATCTTGGCCTGTACCTCCTTCCTCAAACCCTTTGTTTTACTCTCCCTAGCAGACTAAGCAAGGTCCTTGAGCTAGCTTCTCTAGAAAGAAAATGGACAGAGGAAGTAAGCAGCTTATCTGTGAGTGAAAAGATGACACAGAAAGTATGGTATCAAAATTATCTCTACAATGCAGAAAGCCACTTGACTGTTCCCTCATCTCCTATGACTGAAGACCGAAGGGCCCCAAATGTTTCCTGAAAAAAATTACTGACTGCTAAGCATAGTGCCTAAGGCAGTTGACTGCTAACCAGAAGGCTGGCGGTTCAAACCCACCAGCCACTCCTCAGAGGAAGATTGGGCAATCTACTTCCATAGTGATACTGCCTCGGCAACGCAAGGAGGGGTCACTATGAGTCAGGGCCAACTTGATGGCACATAACAACAACAACAACAAGCCTAGCACCATCTGTCATATGCCTTGGGATCAGTTCCGCTGTGCTGTTGGCATTAGTCCATGTCCTGAATGGTAGATATTGTCTAAATATCCAGGATAGGGGCAGGGTGGCAGAAAGAGCAAGTGGATTTCATCAAAGCCAGAGATAGGGTAGATAATTCATATTGGAGACAACATCAGTCATCATGAACAAGTTTGGTGGCATATTGAAGGGACTTAAATCTGTTGAGGGAAGACAAATGTCAACTACCAGAGAGAGTAAGGGAAGAGCTAGAGAAACAAGGGCCTAGAACTTGACAGCAATAACATCAAAATGGATAAAAGTTGGCACCAAGATCAGGGAGATTCTAAACTGATGGTTGCAAAGACCTGGAGATGTCTATAGCATCATTTCACAAGCCTTCTTGTATCAACTTCCATTAAAAAGCAAGAGACAGGGCAAATAATTAGTATGCACCTGAGAAACCAGGCATCATTCTCCATGACACCAACCCATCATCCCAATTTAGCTTCTCCTAACAATATCTTACAGAATTGACACAGACAATATGTGTAAACGTAAGTTCTCCTGCCACATGTTCTTACTGTTGTGGCTGTCACCAGTAGCTGTAGACAGCTCAGGGGAATGAATTCTGGAGGGTTTGGAAAATAGTAGTTGTTTGATCTCCATCCCCAGAGGACCTCAGCTGTGTTTCTACTTGAATTTATAAGTTAGTAAGTTTCTTTTGACCTCTAGGTGATGTCTATAATGTGGGACCCATTGCAAGCGAAGTTGGAGAACTAGAATACATCAAGAAGAGGGTAAGAACAAGGTGAGAAGAATTTGAAGGTCCTGGAAATAATTTCCTTAACTAAACCAGCATTTGCCAGAGCAATAGTTCTGGATGAGTTTAGTCTGAATCAAAATCACCTGGAAGGTTTGTTAAACCTTTGACAGTCCCAGGCTCAGAGTTTCAGATTTAATTGATCTGGGACGGGACCTGCGAGTTTACATTTCTAATAGGTTCTTTGATTACATTGATGCTACTGGTATAGCAAAACAGGCTAGCTTCAACTATCTTTTCCAACACATTTTCTTTAGAGGGCAGAGTTAGGACTGTCATAATATCTTTCTTTGGACTCCCTAAGATAAGGATTAGAATGTAAACAGAGTGAGAGATGGTCCCATGATACACTGGTAGGGAAATGAAACAGGAAAGAGAAGAAACCAATAAGGAGTGTATTAAGAAGCCAGTTGCCAGTGTGGAAGTTGTTATTGGGTGAATTGATTTTCGACTCATAGACATTTCATGTGACAGAGTGGAACTGCTGCATAAGGTTCTCTAGACTGCAATCTGTACAAGGGCAGATTGCCAGGTCTTTCCCCACAGAACCACTGGGTGGTTTTGAACTGCCAACTTTTTAATTAGCAGCCAAGCATTGTTTAACCTTGTGAATAACTAGAGCTTAATATTTCTGGGAAACATGCCTCAGATTATCCCTCATGCCCCCACCCTCCTTCCATCCTGTCCTCCCCTTCTGCCCTAACCTGGGAGAGTATGTGTATACTAAATCCAATCAGCTATTAATTGAGGATTGCTCCTGGGGTTGTTATTTCTTTAGCATTTCCAGCCATACGGAAGAAGATTTAGGCACAAGAATGGAAAGGGCTGCCTTCAGTTTGCACTCTTCCATAAGCCCAGTGACCTGCCTCAAGAGTCTAAATTTTCTCTGTAGCAGAAACTGGGTGAGGATTGTCAATGAGGTGCTTTATTTGGCTGTACATCTAAAAATCCACTCCAACCAAAGACTATTTTTGGATGGTAGGTGCATATTAGAGACTGGTAGGAACACTAAGAGTGTTTTCAAAGTCTCTGGGTGAAGCAACAGTTAATGTCCTAGACTGTTAACTGAAAGGGTGGACATTTGAGTCCATCCAGAGGCATCTCAGATGAAAGGCTGGGGATCTGCTTCCTAAAAATCAGCGATTGAAGATCCTATGGAGTACAGTTTCACTCTGACACAGGTAGGGTCGCCATTAGTTGAAATTGAAATTAATAACAACTGGTCATTTGTTTGGTTTAAGCGTGTTTCTAGGGAAAGCATCTACAATTGCCCATCCTTTGATGCTCCCATCAAGGAGCTCTAGTGGCATAGTGGATAAGGCATTTGGCTGCTAACCAGAGAAGTTCAGCAGCTGAAACCCACCAGCCACTCTGCCGAAGGAAGGAAGATGGGACGATCTACTTCCTTAAAGATGTATAGCCTTGGAAACCCAATAAGGGTTGCTATGAGTTGGAATTAATTGGATGGCATGAGTTTGGGTTGGTTTTTGATGCTCCCATTAAGTGGCATTCCTAACACCCCACAAGCTTCTTTTTCATCTCCGAGGTAATGGTGTAAGCTCAGTCCTTGATCCTTCAGCATCCAAACTTAAGATCATGTCCCTTCCCTGTTTCAGTGAACTTCTAATCTCTTTTGATAAAAATCCTTAACATGATATTTAAGACTCTTCTTGAACACGTCCCTATTCCATTTTCAATGCCATGTCCTGTGCCATTCCCAGAAGAAGGCTAAAACACAGCCATGTTTAACAACTTAAAGTTTCATAAATAAATCATTGTTTTACACTTATGAAATGAGTCTTTGCAAATTCTGTTCCCTACCTAGAATGCCTCTCCTCACCTAATCTGCCTGCATGCATCTATTGTTTTCAGTGGCCTTCAAGTAGGCTCTGACTCAAGGCGATGTCATGTATAACAGTCCTCCTGCCCAGCGTCACCATGATTATTGGTATGTGAGTCAATTTTGTTGATAAGTTTGACATGTTACAGCTATTGTGCCATCTCACTGAAGATTTCTCTCATTTTCACTGATTCCCTATTTTGTCAATCATGACGTCCTTTTCTAGCCATTGGTCTTTCCTGATGATGTGTACAAAGTGAGCAAACCATCTTCACTTCTAAAGAGCATTCCTGTTGCAAGCAACTAAACCAAAACCAAACTAAACCCACTGCCATCAAGTAAATTCTGACTTATAGTGAACCCCATTGTGTTTCCAAGGCTGTAAATCATTATGAAAGCAGACTGCCCCATCTTTCTTCCATGGAGTGGCTGAGAAGATCGAACTGCCATTTAGTTGGTTAGCAGAAAAATGCCTTAACCACTACACCACCAGAGCTCCATTTCAAGCAACTACTCTATGAATTCAGAAGTCAAAACCACTTGTTTGATATTGCCCCCCATTTCATAAAAAAAGCCTCCTCTTTTTTTTCGCACATATTATCTTAACTACTTAAATGTTTACTTTTCATAGGTATGAGAGCAAGGAAAAGAGCCCTGCTGGCACAGTAGTTAAAGTGCTCAGTGATGAACCGAAAGGTTGGCGGTTCCAACCCACCAGCTGCTCTGTGGCAAAAAAGATGTGGCAGTCTGCTTCTGTAAAGATTACAGCCTTGGAAATCCTGTGGGGCAGTTTTACTCTGTCCTATCATGTTTCTGTGAGTCAGAATTGATTCCAGGGCAGTGGGTTTGGGTAACAAGGACAACTTTCTATCCTTTCATATTGATAATAGCACCTAGTGACTATGCTGCTTAAAAATCCTCCTTCCGTCACATGAGCTAGTCAAGTCTGTGGTGGTTGTAGTAGCCATGCTGGTGACCATGGGCTTCATAGAAGCAGCCAAGCTTCCCTTGTTAGTTTCTATTTTTATTAGTGCAAGAGTTAAAATAGCATCATTGGTGTTTTAATTGGAAGCATGACCTATATATTCTTGGCTGCCTTCACCTTTCCTAGAAGGGAAGAAAAGTGAACTTTAATTTCAGAAACAACAGCTTTTCTAATCTATGTACTCAGCATTAATATCACCAGGTTAATTAAGGACAATGAAATGTGGCTGACTGAAAACAATGTGGGAAGGAGGCAGAGAAGTTAGATTCCAGAAGTACAAAGCTTCCAAGAGGAAATTGAAGAATAGGATGCATGCCTGCAGCAGTCACGGGAGTTTTAAATAGCTGAACTTACTTAACTTGCAATTTAAGCCTTCTGAACACAGCCTTTGGAAAGGGACATTTCTGAGGGGGTCTGGGAAGCCAACCCAGCAGTTCTAATCTGGCCCTTGAGAAATGAAGCTCCTAGCCACATCTGCTTCAGGTGACCATGAGCAGGTAGCTTGTTAAAGCTGGAAGGACACACAGACTTCCAACTTCAGAACAGCACTGGATTAGAGAAAAGCACAGTTACTGCCCCAAACAAATGAAACCCTTCAACTCTTTGTTCTGACACCTCCATCTTCTGATGCTTTCTTGATGCTGTTTTCTCAGCTACCTCCTGACAATTCATTGTCTCTTTGTTTGTCTCCAATGTGGAGACTCAGCCCTATCCTAGTCTCCAGTCCAGTGATAATCTCACCTTGCATCATACACAGCGTCTGATCCAGCCACATTCTTAATGCTCCTGAATGAGCTCTGAGATGTTAGGAATTCATCAGAGTGAAACTTCCCCTAGGGAACTGTGTGCTGAATGGGATCTAGCCTACTTCCTGGCACTCATTCCATCTCCCTGGTCAGACTGGAGCCAGTCCAGAACCAATTGGAGACACAATCCCCACAAAGTTCCTGCCAGTCTGAGTCTAAAAAAGACATTATGGCACACAGGCCAGACCCTGACATCACCAATACATGCTGTGAAGCCTCGTGGAGACAGACCACTAACCTCTTCTGGCAACAGCTTTCTCCCATTACCTACTTCTTTAAGGTTCCTACTGGTTCTAGTCCCAATTCTGCTATTTGGTAGCTTTGTAGCCCTAGAAATGTCACTTTTTAAAGTTTTCTTCCTCCTCAGCAAAGTGGACACAGTGATTTCTACGTCTCCCTCTAAAATCCTCCACTCTCTGATAATCCCAGAGCCTTTCTTTAGCCCTAAAGCAAAAGATAATCTCACTAATATAGTAGGTCAGTGACCTTCACTATGATGTAACTGGAAAAAGCAGGTGGTTAGGATAGGAAGAGACAACAGTGGATAGTTCATAATGACTTTTATTGCTGTCTGTCCAGCAGGTTCCCCATTCCTGTATCCTTCTCGCAGAACCATTGAGTTTGTTGGGAGATTTCTTCCCTAACTGCTAGTAGCTGTAGTGGGGCTGTCAATCAAGTGCTCCCCTCTCTCCTCCCCAGCACATGAGATGGGCATATGATCTCTTGATGCAGGCTTATCACTGCATCTCCTGAGCAACATGCTCCTGATTGAGCCAATCCAGAAAATTTACCAATGGGAGACAACTGATTACCTCTTTCTCTTTACTGTGGATTGAGAAGTCAAAGGCACATGGCTATTGACCATTTTCTCAGCCTTATGAAGAAAGCTAAGTGGAAAAGAGGGCAAACTCCAACAAAGCAGAGAGCCAGGAGGAGGAAGGAGTGACTTTTGCTCACTGTTCTCTGTTTTCACAATCCTACCCATGAACTGGTCCTTCAGTACAGGGACCAGTGCCTGGAGAAGGACGTCACGCTTGGTAAAGTAGAAGGTCAGCAAAAAATAGGAAAGTCATCAATGAGATGGACTGACTCAGTGGCTACAACAAAGGGCTCAAACATAGCAACAATTGTGAGGATGGCACAGGACCAGGCAGTGTTTTGTTCAATTGTACATAGCATGGCTATGAGTCAGAACTGACTTGACAGCACCTAACAACTAACAACAGTAACTCCTGTACTTTTTAGATACTTGAACAAGTAAATCCTCTCTCCCACCACCACTACCCACTCCATTTATTTATTTATTTTTGCCTGGCTTAAAAATAACTTTTATCACTTGACTCTGGCAGTCTCCTGAGGCATATAATACTCCTTGCTCATCCTTGCTCTTTTGTGGGCCTGAAACTCATTTTCCATTTGTTTTCTATCCCTTGATTTCCTTCATGACACAAAACCACCAATGCTTGGACTTCCTACCAGCCTTGATGTGCCTGGGGCTTTTCTAAGTCTTTATGTTTCCTTAGCCCTCTTGAAAAACATGAAACATGCTCCAGCTCCTAAGAAATACAGTCCAGAGGACATATCCAATTGTGCTATCTTTATTTTAGGACACATTTTCCAAGCACAGTGGAAAATGGAAGGACAGAGCTTCAACCAGCCAAGAAGAGGCAAGATCCTATGCTGCCAAAAGGAATGAAGTCCACATTTCTATGTGTGCCTTTACCCAAAGCAGACCTCCAGAAAACAAACGTGCCCTCCTATAGCTCCATTTCCCTTAGACTAATCAACTTGGCTGTGTTAACCCCAAATTAATCTTTGTCAATATTTAGGTAAATGAATCTTTCGTCTGACAACCTGTAAGAAAGCTGGTCGTTGTTGTTAGTTACTACTGAGTTGATTCCAATTCATGGTGACTTCATGTGTTGCAAAGTAAAACTGCTCCATAGGCTTTTCAAGGTTGTGACCTTTTGGAAGCAGAACATCAGGTACATCTGGGTGGGTTTGAACAGCCAACCTTTTGGCTAGTAGTCAATAACTGTTTGTACCATCTTGGGACTCCAAGGAAAGTGGTAATGATATAATATGCACATGCATTGTTTACACCAGTTACTGAAACCCATGCTCTCTGTTTGTGTAAGGCTCTTGCTGCAGTAGGTTGAGAGAAGATCATATAGTTTTAAAGCCCTAAAATAAAACATCACATGCAATAATTGCATACCTTAATTATTCCATGAATAACTGCATCTAGTTTAAAC
Organism: Orycteropus afer afer; assembly: GCF_000298275.1. Taxonomy (NCBI): domain Eukaryota; kingdom Metazoa; phylum Chordata; class Mammalia; order Tubulidentata; family Orycteropodidae; genus Orycteropus; species Orycteropus afer. The sequence goes on from NW_006921719.1 coordinate 2,363,801, forward strand.
ATGTCATTTGGCAAAGCCACAGAGACAAAGGAAAATGCCCCTAATGAATAATATTTTATAAAACAGCACTGGAAAAATCTTAGTGCCTTTTGGAGCACAACATACAAAATGCAATTTTATTTTTCCATTTTCCCCAGGTTTCAAGTGGCAGAAGCAATCTGATGGGCTTATAGGCTCCGTATGTAGGTCACTGGCACATTTGCATGTCCTCCCAAAAATCATTTTCCATGGGATTTTTGCTCAGGGAGTGAACATATTTAAAATTGAAACTCTCTTTGGTAAGGCTGGTATCCAAGGGGGAAAAAATAGACAGCGGATCCCAAGCTGTGCTAACAATGTTGGTTCTATTTCAAAGTGTTCAATCTGATGAAAATTACAGAGCTGACCACCTAAACTCCCAAAATGTCAAATAGTCAAAAACTGTATTTAGAAGAAAAAACAACGTGGTGTCATTTACAATTAACATGTGCCCTTTCTAGATTCATGGCCAAAGACATCTTGTCATTTATTGTTTGGCCTGGAAATAAGTTCTGCCTATAAGGTTCAGTGACGTTGGCCAATGTCTTTTGGAGACATTTTTTCTGTAATTATTTCCATGCATTTTCACAGAAGCATCTTGCTCTCACATGGTGACACCCAAGAAGAGGATTATAGAGGTGGTCCTTTCCACATAGAGTGGTTTATTCTGTGTGAAAAGAAAGTCTGCTTGGAATCTGGAATCACCAAATGAAAAGTAGCCAAAGCTGAGGAAGGACATACGATAATTTTTCCAATTCTTCCTTTAGAAGCATATGAACCCACTAAGTTACTGAGGATTTTAAAGAAAAAAAAAAAAGTACTTTTGCATTTGTTTGATTCTCCCTCCACCGCCATTCAATAGAGGTTTAATTAGACAAATTTCATTGCATGTCCCTTTAATGAACAGGTTATCCTAACAAGACCTATTAAGGAGGTTGATACACCCTGACATATGTGCAGTGTGCTTTCACTCTGCTTATCTATTACTGCCCCTACCTGGAAGAAGATGAACAGGGGTCACAGGTTAGCAGTAGCAACAACATCAGCAGCTAAACTTCAGGAGACGTTCAAGGTCTTACCTCCCTCCCCTTCCCACCTTCCCTGCAGAAGAGTAGAAATCAGGACCAAGGATTCAATTGCCTCTTGGTACTAAGAATTGATGAAGCTAAGAATAGACATTACAATCTATTTCTGCTAAATGTAGTACAGCACCACCTTTGAGTGCCTTCTCTGTTTGGAATGCTTCACACACCTGTCCCCCCTCTCCCTGTTAGCTCCTATGCAGTGTGTAGCTAAGACTTAAGAATACATCCTCTACCCCATTCTCAGAAAGATTTTCAGGCTCTGGATGGAGCCCAGAGAGATGGAATCTTGAGCCCAGTGGCTGAGCCAGTCTTTTACTTTTTTAGGGCTCTTTCTTTAGCCTTTTAAGTGGAGATATAAGCATAAAACCCAGGAAAATGCTTACAGGAAACACTTTTCTTTATTCTAATTTGGGCCTGAAGTTAGAGGACCACAGGTGAGTAGGTAGTTCACACATGCTTCAGCCCAATTCCCCTCAGTAAGGTAAGTTCCAGCCAGTTACAATGCATACCTTCTGTATGATCTCTTGTCCATAGGGCCTGAATGAGTTATAGATGGTTGGGATTTTAGGTACCCCTCTACTCAGGATCTCAACCAACAAATAAACCCAACTTGTTTCCCAGTCATTTTCCATATTTTTACACATATGTTTGCAAAAACACAGCTTTTTTCAAACTACAACCCCCTCACATGTTAGTTTCTATGAACACTATGCACATTATATGCATTCCTGCATTGTTTACATGGTGGGTTATTTGCAGAAAATAAGGTACTCAACAAACCTTGATTGAGTCCTATGTCAGTTCTGGGGAAATAAAGATGATTAAGGTTAAATTTTCATGTAAGAAATCACATAGCATCATGTGGAAGGAGTTGTGTAAACAGATGCTTACTTTCTAGAATGATCTATACCACTATTGAGAAATATGTCAATAAATAGCTTCTCCTGGTAACTGAGAGGAGACTCCGAAGGCAGGTTGAGGGATGGGGCTGACCACCTAAACTCATAGCAGTACACAGCATGGGGGAAAGCTGGAGAGAAGGTTCTATGCAGAAACAAAAAACAAACAACAACAACAAAATACTCACTGCCATCGAGTCAGATCTGACTCATAGCGACCCCTCCTTGGGTTTCCGAGTGGTATCACTACGGAAGTAGATTGCCCTACTTTCCTTCCAAGGAGTGGCTGGTGGGTTTGAACCCAGGCCTTTTGGTTAGGAGTCAAATGCTTTAGGCACTACGCCACCAGAAAGTTCAGTAAATTAAAAACTAATAATAATAATTCAGGCAAGTAAAAAGTAGAAGTTTTTTTTGTTTGTTTGTTTCATTTTGTGTTTTCCTACCAGGGAAAAATCATTAGATATTTCAGTATATCTAGGGCACAGGACCCAATAGAAGAAAATAGGATTAGGCAAAAGAGATAGCCCAAGGCCTGATTTAGGAGGTCATTAAATGTTACTCACTCATTGATTTATTCATTCACGCAACAGATATTTATCAAACACAGTCTCAATGTCTGGCATTCTTCCTGGCACTGGGAATGCAGCAGTGAAGAAAATACATATGGTCCTGATTTCATGGAGCTTATATTCTGAGGAACAAGCCCTGGTCACACAACCATTATGTGCTAGTTTGCTAACTGAAGTGTTGGCAATTCAAACCCACCCGGCAGCCCTGTGGGAGAAACACTTGACAATCTACTCCCATAAATATTGCAACCTAGAAAACAGTGTGAGGCAGTTCTACTTTGTCACGTGGGCTTGCTATGAGTCAAAAATTGACTCGACAACACCTAATAATAACATTCTAGAGAGTGGAATGAACAAATTAGTAAGATTAGCACTGTGTGGAAAAAAAAATCGAGCTGCATAAGAAAGTAGGAAAAGAGGAAGAATGCTATTTTACACAGGTTGCTCATGGTGACATTTGGGCAGAAATCTAAAAGAAGTGAAAAACTGGGACAGGGGAGAGGGCTGATAAACATCACCATCCCTGTAGTCTGGTGTTCACAATTCTCAGCTGAGCCCTTGGTACCACAAAGCCATGTAATCACGTGTCCCTGGTCAATTACGCCACAAAATTCTTTTAGAGATTTCCCATTTCTTGAGTCCTGTACCATTTGGCATGCGTTTTCTCATTAGTAGGTTACATCACTTCCCTACTTACTACATAGAGTAGTTAGAGGCCACTGGGTCACAGCCTACTTTTTCTGTTCCCATATCTGAAAATGATGAGTTCATTTCTCCATCTGCCCAGCTCTAAGTCAACTGGCCAAAAACCAAATCTGTTGCCATTGAGTCGATTCAAACTCATGGAGGCCCCATGTATTACAGAGTAGAACTCATCTCCATAAAGTTTTCTTGATTGTAAACTTCAGGAAAGCAGTTTGTCAGGCCTTCCTTCTATAGCACCACTGGATGGGTTCAAACCACCAACCTTTAGGTAGTATTCAAATGCAAGCCATTTGCACCACCCAAGCACCATTGTCAAAAACCAGAATACTGAAACACAATTCATCAATCAACAATTTGGCAAAGACAATTAACAAAGCATGGCTAAATTTATCACATTGTTACTTACAAAAAATAGTCTTGACCAATTAACAATGACCAATGGCCTGACTCAAACCATGGTATTTTCAATTGTCCCATATGCATGCAAAAGCTGGGCAATGAATATGAAAGATAGAAGAAGAGTTGAAGCATTTGAATTATGGCTGTCTCAAAAAAAACAAATTCATTGCCATCAAGTCCATTCCAACTCAGAGCGACTTCTATGGGGTTTCCAAGGCTGTAAATCTTTACAGGCACAGACTGCCTCATCTTTCTTCTGTGGAGCAGCTGGTAGTTTCAAACTATGACTTGATGGTTAGCAGCCAAATGTACATTTTTTTAAATTTTTATAGTGATTTGGGTGAAAGTTTACAGAGCAAATTCATGTTCTATACATCAGCTCACATACACTTTGTCTCATGACATTGACTACAATATACCACAACGCAACAGCTCCCCTCCCATTTCCTCCCCATAGTTACCTCTTTCCTGTGTCCTTCCCTCCCATGCACTCCTGCCCCATGAGCTGTCTCCCTGTGCATACACAGCCCTTCCATTCTCCCATGGTTGATCTCTCCAAGGCAAGGTAGTGTATCTACCTAAGATAAATGTTCAGCTCATGTGCCTATCTTTTGTTTGGCTGGAAGCCACAGCAGTGGTTTCAATTCCAAAGCTGAAGGGCAGGTAGGGGCCATAGTCCCAGGGGTTTCACCAGGCTCTAACAGACCAGCAAATCTGGTCCCTTTTTTTAAATGATTTTGAGTTTCATTCCACATTGTTCTCCCACTCTATCCAGGATCTCCTACAGAGATCCCCCTCTGAGTGGTTGACAGTGATAGCTGCACACCATCTAGTTTGTCTGGTCTCATAGTCATATAGGCTGAGGAACACATGGTATACCACTCACTTGGATGAATGGTTTCCATGCGTCTTTGGTTTTCTTCATTCTTCTTTGCTCTGAATGAGCAGAGATCCATTGTTGCATCTAGATGGCCGCCTGCAAGCTTTTAAGACCCAGTCGTTACTTGCCAAAGTAGGATGCAAAACAATGCTTTTGTGTAGTATGTTTTGTCAATTGAGCTTGATGTCCCTGCGACTATGGTATCAGGCTCACAGGTCCAACTACTCGCTCCCTCTGGGTATCTGGCTATGGTGAAGAAGTGACTACAACCTTGCCCCTTGTCTGCTCTACTGTATACCTGGGAATTCTTAAAGAACATACAAATACACTTGTAGAAACATTGTCTGCCAACCCTATACATGGTCTTGGATACACTCCTCCCTGCAAGGACATGCCTAATAGTTCAGCCTGTCTACTCATCTATCTTCCCATATATAAATGTTTTCCTTCATGGACAACGCAATACTGTACAAGCAAAAGGATTCACTTTTGCTGTCTATACCTCCCACGCATCTATCTATGTCTTCCTCTTCTTCAATGCCACCATGTTGATTACTCATATTTGATATATTCCCCTTCTCTTCACCCAATACTTGTCTCTACCTATCTAACAGTGATCCCTCACCTCCACCCCTCCCAACCCTGGTCACCAACAAAGAAAATTTCCTTCCATAGATAAACCTTTCCTTGACTTTTAAAATAATGGACTAATACAATATGTGTCCTTCTGCAATTGACTTATTTCACTCAACATAATATCTTCCAAGTTCATCCACGTTATGTGGTGTTTTGCAAATTCTAAGTTATTCTTTAGAGTTGCATAGTATTCCATTGTGTGCATGTACCATAGTTTGGTTATCCATTCTTCTGTTGATGCCTAGGTTGTTTCCATCTTTTGGCTATTATAAATAGTGCTGTGAGGAATATGGGTGTGCATATGTCTGTTCTTGTCATGGCTTTCACTTCTTTAGGGTATATACCTAGTAACAGAATGGCTGGGTCAAATGGTATTTCTAATTCCAGCTTTTGAAGGAATCAGTATACTGCTTTCCACAGTGGTTGTACTATTTGACAGTCCCACCAGCAGTGTGCGAGAGTCCCAATCTCTCCACATCCTTGCCAGCATTTGTTATTTTCTGTCTTGTTGAACTTTGCTACTAATGCTGGAGCAAGATGGTATCTCATTATTGTTTTGATTTGCATCTCTCTAATGGCTAATGGTCATGAGCATTTCTTCCTATGTTTGTTGGCTGCCTAATATCCTCTTTGGTGAAGTGTCCATTC
>NW_006921719.1:2370249-2374458 GCF_000298275.1 Orycteropus afer afer
TGTGAGGTACAGATGTTGTTTCATTTTTCTGTAAATGGATATCCAGTTTTACCAGCACCATTTGTTAAACAAACATTCTCTTCCCCATTTAGTGGATTTAGGTACTTTGTCGAAGATCAGCTGACCATAGGTCAATGGATCTATTTCTGGGTTCTCAATTCTATTCCATTGGTCTATGTGTCTGTTATTGTACCAATACCAGACAGTTTTGACTATTGTGGCTGTATAATAGGTGTTGAGATCCTAGAGTGTGAGACTTCCTACTTTGTTCTTCTTCTTCAATAATGCTTTGCTTATTCAAGGTTTCTTTCCTTTCCATATAAAGTTAGTGATTGGGTTTTCCAGATCCTTAAAGAATGTTAATGGGATCTGGATTGAGATTGCATTGAATGCATAGATTGCTTTGGGTGGAATTTACATTTTCACAATGTTTAATCTTCTTATCCACGAGCACAGGATATTCTTCCATTTATTTAGATCTCTTATGGTTTCTTGAAGTAGTTTTCTTTGTAGGGGTCTTTTGTGTCCCTGGTAAGATTTTTCCCAAGTATTTTATTTTATTTTTTTGGTAGCTATTGTAAATGATACTAATTTCCTTATTTCTTTTTTCAGCAATTTCTTCATGTGTGGAGGAATCCAACTGATTTTTGGATGTTGATCTTGTATCCTGTCACTATGCTAAAACTCTCAATTAGTTTCAGATTTTTCACTGAGTCTCTTGTGTTTTCTAGGTATAGGATCATATCAGTAGCAAATAAGAATAGTTTGACTTCTTCCTTGCCAATTTGGATGCCTTTGATTTCCCTCCCTTGCCTTATTGCCTTGGGTAGGACTTCCAATACAATGTTGAATAGAAGTAGTGATAGAGGGCATCCTTGTCTGGTTCCTGTTCACAAGATGAACGGTTTCAGTCTCTCTCCATTGAGAATAATGTTGGCTGTTGGTTTTGCATATATGCCTCTTATTGTGTTGAGGAATGTCCCTTCTATTCCTATTTTGCGGAGAGTTTTGATCAGGAATGGGTGTTGGATTTTATCAAATGTCTTTTCTGCATCAATTGATATAATCATGTGGTTCTTTTCCTTTGTTTTATTTATGTGGTGGATGATGTTGATTGTATTTCCAATGTTGAACCATCCTTGCATACTTGATATGAATCCCATCTTGATCAAATGAATGTTTTTCTTGATATGTTGTTGGAGTCTATTGGATAGCATTTTGTTGAAGATTTTTGTATCTATATTCATGAGGGATATTGGTCTGTACTTTTCCTTTTGAGTGATATCTTTGCCCAGTTTTGGTGTCAAGGTTATGCTTGCTTCATAAGATGAATTTGAGAGGATTCCATTCCTTTCTATGTTTTTGAGTAGTTTGAATAGGATTGTTGTCAGTTCTTCTCTGAATGTTTGGTAGAATTCTCCAGTGAAACCATCTGGGCCAGGACTTTTTTGGTGGTAATTTTTTGATGACCTGTTCAATTTCTTCTTTTGTTATGGATCTGTTCAACTTTTCCACATCAGTCTGTGTTAGTTAGGTAAGTGATGTGTCTCTAGAAATCTACCCATATCTTCCAGAAGGCTGGAGGTTCAAACCTACGATCCACTTCTCAGAAGGAAAGTTGGGCAATCTACTTCCATAGTGATACCGCCTCAGAAACCCAAGGAGGGATTGCAATGAATTGGATCTGACTCAATGGCACATAATAACAACAGCAACACTATGACTGTGGAGTCATCTATTTGCCTTTTCAGTTCTGTTAAAGTCTGATTTACATATTTGGGGGTTCTTTCATTGGGTCCATAGATATTTATTATAGTTATATCTTCTTGTTCAATTGATCCTTTTATCATTATATAATGCCCTTCCTTGTCTCTTATGGTGGTTATTGTCTTAAAGTCAATTTTATCAGAAATTAATATTACCACTCCTGCTCTTTTCAGTTGCCATTTGCTTGATAAATCTTTACCATCCTTTGATTTTTAGTCTATATTTGTCTTTGTCTCTAAACTGTGTCTCTTGTAGACAGCATATTGATGGGTTTTGTTTTCTTATCCAGTCTGCATCTCTCCATCTCTTGAGTGGTGCACTTAATCCATTGACATTCAGTGTAATTATTGACAAGTATGAATTTGTTGCTCTCATTTTGTTATGTGTTTTTTCATGGTGTTCCTGGTTTCTTTGTTCCATATAATTTTATGTGTTGAGCTCATCTTGTTTATGAATTGTGTTATCATTTCCTTTGCTGCTTTTTATTATTTGCTAAATATTTGTGCTTATGCTCTTTTTTCTTGTGATGTGAAGGTTTATCATTTTCCTTTGGGGATAACCTGTGATTTATAATTTTCTCCCCAAGTTTTTAACAGTCCATTCGATCTTGCAACTCTCTTGACTTCCTCACCTTTTAGAAATTCTGTAACCACACTATTTTTTCCCTCTTTTTGGTTTGTAGTTGTCCTCATTTTCCAATTGATATCTCTGGTTCCCTGTTTACAATCTTGTAAGCTTATTTTACTTTGGATACTTCCATGGCTGTGTTGGTTTCTGAATTATATCATCTTATGAATTAATGGTTGGTTGTTTTTTGCTATTATTGGTTCTCTGTTCAAAGGACTCCCTTTAGTATCTCTTGTAAGGTTGGTCTGGTTTTAAAAAATTCCCTTAATTTCTCCTTATCTTTAATCTTGTTAGTGTTTTCCTTGATCTGTTTCTCAATCCTTTGAAGGTACCTAAATATAATTCTTTTGAATCCTTATCTGGGAGTCCCAATGCTGCTGCTTCCTCAGGGATGTTTTCTGCATCTGTATCCTACTCCCTTGTTTCTACTGCTTTATCTTGCTTCTTTGCGTAGACAGTGATGGTCTGTTGTCTCTGAGACATTGTGATGTTGTTGTACTTAGATCTCTCCTAACTGCTTGTGAAGAGCAGTTAAGGGTGATTCAGGCTCTTCTTAATGGTTGTTTATCATTGGCCAGTTGGTAGAGAAGGAAGTGGTGGCTGTCACTCAATAAGTGGAGCTACAGGAGGTGCAGGTGTGGTTGTGTTGTATGGGCATTGTTGCTGTCTCCCACTCAGACAAAAACAATGATCAAAAAAACATCAAAAAATAAAAGCAAGCATATAAAAAACACACCACGTAAACACAAAGAAATAATCACCAAATGAAGAAAAAAGAGAAGAAAAGAAAGAAAGAAAAACCCATGATATCTGGGGAGAGGGCAATAACAGAAAAGAGGTAGAGTAGGAGAATAATGAGGAAAATAATGAGAAAAGTGCAAAAAAGGAAAACAAGGAATGGGTTTAACCACTAGAAAGAAAAAAAAAAAAAAATGGGATCCAGAAACAGGGAAGAGAGTAAAAGCTGTAAACTGGGACCTGGGAAGGGAAGAATAAAGAATAATAATAAAAAAGGATGAACAAATAATAATAACAATAATTTTATTACAGGAAGACAAAAACAAACAAACTGAAAAAATAAAGGAAAAAAAATCTGGGCAGGACTGTCCAGAGCACCCAGGCTCTGCAGACAGACTGGGATGGAATTCCTGCCAGCCCAGAAGGTGAGTGGGATTGAGGGATGGCTGCCCCTCTGCTCTCCAAGAAAGGTAGGGTACAAAAGTAACAAGGGGAAGATCACACTCTTTCAGTTGTTCGTGTCCAGAATGTCCTTGCAGTTCCTGGCAAGTGAAGCCTATTCTTAGGCCCTTGGAATCTGAGAGAATGCAGTTGATTTAAATATCCAAAGTTGTCAAACAGCTTATAAACATTCAAAATGGCTGTGCCTTCCAGACAGCCGAAAGTCCACAGTTCAGCCTGTCTCCCTCTTTGCTGCTTCTCCTTTATTCATGAGCCACCAGTGCAGTCCTCCATCAGCCCCTGGCTAGCAGGGCTGATTTTTAGGTTAATTCTTAGGTCTTTACACCACTTGGAAATATCCAAGCTCTCTGTGCCATCAGGATTGCTGACAGACCACAGCTCTGTATGTCTCCTTTTTTGGTGTTTTCATGCAGGTTCTTCTACTAGCTGGAGTTTAGTCCACTTCTCTATCATTCCTTTCAAAGCTCAGGGCCCCAGGATTATCTTTTGTATCTGTGTTAATTGTTTTCCCTTTTTGTTGTTGTTGTTGAAGAGGGTCTGTTTAGTTTGTCTGCTTATTCCACCATCTTACTGGAAGCCTAGCAGCCAAATGTCTTAACCATTATGCCACCAAAA
>NW_006921719.1:2375228-2387396 GCF_000298275.1 Orycteropus afer afer
AGCTCTGGTGGCATAGTGCTTAAGGCATTTGACTGCTAACCAGAAGGGTGATGGTTCAAACCCAAGCCACTCCTCGGAAGGAAAATTGGGCAATCTACTTCCATAGTGATACTGCCTCGGAAACCCAAGGAAAGGTAGCTATGAGTCGGATCCAACTTGACGGCAGTGAGTTTGGTTTTTTGGTATGATGAAATACAATTTTCTCAATTTTAAAAATTTCATTATAGGTAGCCCAAATTTCAGCATTTCATATGTGAATTTTTCAGCTAATACTGATTTTTTTTTTAAGAATTTATTTTGAAACTCTTTGTAATGTCTTTTTTGTTGTTGCTTTTATAAATCAACTTAGTAACTTTACGATTTTTAATCTTTCTTTCACAATTACATAATTAAAGTTATAGAGATGTGAAATTTGTGGTACAATGCATATAGTCCAGAGCAACTATTCCTATAAGGCTCTTCATCCCTTTTTCTCTGATATGAAAGGCTTTAAGACTTCTTATTGAATTTTTCTGCCAACTGCTAGCAAGTCAACACAACCAAATTATTCCTCATAGAAATGAAATTTTCAACATTTTAGAATATGTTTCCAATTAATTCTGATTTCTTTTGTGCTTCTTGGTTTAGCTTATTAAAAAATATTAATTGTTTTGAAATATATACAAGGCTAACATGCCATTTGAGGGGTCAACAAAAAAACACTTACAATGCTAAAGAGCTTTTTAAAATAGAAAAAATGTATTCAAAATATTTGAAGGAAATCGGAAGTCATGAAAACCATCTCATCACATTTGAAATACCCAAGTTTGAGTCAAGAATAAAAAAAAAGACAGTATTTTGCCTGGAAAAATGTTCACTTTATAGTGATTTCTCTTGGACAACCTTTCAGAATTTGAGAATTTGCTTGCCAGTTTCTCAGGTGGCAGAACAATTTTAGATTAGTTCATAATTAGAAAATCTTGTTATATAATCAGAAATCCAGAATGAACATTTCCACCAAAGCTATTAAAACAGTCACATTAAAGTTTTAAGCTGCAAAACTACAATTGATAAAGTTACTAAATCATAATAAATTTTATGAATTGGCTATTGGTTGAATGAAATTTTGGCAACATGGGCTCTTGAGAATTAAGTTTTGGCAATTAAGCCTATTTTTGAAAGAACCAGTGCCTTTCACTCCAGGGAGTCTGTTTCCACACCCTGCTTCCCATGGGCAATTGGTCTTCAGGCTGGTTGTATTCTTATCTGTCCACCCCCACCATTTTCCAACTAGGTCATAAATCTTGGCCAAATCCAGAGACATCTTAGGAACTGTCACTTCAACTTCCTTGGGAAGACAGGCTGTGACTAGCATCATGAGCTATACCAACACCTAAGCAGCAATTGAGTTCAGTTCTATTAATCTTTCCATATATCACTCTGTTAGGATCAGGACCTTGTCTCTCTGTCAGCTCATAATGCAGTAAGGAAGCCTTTGGATTCTAGTGAAACACTGACTTCTATTTTTAAGTGCATCACAGATCCAAAGATCATCCCATTCCAATTGAGTGTCTAATACTCTTGATACCTAAAATCCTAGTATTCTTGTTCTGAACACAATTACTCTCCATTTTTCTATAAGTGTGTCATCCCAGCAGTACAAAAGGAAAACCTGAGGTTACAAAATCTTTCTCTTCCTTTAGCCTAATGCAACAGAAGGACAACACAGGATAGAGAAAAAGGCATTGAACTAAAAGTCAGGACATGTAGACCCCATCCAGGATGCTTCTCACTGTGTGAGACTGAGTAAATAGTTCTACTTCTCAGAATCTCACTTCTTACCACGGCACAATTAAGTCAGGAAGTCACTGCCATCAAGTCAGATCCGACTCATAGCGACCCCTCCTTGGGTTTCTGAGGTGATATCTCTATGGAAGTGGACTGCCCAGTTTTCCTTCCGAGGAGTGGCTAGTAGGTTTGAACCACCACCCTTCTGGTTAAGGGCTAAATAATCTCAGTGGGCACTCTCCTTTTTAATTCTTTGTTACTGTATTATAAACCATTGTTGTCAGGTCCTGTTAGATCAATTTTTGGCTCATATGACAGAGTACAATGGCCCCATACTGTTTTCTAGGCTGTAACTTTTACAAGAAAAGATCATTAGATCTTTCTGTCATGGAGCCACAGGGTGGGTTTGGACCATTAGCTTTTGGATAGCAGCTGAGTGCTTAACCTTTGTGCCACCAAGCCTTCTTATTATAAGCAGAGGCCACTCCCTATACTACACTAATAAGTTGTTATTCATATTTCTTGAAACTGTAAAGAAAAATGAGCAAACATGGAATAAATAATGGAACATGGGATAAAATAATGGAATTTCATTGTTAGAATGCAGAGGAATGTGGAATGGAATGAGAACTCATCTTATCATTGCACAAACATTCTCTGTTCTGAGTTTTACATGCATGCTGGGTTTCATAAAGAATGGGCAATGCAATAGTATCAGGATAATGACAAAATGTAACATTTTTCAGGGTTTACCCAGTATTTAGACTTCAAAAGATTAGATTGTATGGACTGCTACTTTTCAATCTAAAGTACTTCTATAGGGCAGAATTTATTTCAAATCATCTCAAAGGTGATTAGCTTCCCTCAGGAGCTACTCCTTTGTCTACAACTGTACATTAATCCCTAGGACAATCAACTGTGACCAGCATTACTGGGTTGGTTTAATCAAGGCATATGCCATAAGCTATGGTAATAAATTAAATAAAGATGTGCTTCAACTCACTGTTTGGCAGGCATTTGGAAGTCTCATGGCCTGAATAGTAACTACATAAGCTATAGCTTTAAGATTATTATATATAGTTCTCCTTCAATGAAAGTGTAAATTTCAGAAATCTGATTCTGGCATATTTCACAAGAAAAGATTAAACAAGGTGCAATGGTGGGCTGAAGGAAGGAGTCTTCACAATCATGTGTGTGACTCTGGAAAGGCCAGGATTAATCTGGGCCATGGGGATTAGATAAAATTTTCCAAGGGAAACATAGGTGGGACTAGATCATTCTGGAAAGAGAAAGAAAGATTACTCATTGTATAAAAATAGTCATTTAAAGAGATAAGCAAGTAAACTAGACTTAAGAGTGGGCCTAAATGTCCAACAATGGATGAATGGATAAATAAATTTTAATATACCCATACAATGGAATATTGCAAGAAAAACCAAACTTGCTGTGGCCCAGTCAATTCCGACTCATAGTGACCCTATAGGACAGGCTAGAACTGCCTCACAGGGTTTCCAAGGCTGTAAATCTTTACAGAAGCAGAATGCTACATCTTTCTCCCATGGAACAACTCATGCATTCAAACTACAGATCTTTAAGTTAGTCACAGATCATTTAACCACTGTGCCTAGTTAGCCATAAAAAGAAATGAAATACTGGTACATGATACAATATGTATGAACTTCTATGCTAAGAGATAGAAACCAAACACAAAAAGTCTCAGAATATATGATTCCATTTATATGACATATCTGGAATAGGCAAATCCATAGAGACTAAAGAAAATTGGTGTTGCCAGGGGCTGGGGATAGAGGGAATAAGGACCAACTCCCTAATGGCTATGGAACTTCCTTTTGGGGTGATGAATATTGTTTGGAACCATACCAAAGCAATGGTGGCATCACATTGTGAATGTACTAATTGCTACTGAATTGTTCACTTTCAAATTATTAATGCTATGTTAGGGGAATTTCACCTCAATTCAAAAAAAAAAAAAAAAAAAAGAAAAGGTAGGCCTTTTTTTGGCCACAAAAGGAATTCTTTGGGTGTAATGGTTTTTAAAGAGTACACTGTTTATTGTAGATTTTATACAATGCAGATATCTTCTGCCAAATTGTGGATTTTATTTCAATTTTTATTTTTGTGTCTTTCAATAAAGAAAATTATTAAAAGCTAATATGATAGGCAGTTTCCATCTTTTCCTTTATTGTTTGTGCTTTCTTGTTACAAAATCCTTTGTAATATAATAAAAAAATGTTCATGTATTTTATTTTTAAAGTCTTATTTTATACATTTAGGTCTTTGATTCACATTAGAGTTGATTTGTTTGCCATGCTAGGTACAGCTTTTGGCCTCTTGCCATCTAGAGCAGAGAGTGAAGAAAATCAAAGACACAAGGAAAGAGTTAGTCTAAAAGAGTAATGGACCACATGAACCCCAGCCTCTGTGAAATTGAGACCAGAAAAACTACATAGTGCCTGGCTACCACTGCTGACCCCTCTAAAAGGGATCACAATCAGAGGTCCAAGATAGAATGAAGGAAAAATGTGAAACAAAACTCAAAATCATAAAAAAAAAGACCAGACTTATGGGTTTGATAAAGTCCAATGGAACCCCTGAGACCATGGCCCTTAGACACCCTTCAAGCCTGGAACTGAACTCACCCTCATGGCTCAACATTCAAATTACAGACAGGCCTACAAAGTGAACAAAAACACCAGGGAGATACACACTCATTAGTACAATCAACCATAAGAGATCAAAAGGGAAGCATTTGCCAGGGACAAAGCTGAGAAGACAGGAAGGAATACGAACGATGGATGAATAGAAATGGTAAACACATTGTGAGGATTTCAACGTCATAAAACAAATTGAGTATGAATTATTGAATGGAAAACCAGTTATCTCTGTAAACCTTCACCCCAATCACAATAAAAAGATTTGATTTATTTAAAGTAGGGACCTCATTTTATTATTTTGAAGAAAGTGACATTGTAAACATGAATAGAGCAGGTTATATTTTCTGGTTTACAAAACAGTTTTATAATTTTCTCACATGTGGAAAAGAAGATATACAAGAATGTTCATTGTAATATTTTCCATAATAGTAAAGGAATTATCCCTCAAGAATGGAATGGGTAATAAATTGCAGAATATTTAGGCAGCAGCAAAAATAACTGAACCAAAACCCCACATATCAGCAAGGGGACATTGCAAATTTTAATGTTGAAAGAAAATTAAAAGTTTCAGAATGACATTCTTTGAAAAAAAAATTATAACAGTGTGTAAGTGGGAAAAGCAATACCATATACTTAATATGAATAATGAAATCCCTGATCCTTGGATCCACAGTCAAAACCCACGGAAGCAGCGGTCAGGAAATCAAATCCAGTCTTACTGCACTGGACAAATCTGCTACAAAATACCTCTTTTTAGAGTATTAAGAAGCCAAGATGTCACTTTGAAGACTAGGGTGTTCCTAACCCAAGCTATGGTATTTTCAATTGCCCCATATATATGTGAAAGCTGGGCAATTAATAAGGAAGATCTGAGAAGAGTTGATGTCTTTGAATTGGGGTGTTGGCAAAGAAATTGAATATACTATGGACTGCCAGAAGAACAAATAAATCTGTCGTGGAAGAAGTGTAGCCAGAATGTTCCTTGCAAGCAAGAATGGCCAGACTTCATCTCACCTGCTTGGGTCATGTTGTCATTGGACCTGTCCTTGGAGAAGGATATCATGCTTGGGAAAGTGGGGTCAACAAAGAAGAGAAAAACCCTCAATGAGATGAATTGATATAGTGACTGGAATGATGGGCTCAAGCACTGCAAGGACTGTGAGGATGGTGCAGAACCAGGCAGTGTTTTGTTCTGTTGTCCATAGGGTAACTATGAGTCAGAGTCGACTCAACTTAGCAACAATATTATGAATAATAACTTGAAACAGACTTACAATTCCATTATGCTTAAATAGGTAGTAATAACAAAAACATGCATGAGAATGAAGAACACCAAATTAAGGACTTAATTCTCGGCAGTAAAAGAAGAAGTTGAATCAAGAACGGAGTACATATGGTGGCTCAGGTTCAATCCTATCTGCAATGTTTTAACAAAAAAGCAAAAAACTCTGAAGTGATATAGCATGATGTTATGACAGAACTGGGTACTTATGTGTTATCACATTATTATCTATACTGTGTTTTTCAAACTCTTTTTACTGTAATCTACAGTAAGAAATTATTTTACATTGTGACCCAGTACTCATACACACACACATACACACACTCACACACATGCACATGGACATAGGGACACACACTCATGCAAACAAAAGTTTAATGAAAAAAGATTACACTTAATAAATTGATGCACTCTGATATTTTCCCTTCTATTTTATTCTGTTTCTTTTCTTAACAAATGCTACCTGCAGTTTGAAAATCACTGGTTTGTAATTTTGTGCATGGTTTGAAATACTTTACAATTAAAAAGATACTAATACCAGCAGCGGTATTCCAATATAACCATCCACCCAAAAAAAGTCAATTAAAGTCATGGATGCCTGCATATAGGATATGTTGTTGTTGCTGTTGTAGAAAGCTAAAGGACTGTTTCACATCAGGGCCGATTGGTGTGACTGAGTAGCCTGTAAGAACTAAAATTCAAGAGACAAAGGAAGGCCCAAGTATTTAAGCCTCCCTTGGATTGTGAGCATAATCAGAAGGAACATGTGGACTTCTACTAAGTATTGAGGAATTGATGCTTTTGAGTTGCAGTGCTGGCAAAGAATGCTGAAAGTACCGTGGACTGCTAAAAGAATTAACAAATCTGTCCTGGAGGAAGTGCAACTGGAATGCTCCTTGGAAGTGAGAAAGGCCAGACTTTGTCTCACCTACTTTGGCCATGTTATCAGAAGGCACCATTCCCTGGAGAAGGATGTCATGCTTGGTAAGGTGGAGGGTTGACAGAAGAGGAGAAGGCCCTCAATGAGATGGAATGACACAGTGGCTGCGGCCGTTGTTGTTGTTGTTGTTATGTGCCGTCGAGTCGGCCCCGACTCATAGCGACCCCTCCTTGGGTTTCCGAGGCAGTATCACTACGGAAGTAGGATTGCCCAACCTTCCTTCCGAGGAGTGGCTGGTGGGTTTGAACCGCCAGCCGTCTGGTTAGCAGGCAAGTGTCTTAGCCACTATGCTACCAGGGCTGTGGCCGTGGGCTCAAATATAGCAAGGATCCTGGAGCTGGTGTAGGACTGGGCTGTGTTTCATTCTGCTGCGCATAGGGTCGCTATGAGTCAGAGGCAATTCAACGGCACCTAACAAAAGCAACAAAAAAACATATTCTAATTGGGAGAAAACAGCGATTTATCTGGAAGGATTACTGAACTGATGATGCAGTGATAAAATTCATAGCCTGTTAGCATCAGAAAACTTAGTGATGTGCAGTGGTTTTCAAGATACGTTTAGCAGTGAAACCCTTTTGACACGTTAAATGCTAATCATATGCACAGAAAGATTAAAATATTACAACCTAAATAACAGCCCCAAACTCTTAAGGAGAGAACTGCCTTTCTTGGAAAACTTCCTCTGATGCATGCCTCAAGTGGAATGAAGGTGACTCTCAGAGACCTGGCTCCACGTACTTAGAGGCAGAGAGAAGCTGTTCTCCCTAGCAGGAAGAGAAGAATTTGAAGCAGCCAGGGAAATCCTGCAGGGATGGGGAGCAGAGTTGGGAAGAAGAAGCTAGCCAGATGGCAAGGACTGTGACTGGCAGGATGCAACTCCCTTTCCCAGAAGCATCCACCCTAAAAAGTCTATTAAGGTCATGGATGCCTGTATATAGGATATGTTGTTGTTATTGCTGTTGTAGAAAGCTAAGGACTGTTTCACATCAGGGCCAATTGGTGTGACTGAGTAGCCTGTTGCTGTTGTTATGTGCCGTCGAGTTGGACCCAACTCATAGCGACCCCTCCTTGGGTTGCCAAGGTAGTATCACTACGGAAGTAGATTGCCTAACCTTCCTTCAGAGGAGTGGCTGGTAGATTTCAACTGCCAGCCTTCTGGTTAGCAGTCAAGTGCCTTAGGCACTATGCTACCAGAGCTCTTTACAACTACCAGAGTAGTCTGTAAGAACACTAAAATTCAAGAGACAAAGGAGGGCCCAAGTATTTAGACCTCCCTTGGATTGAGCATAATCAGAAGGAACATGTGGACTTCTACTGAGTGTGAAACTGAGGGACCTGACATTATTTCAGCTAGATCTCCAATGGTAAAGAACCCAGTGGATGAACATTGAAGTTCAATACATAAACCAGGTCAAAACTGTGGGCTCTAGTAAAGGTAGCAGTAGAGGAGAAGGGGAGAGGTTGAGTATAGGTCTCTGCAGAATGCAGTGTGCACCCATTTTACAGATTAGGAAATGGAGCCTTACAGGAGTAAAGTTACCAACCCAAGATGACCCAGTTAATGAATCAAGTTGGCATCCTGATGCTCAGTTCGTTATCACTTCCATGACCACTCAGCACCCAGATTAAGCAATAGATCAGATTTGAGAATTTAATCTTGGTGAGTAGATGAGATGAGAAAGAGAAAAGGAGTGAGGCAAAGGAAAGAAAAAAGATGAGATTAGTGACAAGAAAAAAGGTAGGTAAATCTTTGCTTAAGAGTTTTCATAGGGCTCAACTGGCTGCAGAGGAAAGGATAGTGGGAACTTGCTGGGCGCAGGCCCTCATCTGCCCATGTTAGGTTATTGGACAAATAACTTCTTCTCAGTCTCTCTGTTATTGAACACTATGAGTGTTCAATGAGACTCTGCTTGTAAATCCCTTCGAATAGTGCCTGGAATCCAATAAATGCTTCCTTTTCTATTATGCAGATTTAAATTTCAAGGCTTATTAAGAAATGCATTAATTACATGCATGTATGATCCCATAGTTCACACCCCTTAAACACTGAACTCAGAAGGAATAAGACCCAGTGCTGGCCCTATCACTATGTGTGACTATGAGCAAGGCACTTGTACCATCAGTTTAGGTACTCTCATTTTTTAAACTGTTGCTGATTTTCCACTTTTTTCCCTCAATTTTTTTGGTGTCTGAGTTATCTAGTGCTGTTATAACAGAAATACCATAAGTGGATAGCTTTAACAAACAGAAATTTAGTTTCTCACAGTTTAGAAGGCTCAAAGTCTGAATTCAGGGAACCCATCCTAGGGCAAGTCTTTCTCTCTGCAATCTCTGAGGAAAGATCTTTGTCTCTTCAACTTCTGTTTCTTCTTTCATTGGAGATCTCCATGTGGCTTGACATCAATTTTCCCCCATTTCTACTCTCACTTGCTTGTTTAATCTCTTCTATATCCCAAAAGATATGGACTCAAGACACACCTTACACTAATCCTGACTCATTCACATAACATAGACAACCTACTCCACTCTTATTTTGCTAAAAATGATATAAATATATTTTTACATTATATCACTTACAATTCAATGATCAGTATGGCATTTTTTAAATTATTATTATTTTTTTAATTGTGATTTGTGTGGAAATTACAAAGCAAATTCACTTTCCATACAGTAGTTCACATACACTTTGTCTCATGACATTTACCACAATGCAGCAGCTCCCCTCCCTCTTCCTCCCGATAGTTACCTCTTCCCTGTGTCCATCCCTCCATGCACTCCTTCCCCTTGAGCTGTCTCCCTGTGCATAAACAGCCCTTCTTTCTCCCATGATTGTTCTCTCCAAGGAATGTATCTATCTCAGGTAAATGTTCAACTCATATGCCTCTCTTTTGTTTGGCTGGAAGCCACAGTGTGGGTTCAATTCCAGACCTAAAAGGCAGCTATGGGCCATGGTCTCAGTGGTTCCACCAGGCTCTATCAGACCAGCAAATCTGCCCCCCCCCACCTTTTTTTTTTTTCCAAATAATTATGAGCTTTGTTCCACATTGTTCTCCCTCCCTATCCAGGATCTCCTACATAGATCCCCCTCTGAGTGGTTGAAAGTGGTAGCGGGGCACCATCTCATTCTTCTGGTCTCATATTCATATAGGCTGCAGATCAAATGGTGTACCAGTCTTAGGACTAATCTTTCCATGAATCTTTGGTTTTCTTCATTCTTCTTTGCTATGGACAAGGAGAGACCCATCATTGCATCTAGATGGCTGCTTGCAAGCTTTTAAGATCCCAGTTATTACTCACCAAAGTAGGAGGTCGGACAACGTTTTGTGTAGTATGTTACGCCAATTGAACTTGATGTCCCCTGTGACTATGGTCCCCAGCCACAGGTTCAACTACGCGGTCTGTCTGGGTAGCTGGCTGTGACCAAGAAGTGACTACAACCTTGTCCCTTGTCCGCTCTACTATACACCTGCAATTCAGAATCATACTAATACTTTTATAGGACCATTGTCTGCCAACCCTATACATAGTCTTGGGTACACTCCCTGCTTCATAGATAAACCTAATAGTTCAGCCTGTCCACCCATCTATTTACCTGTGTACCCATGTTTGCCTTCACTGACAGTGCAGTAGTGTATGTACAAAAAGGTTCATCTTTGTGGTCTGTACCTCCTGTGTATCTCTCTATGTCTTCCTCTTCCTCAGTGCTACTACGTAAATCACTCACATTTGGTACATTGCCCTTCTCTTCACCCAAATCAATACTTATGTCTACCTATCTAACAGTGTTCCTTCTCCTCCCCTCCCACCCCTGGTAACCAACAAAGAAAATTTCCTTCCATAGATAAACCTTTCCTTGATTTTTACAATACAGACTAATACAATATTTGTCCATAGATAAACCTTTCCTTGATTTTTACAATACGGACTAATACAATATTTGTCCTTTTGTGACTGACTTATTTCACTCTGCATAATATCGTCCAAGTTCATCCACATTGTGCAGAGTTTTGCAGATTCTAGGTTATTCTTTAGGGATGCATGGTATTCCATTGTGTGTACGTACCATATTTGGTCATCCATTCCTCAGCTGATGGACATCTAGGTTGTTTCCATCTTTTGTCTATTGTAAATAGCGCTGCGATGAAGATGTGTATGCATATGTCTGCTTTTGTCATGGCTCTCACTTCTTTGGGATATATACCTAGTAATGGAATGGCTGGGCCAAATGGTATTTCTAATTCCAACTTTTTGAGGAATCATCATACTGCTTTCCACAATGGTTGTACCATTTTAAAGTCCCACCAGCAGTGTATGAGAGTCCCAATCTCTCCACATCCTCACCAGCATTTGTTATTTTTGTCTTATTGAACTTCTTCATTAGTGCTGGGGTGAGATGGTATCTCTTTGTTGTTTTGATTTGCATCTCTCTAGGAGCTCTGGTAGCATAGTGCCTAAGGCACTTGACTGCTAACCAGAAGGCTGATGGTTCAAACCCACCAGTCACTCCTCGGAAGGAAGGTTGGGCAATCTACTTTCGTAGTGATACCACCTCAGAAACCCAAGGAAGGGTTGCTATGAGTCAGGGCCAACTCAACAGCACATAACAACAACAACAAATGGCTAATGATCGTGAGCATGTCTTCATATGTTTATTGCCCACATGAATATCCTCCCTGAAGTGTCTATTCTGTCTTCTGCCCATTTTTTAATTGGATTATTTGTCTTTTTGTTATTGAGGTGTTGGAGTTTTCTATAAATTCTAGAGATAAGTCCCTTGTCAAATATGCCATTGCCAAATATTTTTCCCAATCTGTAGGTTCTCTTTTGGCTCTTTTGGAGAAGTCTTTGGAACCACATAAAAAATTTGATTTTTAGAAGGTCCCATTCATCTAGTTTCTCTTCTGCTGTTTGTGCATTTTGGGTTATGCTTGATAGATATATTTATGCCATATATTAGGGTCCCTAAATTTGCCCCTAGTTTTTCCTTGAAGAACTCTATAGGTTTAGGTTTCACATTTAAGTCTTTGATCCATTTGGAGTTTGTTTTTATATATGGTGTGAGGTACAGAACTTGTTTCATTTTTCTGCAAATGGATCTCCAGTTTTGCCAGCATTATTTTTTAAACAAACATTCTCTTCTCCAATTAATGGATATCGGCCCTGTCTCAAAGATCAGCTGACCATAGGTTGATGGATCTATCTATTTCTGGGTTCTCAATTCTATTCCATTGGTCTATGTGTCTGTCATTATACCAATACCAGACAGTTTTGACTACTGTGGCTGTATTGTAGGTTTTGAGATCTGGCAGTGTGAGACCTCCTACTTTGTTCTTCTTCTTCAATAGTGTTTTGTTTATCCAAGGTCTCTTTCCATTCCATATAAAGTTAGTGATTGGTTTTTCCATATTCTTAAAAAATATTGATGGGATCTGGATTGGGATTGCATTGAATGTATAGATTGCTTTGGGTAGAATTGACATTTTCACAATGTTCAATCTTCCTAT
>NW_006921719.1:2387796-2388421 GCF_000298275.1 Orycteropus afer afer
CTAGGATTTCCATCTATCAGTGATGAAAGGAACGCACAAGGAGAAATAAACAAAATGTGATGACATAGAAATGGAAGTGTTTACAGAGTTTGGATTACAATGGTGAACCACAGCCTAATCTCCTCTGAGACCAGAACTACATGGTGCACAGCTACTCTTACTAATCATTCTAATTAGGCCTACAATAGATGAACCCTGATAGAATGGGAGGAAAATATGGAACAGAACCTCAAATTCCAAAAAAGAACATCAGACTTACTAGACTGGTTGGGACTGGAGGACTCCTCAAAACTATTGCCCCGAGATATGCTTCAAACCTTGAATTGAAGCTAACCCCCGAGATCACCTTGTAGCTAAATAATAGATTGGCTCACGAAATAATGAATATCACTAATAAGTACTGCACTTCCTTAAAATCTCATCTATATGAGACCAAGAAGTCAACATTACTTTAAAACAAAGATGAGAATGTTAGAAGGTAGGGGAACTAGATTAATGGAAATGGAACATCCAGAATGGAAATGATGAGAATGTTCATGCATTATGAAGAATGCGATCAATATAATTGAAGAATTTGTGTAGAAATTGTTGAATGGGAACCTAAACTGCTGGGTAAACCTTGACT
>NW_006921719.1:2388662-2400178 GCF_000298275.1 Orycteropus afer afer
AGAGCTCCTATATATATATATATATTTATATATATATGTTGTTAGGTGCCATCAAATTGGCTCTGACTCATAACTACCCTTCCAGGACAGATCTGTTAATTCTTGTGCCAGTCCATGGTACTTTCAGTGTTCTTCACCAACACCACAACTCAAAAACATCAACTCTTCTTCAGTCTTCTTTGTTCATTGTACAGCTTTGACATGCATATAAGGTGATTGAAAATATCATGGCTTGGGTTAGGCTCACCTTAGTCTTCAAAGAGACATCTTTGATCTTTAGCACTTTAAAGAGCTCTTTTGTAGCAGATTTGCCCAGTGCAATACATCATCTGATTTCTTGACTGCTGCTTCCATTGGTGTTGACTGTGGACCAAGTAGTATGAAATCTTTGACCACTTCGAACTTTTCTCCATATATCATGATGCTGCTTATTGGTCCAGTTGTGAGGATTTTCATTTTTTTAATGTTAAGGTGTAATTCATGCTGCAGGCAGTAGTCTTTAAGCTTCATCAGTAAGTGCTTTAAGTCATCTTCACTTTCAGCAAGCAAGCTTGTCTTATCTGCATATCACAAGTTGTTAATAAGTCTTCCTCCAAACTTGATGCTGCTTTCTTCTTCGTATATTCTAGCTTCTCAGATTATTTGCTCAGCACACAGATTGAACAAGTACAGTGAAAGGCTACAACCCTGACACACTCCCTTCCTGATTTTAAACCATGCAGTATCCCCTTGTTCTGTTTGAACGACAGCCTCCTGATTCATGTACAGGTTCCTCGTGAGCAAAATTAAGTGTTCTGAAATTCCCATTTTTCTCAATGTTATCCATAATTTGTTATGATTCACACAGTTGAATGCTTTTGCATAGTCAATAAAACATAAGTAAATATCTTTCTTGTATTATTTGCTTTCAGCCAAGATCTCCCTGTTATCATCAACAATATCCCTCATTCCACATCCTCTTCTGAATCCAGCTTTCATTTCTGGAAGTTCTCTGTTAATATATTGTGACAACAATTTTTGAATTATCCTCAGCAAAATTTTACTTGCATGTGGTAGTAATGATATTGCTAGATAATTTCCACATTCTGTTGGATCATCTTTCTTTGGGATGAGTACAAATATAGATCTCTTCCAGTCAGTTGGCCAGGAAGCTGTCTTCCAAATTTCTTGGCATAGATGAGTAAGTGCCTCCAGCGTGGCATCTGTTTGTTGAAACATCTCAAAGGGTATTCCACCAATTCCTGGAGCCTTGTTTCCTCACCAAATACTTCAGTGAAGCTTTGACTTCTTCCTTGAATACCATTGGTTCTTGATCATATGCCACCTCCTGAAATAGATGAACATTGACCAGTTGGTGGGTTTGTGTGTGTGTGTGTGTGTGTGTTTTGTGCAGTGACTCTGTGTATTCCTTCCATCTTCTTTTGATGTTTCTTGCATATGTGTGTGTATGTGTGTGTGTGTGTATATATATATATATATATAGAGAGAGAGAGAGAGAGAGAGAGAGAGATACATATATATATGTATATATATATATAAACTTAAACCAAACTTACTGCCATTGAGTTGATTCTGACTCATAGTGACCCCCACTGGGTTTCTGAGGCTGTAAATCTTTTTGCAAGTAGATTGCCCTATCTTTCACAGAGTGAGTGTCTGGTTGGTTTGAATTGCTAGGAATCCAGTTAGTAGCCGTATGCCTCTAACCCTTATCCCTTAACCAGAGTTCCTTATATATAAATACATAGAAAGAGAGAGAAAAAAGAGAGAGCTTTGGTAGCATAGTGCCTAAGGC
This sequence comes from Orycteropus afer afer, assembly GCF_000298275.1. NCBI lineage: Eukaryota > Metazoa > Chordata > Mammalia > Tubulidentata > Orycteropodidae > Orycteropus > Orycteropus afer. The sequence goes on from NW_006921719.1 coordinate 2,390,458, forward strand.
ACTTGACTGCTAACCAGAAGGCTGGCGGTTCAAACCCACCAGCCACTCTTTGGAAGGAAGGTTGGGCAATCTACTTCCATAGTGATACTGCCTCGGAAAGCCAAGGAGTGGTCACTATGGTTGGGTCCAACTCGACGGCACATAACAACAACAACATATATATCTATATGTGTGTGTGTGCGTATCTACACACACACACACACGTAGTGGTGGAATGCAATTTGCTAAATTAAATTCAACCTCTTTGATTTATTTTTCTATGTAAGATGATCCTTTACCAGGGACCAGGTTTGTTAGTCTGATAGAGCCTGGTGGAACCACTGAGACTATGGCACCTAGCTGCTCTTCAGGAGTAGAATTGAACCCACACCTGTGGCTTCCAGCCAAACAAAAGACAGGCATATGAGGTGAACATTTACCTGAGGTAGATATACTCTTTGGAGAGAACAATCATGGGAGAAAGAAGGCCTGTTTATGCACAGAGAGACAGCTCAGGGAGCAGGAGTGCATGGAGGGATGGACACAGGGAAGAAGTAACTATCAGGAGGAAGTGGAAGGGGAGCTGTTGCATTGGGGTAAATTGTAGTCAATGTCATGAGACAAAGTGTATGTGAACTACTGTATGGAAAGTGAATTTGCTCTGTAAACTTTCACCCAAATCACAATTAAAAAAAAAAAAGACAAGCCTTTATCTTTTCTAATTTTAGATAACAAAGCATTTATTTTAGATGTGTTTCTTGGACAGCATAGAATTGAATTCCATTTTTTTTTTTTATTGAATTTAGGATACTTTATATTTATTTGTATATATATTATATATATTATTTTAATTTTTATATTTATTTATATAAAATATAAGGGTGTTCAATTCAATTACATTTAGTTTCATAAGTGACATATGTGGTCTTCTGTCATCAAATTTTTTTTTTATTTAATACTTGTTTATTGTTTCTTTTGCTATATTTTTCCTCTTTCACAATTTGGGAAAAAGTTAAAATTTCTTTCAATGTATTTGATATAGTGCAGTATATGTTATGACCATAAAAGCTGAAGAAATCAGTACTTTTATAAAAAGTTTCATGATACCTCACTCGGCCTCTCCTTATTTCTAAATATTATAATTGGGTTTTCTTTTATTCAGCTTCTTGATGACACATTGTTTTGTTTTGTTTACTATGTCATGAATCTTTGAAGAATTATCTGTGACATTTAAATTTTCTTTTGTAGCCATATTTATAGCAACTGTTTAGATTTAATTAATCCTTAAAATATTTGAGGGCTTACTTTGTTCCTTTTGTGCCATGGCTTCTCTGTGCTTGAATTCTTTGTTTTGATTTATTTCACAATTGCCTGGTGTATATCTTCAAGCAAAGTTTTTTGGGAAGAATATGGGAGCAGTATATTTTCTAAGAGCTTGCAAATCTGACAGTTTTCCTTTTGCCTCTACTCATGAACCATAAATTTGGTTGTGAATAGAATCTTTGGATCACAACATTTTAAAGTCAAAAGCCTATAGACCTCACTTCACTGCTTTCTGCCATTGAATTAAGATCCTCTTCACTTTATTTACATCTTTGCTATAGTATTTTCCACATTATTTGGTGATATATCTCTATATTACAGACTACTACTATGAGCTTTTGAGGAATGTAACGTCTTACTGATCTTTGATTCCTCAAAACCTAGCACCATACCCAGCAGAGAAGACCTCAACAAAGTTTCCTTGAATTAAGGATTACATGAATAAATAAGCTTCGCAAATTTTAATGCTCTACATAAATATAAGGACAAAACCATTACCAGAAGCTCTTCATTATGTGTTGAATCCCATAAAATTTTGCTTAAAAGTCCATTAAGATTAACATTATTTTCAGTTTTGTTTATTGATTACTTGATTTTTCAAGTGAGAGTATGGCTAAGGATAAAAGTAGAGCATAGCACAGGAAACTGCTTCCTTCCAGGACTTTGTCATCTTCCTTCCAGGTGACTTCCCAACTAGAGAGTTGATCATCAGGAGTTACCAGCAATTACAGGTAAATTAAGTTGGATTTGAAAATAGCTCAGAAGAAGGGCAACCTTAGTAGAAAGCTGACAACTCCATTACGATGGTCTTAATCACTCAGCCAAAGCTCAAACATTACAAACGTAGGACAGGACATTGACAACTTATATCAGGAACAGCCAAGCATCTTTTCTAAAATAACACAGTATGGTGGAGAGACAAGTTTCAGAGTCAAACAAACCAAGGTCTGAATGCCACTTATCTACTCTGTGATTGTAAAATGCACCAGTAGCACCTTCAGATTCCTCAAATTTAAAATTGGAATAATGCAAACTACCTCCTAGGGCTCTTTAAGGAATAAACCAGGATAAGGCATTTAAAGAACTTAACATTGTAACTGAAAAAGTGTAAGTGCATAATTAATATAAATTCTATCCCTTTGTCACATATGTGTAGGTCTTAAATATGGACACAAATTAATCAGTGATTCAGGCTTAGGAATTTGTCCAATGGTCATGCAGAGTATTTTATTTATAAGTTTACTACTAATATCCTTTTCCAAACTCACTGCTATTTAGTTAATTCTGACTATAGTGACCCCCATTGGGTTTCCAAGGCTGTAAATCTTTATGAAGCGGACCACTTCATCTTTCTTCCATGGAACTGCTGGTGGGTTTGAACTGCCAACTCTCTGGTTAGCAGCCAAATGCCTTAACCTCTACACCACCAGAACTCTTTAATACACATTTAATGAATAGCAAATCAACATTTGCTTAGGACTTCGCATCATATCTTAAAGGAACCCTTGTAGTGCAACATTGCTACTTGGCTACTAACCCAAAGGTTAGCAGTTCGAGCCCACCCAGCAACTCTGCAAGAGAAAGATCTGGCAGGTAGAAAACTCAATGGGGCAATTCTACTCTGTCTCATGGGGTTGCTATGACTTGGAATTGACTAAAGGGTATCCAACAACAACATAGTGTCTTAAAATTATAAATATTGACCAGAATTATTTTTTAACAATATAATTTTGCTGTTTAGTTTATTCACTATATTAGAAGAACTCCATACATCAGAGTGGCATCTTAAAAACAGAGGTTCCAGAATCCAAAACACATAGATGTACTTCAAATTTGATTTGGGAATAAATACTTACCTGCTCCTTTTTCTAAACTAATTATTTTAATGACAGCCAATAATATTGGTTAAAATAGTCTTAAAATGCTGGAAAATGTGAACAAGAGGAAAAATTAAAATATACAAATAACATTCATATACTTTACTGAAGAAAAGCTAAGTCTTGAAGTTTCCAAGTTGACAAAGGAATATATCAAAATAAAGAATGGCAAACATTCTTCAATTGTTTAAAAGCAATGTTGATGAGTAAAATAAGTCAGAAAAACTTATACATTGATATCTCAATAATTGCTACTATGAGTATAAAACAATGTAAACATTAAAAGCATTCTTAGAAAAAAATCATGTAAAATTCAATATTTATTTTATTTGCATTATTTAATTAGTAATTATCATGATTATTAACTATCAAGACAACATATATTTACTAATATAAAGTCTTAGATATTTCCACATCCACACACACACAGAAAATACAACCAGACAAAACAAAAAAATATGCAAAGAGTGGGAGTGAAGTGAAAGCATCCTCTATTTGTCCACACATGGAGCAAGTAAATAAATCCTTTTCCTTCTCATCTTTTTGTTCTTTTTTCTTCAAAATAAATATAACAAAATATTTCCTGTTTCAACCATTTTTTAATTTATAGTTCAGAAACATTGATTACATACACCATGTTGTACAGTCATCACAACTACCCTTGTCCAAATTATTCTGCCACCATTAACAGAACTGTTCTCATTTGAGATAGAAAAATACCAATTTAATATATTTTTTAACAAAAAGTAGTGAAAATAGAATGAAAAATATAGTATATATATATCATTCCTAATGGAAGAAAGACTTAGTAATCTACTTCTGAAAAATCACCCATTGAAATCTTATAAAGCATAGTTCTACCCTGACAGACATGGGGTCATGATGACTTGGAATCAGCTCCATAGCAAGTGGTTTGGTTTTTGATATAGTTTCCAAAACACTAAAAGGAATAAAAGATCAGTACAATTTGAACAGAAGAGTAATTTAGAGGGAAAAAGAGCAATTTTAAAAAGGGAAAAAAATCCAAGTAGCAAAAACAGAAAGTGCAAAATAATTAAAATCAGACACATCTATTACCACAATACATAGAAAAGTATTGAACTCTTCAATTATAAAAAGAAAGTCTCTAATATTGAATCTATTAACAAAATTCAACTTTGCTGCTTATAAGAGACATATTTAAAATAACACAGGATGAAAAATAAAGGATTAACAAGGAGGTACCAAGAAAAATAAAAAAGGACTGCAATATTATTAAGAAAACAAGAAAAAAATCTAAACAAATAATATTAAAAGGAGGTTATTTCATAATTACAAAAGTAAATCCACAATAAATATGTAATAGGAAATTCTATGAAATGTATAGTGGCCATGAAAATATAAAAAGTCGACCTATAACACATAGTAGGGAAAGTCAACACAACTACAATCACAGTGAGAGAGTTTAATCCACATCTCTTGATCTTTGAAAGATGAAGTTGATCAAAATTATATGATCATAATTCTAATATTCTAATATTTAAACCAATAAGTTTCTTTAATAGCTATAAATTATTAAATTCTTTAATTCAAGCACAGAATACAGATACCTCTGAAAAATATCCATTTGAGCAAAGAATTTGAGAACAAAAGATTCTCAAAAAAAATCCAAACCCTTGGAAATTTTAAAATATTTTTTTAAAAACAACATTGGTATTAAAGAAGAAATAATTATCAGTCTCCACTCTGAAACTATTTTAATATAATTCATCCAATTATTGTGCACTGTACTTTATATTTTATAGTTCATCTAAACTGTGCAATGTAAATAGTCCTGGTTGGGACTGTCCTATATGTGCACCTTCTATAGGAAACCAACAGCAAGTACCTTCTCCTCCAAGGTCTCATCCCATCAACTATCTTGGGTTCCTATTACACTCTCCCTGCCTTCCAGGGACTTAGAATTTTAGTGTGTGAAATCAAAAGGATATATTTTCTTCTTAACACCCACCTATTGGCTTGTTGACATTTTCTCCCTCCCCCAACTGAGTTTATTTATTTTGGAAACTTGGACCTTTTCATATCCTTTCAAAACTCTTGCTTAGGCCTCAAACTAACAGTAACTTTTTTATTTTCTGTGTTTTGTTGTCCATTTTCCTGAGTCTACAACCCCTAAATTCCTTAGTTATTGGTGGGCTGAACCCAAGAGGGCAAAGGTAAAAGAAAGTTTAAGGAAAAATTATAGGAAATGAAAATACAAAAAATATGTAATTTTATTTTTCAGTATGAGCATAAGCTTGATTAAAAAAAAAAAAAAAATTGGTCCAACATATCACACTAGGTCAACGTTACTTAAGAATATGGGAGTAAAATTTTTAAATAAAATGTTAACAAATATAATGGTGACATATATTTTTTAAAAGTAGCACACAATTTACCACAAGTTAGCAAGCTATTCATAATTGTTGAAGCTAGGTATAATGATTCATTATGATCTTTTCTCTACTTCTGTTTATTTTTAAAAATTTGATTAATAAAAAGTGTTTTTAAAACAAGCTTACATGCCATGTCGAAGTAGAGTTTATGCCATTGCATTAAAAAATAATTCAGGGTAAAGAGATCTATTTCTATAGTTCACCACATTAAAGGGAAGAGAAGAAAAGCACTTGATGATTTTAAACATCCATGCCTGAAAAAGCTCTTTGTCAACTAGGAAAATATGATGTTTTGTTAAAATGATAAAAATATTTCAAGCTACCAGAAAACATCATATTTACAAATAGTGCCAAGCACTTGCGTAGGATTTATTATGTAACAGTCTATTTGTGTACTTTACAAATATGAATGTTTCTCAGTTTTCACAAGAGCCCCAAGAGGAACATATTATTACCATGCCCACTTTACAGGTAATGGAACTAAGATAAAGAGGTTAAGTAATTTGCCCAAGTTCATACAACAAGTAAACAGAGGTGCAGAGGTTAGAACACAGGTAATTTGGCTCCAGACTCCATCTCTCAAGCACTGTGCCTCAATGTCTCCCTAAATTATGCTCCCCTATGGAGCTCTGGTAGCATAGTGGCTAAGGCACTTGACTGCTAACCAGAAGGCTGGTGGTTCAAACCCACCAGCCACTCCTCGGAAGGAAGATGGGGCAATCCACTTCCATAGTGATACTGCCTGGGAAACCCAAGGAGGGGTCTCTATGAGTCAGGTCTGACTCGATGGCATGTAACAACAACAATAACATGGATTCCTAAGGAGCTCTGGTGATGCAATGCCTAAGGCATTTGACTGCTTACCAGAAGGTTGGCAGTTCAAACCCATCAGCCACTCAGTGGAAGGAACACTGGGCAACTGTGTTAGGCTGGGTTCTCTAGAGAAGCAAAACCAGTAAAGCTTATATATACATATAGAGCAAGATAAATTTATCTTAGGAAAATGGCTCACACACTTATAGAAGCTGACAAGTCCCAAGTTCTTGGATCAAATATCCAGCTGGAGGTTTTTCCTTACTCACACAGCTGTAGGGGCTGATGAGCTCAAGGTTGGCAGGCAGTACTGGCTGATGACTCCAATGAATGACAAATCCAAGGTCTCCAGACCAAATGGTGGATTGTTTGCTCACGGACAGTTGTAGGCAGCACAACAGGATCCTGATCCACAGAAGAGTGTCTCTTTTCCAGGATGTCCATAAATATATTGGAAGTAGGCCCACACCCATAGGGAAACTCCCTTTCAACTGATTGGCTGCTCAGAACATAAACATCTGATCCCATCATGGGAATAACCCACATCACAATTGCTTAAACCACACAAAATTGTGGTCCAGACAAGTTGACACACAGCTCCAACTATCACAGCAACCTACTTCAGTAAAGATATACCACATCAGAAACCCAAAGTGGATAACTATGAGTCAGAATTGACTGGATGGCAGTGAGCTTGGTTTTGTTTTTAATGGAGTTCCTGAAGGTGCTCTGGTGGCATAGTGGATAAAGCATTTGGCTGTTAACCGGAAGGTCAGCCGTTCAGCTGCTCCACGGAAGGAAGATGGAGCAATCTACTCCAGTAAAGATTTACAACCTCAGAAACTCAAAGGGGTTGCTATGAGTCAGAATTGTATGAATGGCAGTGAGCTTATTTTTTGGGTATGGAGTTCCTGAGTTAGTGGCGTGAATGGGAAAGAGCTCAGATTACTAACCAAATTTTGGCAGTCCAAGCACAATTGGCTGTCTGCTTCCCAAAGGCCACAGCCTTGAAAACACTAGTGAGTGCAGTTCTACTCTGCACACATGGGGTCTCCATGCATCAGAATCAACTCCACAGCAACTGGTTTGGTTTTTTGGTTTATGGTGAAACTTGAGAGAATTTACCATTAGTATCAAGACCACATCTGGGTTCCAGTAAAATGGTGGAATAGGCAGAAAGACTGCACAGGTCCTCTTCAACAAAGAAAAGGGGAACCAATTAACACAGACACAGAAGATAATCCTGGACCCCTGAGCCTTGAAGGGAAGGATATAGAAGTAGACTAAACCCCAACTAGCAGAAGAATTTGCATGAAAATACCAAAAAAGGAGACATAAGGAGCTGTGGTCTGGCAGCAATCCTGAGTGATCTTGACTGCACAGACAGCTTGGAAATTGTGAGTGGTGGTAGGACCTAAGAATTAACCTAAAAATCAACCCACCTAGCCAGGCACTACACGGAGGACTGCTCTGGTGGCTGGGGAATAAAGGGCGAAGCAGCAATGAAGAGGAAGGTGGGCTGAGCTGTGGACTTTTGCCTGTATGGAGGGTGCAGCCATTTTGAATGTTTACAAGTGGCTTGACCATTTTGGATATTTAAAGTGACAACACTCTCCCAAATTCCACAGGCTAAGAACAGGCTCCGCTTGCCCATAACCCCAAGGACACTCTGGACCTGGATGACTGAATAGGTGCGACACTCCCCTTGTTACTTTTATACCCCACACCCTCATAGTGAATGATTGTGCAGCCACCCCCACTCCCACCCACCTTCTGGGCCCACAGGAATTCCATCCCAGTCTGTGTGCTCGGATGGAGCCTGGGTGCTCCGCCCTGCCCTCCTCCGATTTTTTTTTTTTTTTTTACTTCTATTTAATTTTTTTTTCTCTTTCTTTTTTCTGTTTTTAGTTTGCTTGCTTTTGTCTGTTTTAAAATGACTAGTATTAATATTACTTTTGTCTTTTATACTATTATTCTTTATTCTTCCACTCCCAGGTCCTAGTTTTTAGCTCCAGGTCCTAGTTTTCAGCATTTTTTTCCCCTGTTCCTGGTTACAATTTTTTTTTTTTTATCATGGTTAACCCAGTTCATTGTTTTTCTTTTTGCATTTTTTCCATTTTTTTCTTCATTCTTCTTCTTCTTTACCTTTTTTCACTTATTGCCCTGTCCCCAGATATTGAAGGTTTTCTTCTTCTCTTCTTTTTCCCTTTTTCTTTTTTTTGGTTACTGTCCCTGTGTGATTACATGGTGTATTTTTTGTCCATGTGCTTTTAGAATTTTTATGGTTATTCAATAGTAATTTTTGTCTAACTGAGTGGGAGACAGCAACAGTCCCCATAAGACACAACTACACCCACACTTCCTGCAAGTTCACCTACTGAGCAAGAGCCACCACCTCCTTCTCCACCAACAGACCAATGATACAAAAAAAAAAAAAGAAGAAGAAGAAGAAGAAGAGGAAGAGCCTGAATCACCCTTGGCTGCTCTTCACAGTTAAGAGAGATCTAAATATAAAAATTCCATGATGTCTCGGGCATAAGAGACCATCACAGTCCACAGAAAGAAGCAAGATGATAAAGTGGTAGAAACAAGGGAGCAGGATACAGACCCAGAACACATCCCTGAAGAAGAAGTAGCATTGGAACTCTCTGATAAGGAATTCAAAAGAATTATATTTAGGTATCTTCAAGGGATTAAGAGACAGACCAAAGAAAACACAGAGAAAACCCTGGAACAATTTTGGAAGAAAATACAAGAACAAAATGACAAAATAAATACAAATTAGAAACAATTCTAAATTTACAGATAGACATCCAGAAGCTTAACCCTAAATTGTCAGAAACAGAAAACACATTGGAAGGGCAAAGGAGTAGAATTGATGCAATGGAAGACAGAATTAAGGAGATTGAAGAAAAATATCTGAATGCTTCTTTGGAAAGGGATCAATCAGAAAGATAAAAATAAAAAATGAAGAAAGCCTAAGATTCATGTGAGATACCATCAAAAGGAATAACCTATATGTCACTGGAATTCCAAAGCAGGAAGAGAAAAAGAAAACCACTGAGAAAATTGTCCAAGATCTATTGGAGGAGAACTTCCCTGATATGATGAAAGATGAGAATATATCCATTCAGAAAGTCCAACAAACCCCAAACAGGATAGATCCCAAAAGAAAATCACCAAGACATATCATCATCAAACTCATCAAAACCAAAAAGACAGAATCCTGAAAGCAACATGAGAAAAACAAAAAGTTACTTACAAAGGACAACCAGTAAGAATAAGCTCTGATTTCTCAGCAGAAACCATGCAAGC
>NW_006921719.1:2403122-2403855 GCF_000298275.1 Orycteropus afer afer
AACCAGGCAAAGACATCACTCAAAAGGAAAACTACAGACCAATATCCCTCATGAATATAGATGCAAAAATCTTCAACAAAATCATAGCCAATAGATTCCAATGACATATCAAGAAAATCAATCATTATGACCAAGTGGGATTCATATCAGGTATGTGAGGATGGTACAACATTAGAAAAACAATCAACGTCATCCACCATGTAAATGAAACAAAGGAGAAGAACCACATGATCATATCAATTGATGCAGAAAAGGTACTTGATAAAACTGAACACACATCTTGATTAAGACTCTCAGCAAAATAGGAATAGAAATGGCATTCCTCAACATAATAAAGGGCATATATGCAAAACCAGCAGCCAACATTATTCTCAATGAAGAGAGACTGAAACCATTCCTCTTGAGAACAGGAACCAGACAAGGATGCCCACTATCACCAATTCTATTCGACATTGTACTGGAAGTCCTAGCCAGGGCCATAAGGCAAGAAAGGGAAATCAAAGGCATCCAAATTAGTAAGAAAGAAGTCAAACTAACCCTATTTGCTGAAGATATGATCCTATACCTAGAAAACCCAAGACACTCAATCAAAAATCTATTGGAACTAGTTGAGAGATTTAGCATCGTGGCAGGATATAAGATTTTGGATGTTGATCCAAAAATCAGTTGGATTCCTCTACACTAGCAAAGAGATTGCTGAAAAAGAAATAAGGAAATCAATACCATTTACAAT
>NW_006921719.1:2405678-2407410 GCF_000298275.1 Orycteropus afer afer
TAGAGAGATACAAATCAAAACAATGAGATACCATCTTGCTCCAACATTAGTAGCAAAGTTCAACAAGACAGAAAATAACAAATGCTGGCAAGGATGTGGAGAGATTGGGACTCTCATACACTGCTGGTGGGATTGTAAAATGGTACAACCACTGTGGAAAGCAGTATGGCGATTCCTTGAAATGTTGGAATTAGAAATACCATTTGACCCAGCCATTCCATTACTAGGTATATATCCTAAAGAACTGAGAGCCATGACAAGAACAGACATATGCACAACCATATTCATCACAGCACTATTTACAATAGCCAAAAGATGGAAACAATCTAGGTGTCCATCAACTGAGGAATGGATAACCAAATCTGGTACATACACACAATGGAATACTATACAATGCTGAAGAATAATGTAGAATCTGCAAAACACTGCATAACATGGATGAACTTGGAGGACATTATGTTGAGTGAAATAAGTCAATCACAAAAGGATAAATATTGTATTAGTCCGCTATTGTAAAAGTCAAGGAAAGGTTTATCAAAGGAAGGATTTTCTTTCTTGGTTACCAGGAGTGGGAGGGGAGAGGAGGGAGCACTGTTAGATAGATAGAGATAAGTATTGATTTGGGTGAAGAGGAGAGCAATGTACCAAATGTGAGTGATCAGTGTGGTGACATTGAGGAAAAGAAAGGCATAGAGAGGTACATGGAAGGTAAAGACAACAAAGATGACCCCTTTTGCACATACAGTACTGCACTGTCAGTGAAGGCAAACATGGGTAGACATGTGGATAGATTGGTGGGCAAGCTGAACTAGCAGGTATGTCTATGAAGTTGGAATTGCACCCAAGAACATGTATAAGGTTGGCAGACAATGGTCCTATAAGTTTATGTGTATTTTCTGAATTCCCAGGTGTATAGTAGAGCTGACAAGGGACAAGGTTGTAGTCACTGTTTGGTCACAGCCAGTTACCCAGAGGAACCAAGTAGTTGAACCTTTCAGCTTGGGACCATAGTCAGAGGGGACATCAAGCTCAATTGGCACAACATACTACACAAAACATTGTTCCACCTCCTACTTTGGCGAGTAGCAACTGGAATCTTAAAAGCTTGCAAGCGCAAGCTGCCATCTAGATGCAACAATGGGTCTCTCCTCATTCAGAGCAAAGGAGAATGAAGAAAACCAAAAATTCATGGATACTATTAGTCTTAGTGACAAGTACACCACCTAATCTGCAGCCTATATGACTATGAGACCAGAAGAACTAGATGGTGCCCAGCAACCAATGTCAACCACTTGGAAGGAGATCTATGCAGGAGATCCTGGATAGAGAGGGAAAACAATACGGAACAAAACTCAAAATCATTTGGAGAAAAAAAAAAAAAAGGAGGGGGACCAGTTTTGCTGGTCTGATAGAGCCTAGTGGAACCACTGAACCTATGGCCCCTAGCTGCCCTTCAGGTCTGGAATTGTATCGATACCTGTGGCTCAAGCAAAAGACAGGCATATGAATTGAACACTTACCTGAGGTAGATACACTCCTTGGAGAGAATAATCATGGGAGAAAGAGGGGCTGTTTATGTGCAGGGAGACAGCTCAGGGGGCAGGAGTGCATGGAGGGATGGATGCAGGGAGGAGGTAGCTATCAGGAAGAAGTGGGAGGGGAGCTGTTGCATTGTGGTAAACTGTGGTCAATGTCATGAGACAAAGTGTATGTGAAATGCTGTATGGAAAGT
>NW_006921719.1:2407840-2418023 GCF_000298275.1 Orycteropus afer afer
TAATTAGAAAGCATAGGATAAAATAGATTCCTTTTGGAATGACAATAAAAAATATAAAATTCCTAAAAGTAACACACAACAGTAATACACATTGACCACAAATGAAGGAAACCACATATTTTTATTAAAGAACATAAAATAAGACTTGAAAAAAACAGATACACATACCATGTTCCTGAATGTGAAGTTACCACATTACAAGGATATTGATTTCTCAAAATTAATTTATAAAGATAATACAATTCTAATGATAAAATCTAAGTGATTTTTAATGTAAATATTTAATAAAATTGTTCTTAAGTTCATCCAAAAGACTAAATTCTTAAAAGTTATATTCTAGAAAAATTATCATTTGGAAACCGTCACAGCAATAATGATTCAGGCAAGCATCAATAATGAACACTAAAACTAATGAGTGAAATTTTGATGCATAATAGGATATTATAGAATTTCAAAGTAGTTCCCACATAAAAGTTATTAATTTCACAGAGAAAATAACTTCATAGTAGCAGAACCTGGCAGATACCATTTTAACAGGTGATGCAAGTTAGCATCACAAGTAATAGGACAAATAGATATCATGTGCCTCCACCGAGAAGCACACAGTGTCATTTCTGTGACATTCCTATTGAAAATGCACAACCCAAGTCTAATTGTGAGGAAACATCAGACAAATCCAAATCCAGGGATATTCTACAAAATAACTAGCCAGCATCCTTCAAAAATGTGAAGTTCATGAAAGACAAGTCAGAAGAATTGTTCAAAAATAAAGGAAGGAAAGAGACGTGACTCCTGAATGTCTAGTGTCCAGTTTTCTTTTGCCACTATCGTGTAGTAAATTACATGGTACGCTTTTCTGGCTATCAGTGTTTATAATTTGCCAAAAGCAACTGAGTAGCTCCTGATTGCTAAAGTTATTCACCTGGGGTATTTCTGTTGGGAGCAGCACAAAGTAATTTTCTGGAAAGTTTGCTCTCTCTCAGGTGTATAAGATTCTGATGTTGAGATTGTTTAGTTTGGCCACTCTGCCAGGCTCAAAAGGAACCTTCCCAGAGGCAGAAGGAATCTATCACTGGCAGCTGAGAGACACACATTGTTGAGAGAGACATATAAGAGACACGCACTGCTGAGAGAGACTGACAGAGACTGTCGGCTGAGAGACAGAGTGCATTTCTGAATTTGAGTTGCAGCCTGTTTCTTCCCTAATAAACCCCATAATCTGTGAGTTCTGTGTGGCCACTGCAGCAAATTATCAAACCCAGCAGAGAAGTGATGGGTGCTGTAGGAGGAACAGTTGGTGTCAGGGTTGGTAAAAGGGCTGGAGGGAGGCAGCATGTCTGGCCTCACAGAAATAGGCCTTGTGCTGATGATGGTGATTCTGTCCTCCTCTTGTGGGGTTAGAGGTCAGAAGATGTGGTCCCACTGCCCCCTTGGCAGGTACAAAAGATATTGGGACAATCAGCCAAATATGAATAAAGTCTGATGGTTAGCTAATAGTATCAAATCAATACTACTTTCTTGATTTTGTTGATTTTGCTGTGATTGTAAGAGATGGTCTCATTTTTAGAGAATACACACTAAAGTATTCAGGGGCAAAGAAACATCACATCTACAACTTCTAACTTACTCTCAAACAGTTGAGAAAAAGTATATGTGTGTGTATGTGTGTGTGTGTGTGCGTGGAGAGAGAAAGAGACTGGGTGGTACAAATGGTTACTATATTCACCAGCTAACCAAAAGGTTTGAGATTCCAATCCACTCAGAGACACCTTGAAAAAAAGTCTGGCAACTACTTTTGAAAACCCTATTGAAGAAAAGTTCTACTCTGACATGATTTGAAATTAACTCAATGGTAATTGGAGATTCAGAGAGAGAGAGTGAGAGTAAATGTGGTAAAATGTAAAAACTTGGAGAATCCAGTGAAGGATATATGGGATTTTTTTGTGCTATTCTTGCAACCTTCTATAAATTGAAAATATGTCAAAATACCAAGTTAAAAATGAAAGCTATATCCTGAGGACAGTTTCTGCTCCAAGTTTTGAGGGGGACACCTCACTGTAGTACTGATTCTCAGATAAAAACTAAACTTATAATCAAAAATTTATATAAATGCATATGTGCATACATAAGTACACATTTGGATACATAACTATGCATAATATTTAAATAATGATTAAACAAAGCAAGCAGTAGACAAGCCATGCCAGAGATTTAGAATGGTTACAACATTCTCCTGTGTTTGTGCCCTTGATGTGCATGAGTCAAGGTTCTTCAGTTACCTGAGGGTAAAACTAAGTCTTCTTTTTGCAAGTCTAGTTCTTTCTTTCTTTCTTTAAATTGTACTTTGGTTGTAAACAAGTCTAGTTATTTAAGAAGTGAGGAGGTCAGGAAATAAACTACTTTAAAGTTGAAACCTAAAGCTTACAAAATGACAATGCATAGCATCGAAGATAATGCAGAAGTGACAAGACCCTCTTTCTGATTTGATTCCATCTGAATACAAATTCTACTGAGGCTTTATTAAAAATTTTCTGAAGATTCAACTGTGTATGATGTCTTAGACTGGGTTCTCTAGAGAAGCAAAAACAGTGATGCTTACACACATGTAGAAAGAGACATAAATTTATCTCAAGGAAATGGCTCACGAGGGTATAGAGGCTGGCAAGTCCCAAGGCCATGGGTCAGCTGTCAGGTGGGAGGCTTCTACTGCCTCACGTAGCTGCAGGGGCTGACACACCCAAGATCAGCAGGAAATACGGCAGGCTGCTGGCTGTGGAGGCTTGCAAATCCAAGATCAGCAGGCAATACAGCTGGCTGCTGGTTCAAGTCCAAAGAACCAGAGGTCAGATGATCATGAACCAGAAGCAGGATCCAGATTGAGCAAAAAGCCAGAGATTTTTATCAGAATATCCATAGATAGATAGATAGATAGATAGATAGATAGATAGATAGATTCTGGAAGTAGGTCATACCCTTGAGGAACTCCCTTTCAACTGACTGGCTGCTCATAGCAGATCTCCTTGTGGAGGTGATTATGTTATATCAGATATCCTCATGGGGAATGACTACATCATACCAGTTAAATCACTGAGAATCATGGCCCAGTCAAGTTGACACTCAACTTTAATAAACCCCCTTGGGAAAACTGAAAAAGAGCATGTGTTACGTCATTGTCAGTTAAAAATTGCCATGTCTATTCAGAGATCATTAGAAAAGGCAATGAGAAGTTGAGCCTTGCTTGAATGTACACCCCTACCCCCAAATGTATGGAGCCCAGAGCAGAGACAAAAGCTCTCTAAACCATCATATAAGCCAAGAATGTCCAAGGCCCTGTAAACCCTACACAATCATGACAAATATCTGTCAGCTGGAGTGAAACCAACCCACATTCAGTGCCTCTAAAAGAGAGAAGTAAAATCTGTTCTTTTTGTTTGGGTGAAACCAGCACTAGAAACCATCACCCATCAGATCTACACTGAGGTCCTCAAACAGTGACTGCTGAGGATGGAAGGCTTAGAATACAGGCCTTGTTCTTCAGAGTTGTTGTTGGCTATAGTCAAGTCAGCTCCCAGACCATAGTGACTCCATGCACAAATAAATGAATTACTTCCTGGTCCTGTACCGTCCCACAGTGATGGGTTATAGATTAAACCACTGTGATCCATAGCCGTTTCATTGGCTGATTTTAGAACTAGATCACCAGGTCTTTCTTCTTAGTCTGTCTTAATCTGGAAGCTCTACTGAAACCTGCTCAGCATCATAGCAACACACAAGCCTCCACTGATAGATGGATAGTAGCTACGTTTGAGGTACGTTAGCCAGGAATTGATTCCGGGTCTCTCATGTGGGAGGCAAGAATTCTACCACTGAACTCCCAATACCCTCCCTTCAGAGTTGTAGAGGGTAACTGGAACTGAGCTTCCCCGAAAAGCAGAGGCTAGGGCAAAGGATTAAGTCCAGGTGGTGTATATATTGAAAATAGTCCAGGGAACAAGAGTAGAGGAACTGGAAAGAGTATACAATAAGAAAGATAAAAACACCAGTCAAGAGTGCCAATTGAGCTGATGACTGCTGTGAGAAACTGGAATGCAGTCCTGCTGGGGCCCTCTGAGGAGCCATGCAGAATATACCTCAGAACATATCATCTGCTCAAGACATGGAAGAATGAGGTTTTACTCATTAGCTTCTGTTTCCTATTGGTCAGGGATTATTTTAGGGATGTTAATCCCTCATAAGAAGCCCTGGTGGTGTGGTGGTTAAACCACTCAGCTGCTAACAAAAAGGTCAACAGTTCAAACGCACTAGTGGCTCCACAAGAGAAAGATTTGACAGTCTGCTTCCATCAAAATTTACAGCCTTGGAAACCCTATGGAGTTTTTCTATTCTGTCCCATAGGGTGACTATGAGTGAGGATCAACTTGACAGGCAGTGAATTTGGTTTTGGTTTTTTGGAACTCCTTTGTGGAGTCTATATGTGGTGCAAACAGTAAAGAATTTGGCTTCTAAATGAAAAGTTGAAAGTTCAAGTTAACCCAGCACCTTGGAAGAAAGTCCCAGTGATCTACTTCCAAAAAATCAGCCACTGAAAATCAAGCAGAACTTGATTCATTAAATACTCATTTAGCATTTTGCAGTGGAATAGCATTACTCACAGCATGGTCCACAAACCAGGATTATCAGAGTTTCTAGACACTCATTACAGTACAAATTATCAGGCCTCACCCCAGGCCTCCTGAATCCTAAAATTTCTTGGATAGACCCAGAAGTCTGCATTTTAATAGCTCTCCAGGAGATTTTTATGCACACTAGTGAAAACGGTTAAGGTGCTTGGCTACTCACTGTTGGCAGTGTGAGTCAACCCAAGCCTGAAGATCTACTTCCAAAAAATCAACAACTGACAACCCTAAGGAGCACAGTCATACCCTCACACACATGGGATAGCCATGAATCAGAGTCAACTCGATGGCAACTGGTTTGCTGTGGAGGACCCAAGAGAGCGTGGAAAGAACTCTACAGAAAATCAACCAAGCAGAAGAAAGGACCCAGCTGAGACAAAAGCTTGATTTAAAAAGAATTGACTCAGACTCTAAACACAATTTTCCTTCCTCCTGCTTAGTGGCCTGGGAGTAGGAATGAACATTCCTTCTTATGAGTTTCCACACCAACAAAAAGATAAAAACTGAAGAGAGAGTAATTGTCATATGCCCTAAAAATTGCCATCTATGGTAGACTTCTTTTTTTTTTAATTGAGTATCTTAAGTTTTGCTAATTCATTTTCAGTCATTGTTGTAGCTATTTAAAGTGAGCGTGATCTGCACATTTCTGTAAGCAGAATATTAAATGCTTGCCAAGTTGGACATCTGAACACAATTGTGATCAAGTTACCCTGCAGTCTGTGCCTCTATAGTTGTCAGAAAACAATACTACCCTAGTAAATTGTCAACAAATTGCTAAAGTCAGAGGCAAGAAGAAGATGCAATAGACATATTGTAAAATCGTGAAAGTCTTTGTACCCAGTGAGAAACCCAGTCAATACTAAGTCTCTAAAATGTTCTGTAATTCTGGCAAAAAGAATAAGCACAGTTAATTGCATTTCCAGTTTGGGTAATTGTTACAATTTGCCAGTTATAAATCACTATTCTATAGTATAAAAAAATAGTCATTAGAAAGCTTTCAGTTTCTTTTCTTTTCTTTTTTAATGTGTGAACTGATATGATGAATACAGAGTCAACTCAGAGTACAAACAAGATTGCATTAGACAGGTAGCTACCCTCAAGTTGGTTCCAACTCATGGCAACCCCATGGACAACAGAACCGAACGTTGCTTGGTCTTATGTCATCCTTAGAATCCCCAGTATGTTCGAATACATCATTGCAGCTATTGTTCCAATCCATCTCACTGAGAGTCTCCTTCACCCTCAATGGCCCACTACTTCACTGAACTTGATGTCCTCATCCAGCGATTGGTCCCTCCTGATGATGTGTCCAAAGCAAGTGAGTCAGAAGGTGTTCTGTTATGGTCCATTGAATTTTCACTGGTTAATTTTTGGAAGAAGTTTATTAGACCTTTCTTTCTAGTCTGTCTTAGTCTGGAAGCTCTGCTGAAACCTGTTCACCATGGGTGATACTTCTCAGATTTGAAATACTGGTGGTATAGCTTCGGCACTACAGCAACATGAAAGTAACCAGATCACTGACAAACTGACGAGTGGTGGAAGACTCCATTAGTGTGGAAAAAACAAGTGTGGAACCTGAAGTTGTACTTGTTAATGTAGGTGCATGGTCACTGTTGGTGATGTGATCCTTTTCTGCTTCTAGAGTTGTGCTTTGCAGCAATGTGAGATGGAGATAATCAGTTTTAAAAAATCTTTATGAAAGTCTCCATTGCAGTGGGTCACTATGAAACAGAATAGACTTGGCAGCATCTACCAACAAACAAGGAGCTCTGGTTATGCATTGGTTGAAGCATTCAAGTGCTAACTGTCTTAAAAAGGTCTTGGTTTGAACCCACCAGCCACTTTGCAGGAGAAAGATGAGGCAATCTGCTTCTCTAAAGATTTATAGCCTTGGAAACCTTTTGGGGCAGTTCTACTCTGTCCTATAAGGTTGCTATGTGTCAGAATTTATTCAATGGCAGTGGGTTTGGTTTTGGTTTATGTTGGATAACTTCCTTGAAATTTCAGTTGTTGAACATTTTGCAGAAAGCTAATGATTTATCATTTCAAGAACAAGGCAGGAGGAAAAGGAGGTAGACCTGACATTACAGAATCTTAGTCCTTAAAGGAAAGAGCTTTGGTAGTGCAGTGGTTAAATGTATGGCTACTAACCAAAAAGTCAGTGGTCTGAGCCCATCAGCTGTTCCAAGGGAGAAAGATGTGACAGTTTGCTTTTATAAAGATTGGACACCCTACCCTATCCTATAATAGTCTTTAAGTGGCTTCATTTCACTTAGCCCAACTCTGCACATTACAAATAAGGTTACTGAAGCTCAGGAAGATGTGGCAGCTCACTGAAGGTCCTAAGATGCAAAAGCGACAGTCATGACTTCCACCTAGCTTGATATGGTTCTCCCGTTATTGCCTCCATAGTAAGAGGCTTATGCACATAAGATTTTTAATTTCAGGGTCAGAGCACACTGCTGCCTTATTTTTCAGCATCACTAGTTGTCTGAAAGGCAATTTGCCAGATAAATGAATCTAAGCCTTTTTAAATACCAGATTTTGAAGCACTTTGTGGATGAAAATGTTTCTGAAATAAATGGCCACCTCCATCTTCCTAAACAAAGACTATTGAACACAAAGATCATTGTGAACTTGGACTACTCACTCAGCAAATATTTGTTGAATGTCCAGGATGTATGGAAATAAATAATTATAAGTCCCAAATATTTTGTATTTGGGCTTGCTTGGATTAAATTTAAAATCAGAGGTTCAAATTCATCTTGCAAGAATTTTAAAGAAATTCTCAGTGGTTATTGATCCAATAATTTTGGGGAGTGAGAAGGATGGCGTTAATAATTAGAATTTATTTAGATAGAAAAGAGTGCACATTAGTGCATATGATTTTTATAGATACCACAGAAAAGAAGTCTAATGTATTTTTATTCTCCTTCTTGTCATATTAACTTGAGTTTCTCAAATTGTTTACTGAGCAGATCAAAGAACTTTCTTGTAATATTGACAGATTTGCTTTAATAGTTCAAAGAACTGTGCACTTGTGATCTTGAAGCTATGAATATTTGCTATGGAATTTGTATTGAATGTTAAAAAACAACATGTTTTCACTAAAACTTTTGAAGTGTTGGAATTAGTAGGAGGATTTTACTTACTTTGTAAAGATTAAACTGCTGACTAGGGGTATAGTTCGAATTAATTCCACCAGTATTAAAAGAAAAATTATAGACTCTCTTTAATTTAGGAACAAATTTAAAAGTAAACCCTCCTCAAAATA
Organism: Orycteropus afer afer; assembly: GCF_000298275.1. Taxonomy (NCBI): domain Eukaryota; kingdom Metazoa; phylum Chordata; class Mammalia; order Tubulidentata; family Orycteropodidae; genus Orycteropus; species Orycteropus afer. The sequence continues at coordinate 2,415,791 of NW_006921719.1, forward strand.
AAGTTATTTTACAAAGAAAATAAAAGTGACTAACAAGTTAATGTTAAAATAAAATGCAGAATCTCAATTTAACTCAACAGTAACATTGATCTAGAAGCAGTGAGATAAAGGAGACAGGGACCCTGATCTCATGGGCCTTATAATACAATATGGAAGATATATTGAACAGATGATAACATGTAAGGATGATATTAGGAAAGACTACATGAGAAGAACACACTAGAATATGGGTGAAGGTCATCTGCCTTCTCTAGGATGATAAAAAAATGACCTAGACCAGCATGGTTCAATAGAAATATAATGTAACCCACAATAATCATGTATCTATATCTATCTATCTCCAAAACCAAACCAAACTCACTGCCATCGAGTCAATTTCAACTCTCAGAGAACCCCATTGTGTTTCCTAGGCTGTAAATCTTTATGAACTCAAACTGCCTCATCTGTCTTCCTCAGAGCAGCTGATGGGTTGAAACCTTCATACCACCAACCTTTTATATATATAATTGCAAATTTTTCTAACAGCTACGTTAAACAAGTAAAAAGAAGCAGGTGAAATTAATTTTAACAATGTATTTTATTTAACTCAATATATCCAAAATACTATCATGTGAATAAATATATGTGATATATATATGTAATCAACATAAAAATAAATAACATCACCCACGAATACTGTGCTCCTCTATATAAAAATAAAACCCAATGGTAAACATTTACCCTAGCCCAAAGGTCGGAAGGTAAGGGAGACAGGGAAGCTAGATGATGGAAGCAAGGACAATGACGATAATGAGAATGCTGACATGTTGTGAGAAATGCAACCAGTGCACTGAAAGATATGTACAGAATTTTTTAAACGAGAATTTAATTTGCTGTGTAAACTTTCACCAAAACTACAATAAATATTTTTTAAATAAAATGTGTATGAATTGTTAATGAGAAACCAATTTGTTCTGTAAGTTTTCCCCAAAACCACAATTAAATTTAAAAAAAAAAAAAAAAAAGGAAGAAGCAAGGATAACAAAATCTTCTGACGTGCTTTGATCATGTTATCAGGAGGGACCAGTTCCCCCCTCCCTGAAGAAGGACATCAAATGTTCAAATGTGTGTGTGTGTGTGTGTGTGTGTGTTTCACCTTTTTTTGTACTGTCTTCAAAATTCAGTGTGTATTTTGCACTTTCAGTACTTTTTAATTCAGACTACCACATTTCAAGTGTTCAGTAGCTACATATAACTAGTAGATATCATATTGGGCAGCATCTATTGGAGAAGTTTTGTTTAAACTGAGACTTAAAGGGTGAACAGAAATTTACTAAGCAAAAGAGAAAAGCTGCAGATAAAATCTTTAAAAGCAGAGGAAACTGCAAGAGCAAAGACCCTATTTTTAGAAAATGTGGGACTAATTCAAGGAACTAAAAAGTGATGATAGCCAAATGGCTGAATTGAAAATAACAAGGGGATTGCCAAGACAGCAGGGGCTAGATCACGTTTGGCCTTACAGATCATATTAATAATTATGAACTTTATTCAAAAGACAATGGAGAGCCAATGGAGAGTTTTAAACAGGATATTATTATTAACAGAATTGCATTTTGAAGTGGTCAGTTTGATACAAAGGTAAAGGGTAGATTGAAGAGGAGAAAGGAGTGGTGGTGGGTAATCCATTGCTATGAGAGTAAACCTAGTAGCATCGATTCAGACTCATAGTGTTACGATGGACATGAGCAGGCCATCCAAAAGAGTGATAATGGTGACTTACTTAAGGGTAAGAAGTTCTCAGGGTGGCAGAAGCAGTTAAACACTTGTCTTAGACTGGGTTCTCCAGAGAAGCTAAACCAGTGAAGTAAAGAAAGAGAGAAAAATTTCAATCAAGGAAATGTCTCATGCAGTTGTAAAGGCTGGCACATCCCAAGTCCATGGATCAAATGTCAAGTTGGAGGCTTCTCCTGACTCATGCAGCTGCAAGGATGAAGAGCCTAAGATAGGCAGGCAATATAGCAGGATGCTAGCTTCAGAGGCTGACAAATCCAAGATCGGCAGATAAAATGGAAGGTTATTGACTCACAGGCTGTAAAGGCAACAATCCCAAGATTGGCAGACAATAATACTTCAGGCCACTGGTGTAAGTTCAGGAACTGGAGATGATGATGAGATAGATGCAGGATCAAGACCCAGCAGAAAGCCAGAATATTTTCTCAGGATATATATATATATATATATATATATATATATA
>NW_006921719.1:2420775-2426113 GCF_000298275.1 Orycteropus afer afer
TCACTCACAGTTAAAACAATAGGCCATCAATGATATTGAAGCTACGAATACACAGACTATAATGACTTAACCTTTGACTCCTACATAGTCCCAACAACCGACCTAAAACCTGGAGAACTTCGTCTACTAGAAGTAGATAACCGAGTAGTACTGCCCATAGAACTTCCTATTCGAATACTTATTTCATCAGAAGACGTGCTACATTCATGAGCAGTCCCATCTCTAGGATTAAAAACTGACGCTATCCCAGGACGACTAAACCAAGCAACATTAACTTACACTGCTAAACCATTTATGTCACACTCCTTCTAAGTTGACACACAAACGTTAATTATCACAGCACTTGACTACTAATTGAAATATTGGTGGTTAAACCACCCAATGACACCTTGGAAGAAAAGCCTAGCAATCTACTTCCAAAAGGTCACAGCCTTGAAAGCCCTATGCAGTGCAGTTCTACTCTGCAACAGATGGGGTCTTCATGAGTCAGAATCAACTCAATGAAAATTGTTTTTGATTTTTTTTTTTTACAAGTGTTGGCAATGAGGATAAACATAAGGGGACATACTGGAAAGATCTTTAGGTGGCATCATCCATAGAACTGTATGGCTGATTAAACAAAGACTAATGCCATTTTCAAACAGAGAATATGGGAAGAGAAGAAGGTTTGGTGATTTCAAAACAGCAGATTATAAAGACAGTTTTAGACATACCAAATTTAAATCCCAAATGCCCACCAGAAGGATAATGTACAAATAAATTATGGTTGTTGTTGTTGTTGTTGTTGTTTGCCGTCGAGTTGGACCCAACTCATAGAGACCCCTCCTTGGGTTTCCGAGGCAGTATCACTAGGGAAGTAGATTGCCCCATCTTCCTTCCGAGGAGTGACTGGTGGATTATGGTATAACCTTATAATTGAATACTTTGCATCTTTAAAAAGATGAACTTACATGAAGAGATAAGGAATATTCTTCAGCTACATGGTTAAGAGAAAAAAAAGCAAAGTATAAACAAATTATAGTGTGCTCCTTGGAGGCGAGAATGGCTAGACTTCGTCTCACATACTTTGGTCATGTTGTCAGAAGGGACCATTCCCTGGAGAAGGATGTCATACTTGGTAAGGTGGAGGGCCGATGGAAGAGGGAAAGGCCCTCAACAAGGTGGATTGACATGATGGTTGTGGCCATGGGCTCAAGTGTAGCAAGAATCATGGAGCTGGCTCAGGACCGGGTGGTGTTTCATTCTGCTGTGAATAGGGTTGCTATGAGTTGGAGATGACTCGATGGCACCTAAAAACAACAACAACAACCATTTAGTTGTGTGTCACTACATGCACATGCACTCACGCACACATTTATTCATTTATATAAGCATCAGAAAAGAAAAATATGAAAGGAACTAGTAGAAATGGTTATCTTCAGGAGAGATATTAGAGGACTGAAAGTGAGAAGAAGACTTACTTTTTACTGTATTATCTCTACTTCTGTAGATATACCGCCTTGGCAATTCAAGGAAAGGTCACTGCCAGTTGGAAAAAACTCCATGGCAGTGAATTTTTTTTTTGGGGGGGTTGCTATTAATTAGTTTATGTCCTCTGTTTTATTTTATTTTGGAAGATAAGAATTTTCTGTCTATTTCTGTGTTTATTTAATATTCTATTTAAATAAATAGATTTAAATAAATAAACAGTTAGCAGTCAAACACCTTAGGCACTATGCCACCAGAGCTACACACAAATGCAAAAAGAAAGTGACAATATCAGACAAATTAGAATTCATTGTAAAAAAACATTGAACAGGGTTAAGCAGGTTATTTTATGCTGTTGAAACACAGGAAGAAGATACCAGTCATACAAAATACCTGTAATCCTTACAGAAACAGTAGAAGACAGACACACAGTAATCCCTCACAGACAACCAGACACTATGGGAGAGAGATCCAATGGATCTACCATCTCAGGACCATAGTACTGGGGGACACTAGACTCAATTGACACAACGTAATAGATAAATGCCTTGTTCTTCATCCTACATTGCTGAGTAGAGACTAGGGTCATAAAAGCTGTCAAGCAGCCATCTAAGATGCATCTAACAGTCTCCTAGCATCAGAACATCAGAAGTAAAGAATAATTAAAAAAAAAAAAACAAGGGCATTTGGAAGCAATCATCCCTAGGACACGACAGCCCTTGAGACCAGAAGAACTAGATGGTGCCTGGCTACAAATGCTAACCACTCAGGAGAGGATCAACTCTGGAGATTCTGGATAGAGTGGGAAGAAAAATGTGAAACAAAATCCAAAAACTGAATAATGACCAGAATTCTGATCATCTGATGGAGTCTGGTGAGATCCCAAATACTACGGCCCTGGGATACATTCTGGACCTGGAATAAAACTCACTCCCAGAGGCTGGCTCACAGCCAAATAGTTAACAAGATGTACATGCAGACCACTCAACCCAAGGTGACGCACCCACATACTCTGTGGGGAAATACATCCCATTGAGCAATAGACCACGGGGAACCAGAGGGGCAACATTCACACGGAGGAAATGCAGAGCAAGCAGGAATGCATGACTATGAGGGGCACAGGGGGAGGGTTAGTGGGCAGGGAGGGGAGGAGACTGGGTTAGGGTTGGGAGACTGGGTTAGGGTTAGGAGACTGGGTAAATGGGGAGTGCAACTAAATGTACACGTAATGTTGAATGTAAAACAAACTCTTTAAATAAAATAATAATAATAAAAGAATTGAATGGTGGGGGAAAAGGAGGAGTTATTGCTTAAGGGGCACTGAGTTTCTGCTTAGGGTGATGAACAGTTTGTAAACCGATAGTGATGATCATTGCGCAACATGGTAAATGTAATTAATGTCACTGAACTGTACACATAAAAATGGTTTAAATGGCAAAAAAAAAAAAGAAAGAAGAATTAATATGTAACTATCATGAACATTTATGTACCAAATATAATAACCTAACCCACTGCCATCAAGTTGATTCCAACTCATAGCTACCCGCACTGAGTTTTCAAGGCTGTAAATCTTCACAGAAGTAGATTGCCTTATCTTCCTCCCAAGGAGCAGATAGTGGGTTTGAACTGCTGAACATCTGATTAGAAGCCAAATGCCTTACCCACTACACCACCAGAGCTCTTTATGATAACCTAAAAGCATATGAAATTTAAAACTTACAAATATGAAGGTAAGTTGATGAAACTCAAGGCACATAGGAAGGCTTAAGTACACCTCTTTCTAAAAGATTAAAATGCCAGAAAATTAAAAACTGAATAATATAGTTAAAAATTTTTATTTACAGAAAATAATGATATTTATAACTTACAGTCTTTATATCAGGAGCTCTGGTGGCCTAGTGCCTAAGGCATTTGACTGCTAACCAGAAGGCTGGTTGTTCAAACCCACCAGCCACTACTTGGTAGGAAGATTGGGCAATCTACTTCCACAGTGATACTGCCTTGGAAACCCAAAGAGGGGTCGAGTGTGTTTGTGTTTTTTTTTTTTTTTTTTTTTTGGTTTAGGCCAAAATAAAAACTACAGTAAGTTCCCCAATGTAAAAACTGTACAGAGTTCCTTCTCTTCCCATAAAGCGACAAAATTAGCAATTAATATTTGGAAAGCAACTACTTGGAAATTTAAAAACCATCTCCGAGAGAAACCTAAGTTGCAATTACATGTTTGGAAAATAACAGCAGTGACACAGTGAAAACATTACATACCAAAACCAGTGGGATGCGACTAAAATTGTACTCAGAATATCTATAGCCTTAAACACTTTCATTATTTAAGAGAAAGAAATAATGAAAAATGAATACACAGAGATCAAACTCAAAAAGCTAAACAGAAAATAAATCCAAGGCAGCATTTCCCAAATTGTTTTTTTATGAAATATGATGAACCTCTGGTGTTCATATACAGCACACACACCAGTTGAAGTGGGAAAGGAAAGTTCTATGCTTACAAAACTGGTGACACTTTTAATAATATACTTTCTCTTGATAAATCGCCAATGTACATTAGCATATTAAAGACTCTGAACATTTTTGCACTGAAGAAACTATTTAACTTTGTATAACTTTATTAACTAGTGCAATAATAGTGTCATCTTACCCTGGAGGTAAAAGCATAAATTAGGGTCATTTTTATGGAAATAAATTTGTCAAATATATCTAAAGACTTAGAAAGTAATTAATAATTTAACTTCTGGGTAAATGTTCTAAAGAAAGAATCCTAAAACAAACAAGCAAAAACCATTGTCATTGAGTTGATTCTCACTCCTGGAGAACCCATAGGTGCCAGAATAGAATTGTACTCCATAAAATTTTCAGTGGTTGTGATCTTGCAGAAGAAAGTACATTGTCTTTCTTCTGAGGCACCAATGAATGGATTCAAAGAGCCAGGCTTTTAGTTAGTAGCCAAACACAAACTGTTTGCAACACCCTGGGAGAAAGAATCCCAGAAACATACAAATACCTAAGCAAAAGGATGTTCACAAGAATTATTTTAGTGGTGAAAACTGGCAAAACATAAATGTGCAACAATCAGAAATCAATGGCTAATTTATGGATCAGCTATATAGAGACATTCTAGGGAGCTATTTAAATTCATATACAGGATATATTTATGGTTAAGTGGGAAAAGAAGCTTACAACCACTAGGTCTGTTGTTATATTTTTAGGTACCATCGAGTCATTTCTGATTCATAGCGACTTTATGTACAACAGAACAAAACACTGCCTAGTCCTATGTCTTCTTCACAATTGTTGCAATGCTTGAGCCCATTGTTGCAGCCACTATGTCAATCCATCTAGTTGAAGGACTTCCCCATTTTCACTGAGACTCTCTCTACTTTACCAAGCATATCTTTCTCTAGGGACTGGTTGGTCCCTTCTGACAACATGACAAAAGTACGAGAGACCAAGTCTGATCATTCTCACTTCTAAGGATCATTCTGTCTGTATTTCCTCCAAGTCAGATTTGTTCAGTCTTCTAACAGTCCATTGTACATTCAATATTCTTTGCCAACACCGTAATTGAAATGCATCAACTCTTCTTCAGTCTTCCTTATTTATTGCCCAGGTTTTGTGTGTATATGAGGCTACTGAAAATACCATAGCTTGGTTCAGGGGCACCTCAGTCTTCAAAGTGACAACTTTGTCCTTTAACACTTTAAAGAGGTCTTTTGCAGCACAATGCCCACTGCAATATATATATGTTGTTGTTGTTATGTGCCGTCGAGTCGGCCCCGACTCATAGCGACCCCTCCTTGGATTTCCGAGGCAGTATAACTACGGAAGTAGGATTGCCCAACCTTCCTTCCGAGGAGTG
>NW_006921719.1:2433601-2441270 GCF_000298275.1 Orycteropus afer afer
TTTTTTTTTTCCTTGACTGCTGCTTCCATGGGCATTGATTGTGAATCCAAGTAAAATGAAATCCTTGACAACTCAAACTTTTCTCCATTTATCATGACTTTACTTTTTGGTCCAGTTGTGAGGCTATAATCTTTAATCTTCATCAGCAAGTGCTTCAAGTGTTCATTTCCAGCAAGCAAAGTTGTGTCATCTCCATATCTCAGATTGTTAATGAGCCTTCCTCTAATCCTGATGGCACATTCTTCTTCATATAGTCAATCTTCTTGGATTATTTGCTCGGCATACAGATTGAATAAGTATGGTGAAAGGACACAACCCTGACATACATCTTTCCTGATATTGAACCATGCAGTATCCACTTATTCTGTTTGAATGACTGCCTCTTGGTCTTTGTACAGGTTTCTCATGAGCACAATTAAGAATTCTGAAATTCCCATTCTTAACAATATTACCCATAATTTGTTGTGATCCACATGGTTAAATGGCATTTCATAGTCAATAAAACACAGATAAACATCTTTCTAATGTTCTTTGCTTTCAGGTAAGACCCATCTGACATCAACAATGATATCCCTTGTTCCATGTCCTCTTCTGAATCCAGCTTGAATTTCTGACAGTCCCCTGTCATTGCATTGCTGCACACATATGGAACCTTTCCATTCAGTTGGCCAGGTAGTAGCTATTTTCCAAATTTCTTGGCATAAACAATAGGCACCTCCAGCTCTGCATTCATTTGTTGAAACATCTTGATGGATACCCCATCAATTCCCGGAGACTTGTTTTCTGCCAATTCCTTCAGTGCAGCTTGGACTTCTTCCTTAAATACTACCAGTTTTTGGTCATACACTACCTCCTGAAATGGTTGAACATCATGCAGTTCTTTTTGGTACAAAGCATTTGTGTATTCCTTCCATCTTCCTTTGATGCTATCTGCATTGTTCAATATTTTGTCTTATTTTGTCATATTTTGTCAGTATTGCAATTCAAGACTTAAATTTTCTCTTCTGTTCTTTCAGCTTGAGGAACATTGAGTGTGCTCTTCCCTTTTGATTTTCTAACCTCAGGTCTTTGCACATTTCCATTTAATAATTCACTTTATCTTCTCAAATAGCCCTTTGAAATCTGCTGTTCATCTCTTTTACTTCATCATTTCTTCCATTTGCTTTAGCTACTCTCTATTTAAGAGCAAGTTTCAAAGTCTCTTTTGACTTCCATCTTGGTCTTTTCTTCTTTTCCTGTCTTATTTATGGCATTTTGATTTCTTCATGTGATGTCCTTGATGTCATACCACAACTTGTCTGGTCTTTGATCATTGGTGTTCAATGCACCAAATCTATTCTTGAGATGGTCTCTAAATTTAGGTCATGCTTTGGCTTTCATGGGCTTGTTATAATTTTCTTCAGCTTCAACTTGAACCTGCATATGAGCAATTGATGGTCTGGTCCACAATTGGCCCCTGGCCTTGTTCTGACTGATGATACTGAGTTTCTCCATCATTTCTTTCCACAGATGTAGTCAATTTGATTACTGTATAGTCCAGCTGGCAAAGTCCAAGTGTATTTTTGTTGTTGTTGTTGAAAAAAGGTATTTATAATAAACAAGTAATTGGTCTTTCAAAATTCTATCATGCAATCTCTGGTGTCATTTCTATCACGAAGGCCATATTTTCCAACTACTGATGTTCTTCTTTGTTTGCAACTTTTGTATTCCAATCACCAGTAATTATCAATACATCTTGATTATATACTTGGTCAATTTCAGAGTTCAGAAGTTTGTAAAAATCTTCAACTTCTTTATCTCTGGCTTTAGTAGTTGGTGTGTAGGTTTGAATAACAGTAGTATTAACTGGTTTTCCTTATAGGTGTGTGGATATTATCCTATCACTGACAGGATTGTACTTTAGTATAGATCTTGAAATGTTCTTTTTGATGATGACTGCAACACCATTCCTCTTCAGTTTGTCATTCCAAGCATAGTAGACCACATGATTGCCTGATTCAAAATGGTCGATACCTATCCGTTTCAGCTCACTAATACCTAGGATATCAATCTGTATGCCTTTCATTTCATTTTTAACAACTTCCAATTTTCCTAGATTTATACTTTGTACATTCCATATTCTGATTATTAATGAACATTTGCAGCAGCTGTTTCTTCTCATTTTGAGTCATACCACATCAACAAATGAAGGTCTTAAAAGCATTACTCCATCCAAGTCATTAAGGTTGACTCTACTTTGAAGAGGCAGCTCTTCCCGTCATATATTGAGTGCCTTCCAATCTAAGGAACTCATCTTCTGGCACTGTATAAGACAATGTTCCACTGTTATTCATAAGGTTTTCAGTGGCCAATTCTTCCAGAAGTGGACCTGCCCAAATCCTCCCTTGTCTGTCTTAATCTGGAAATCCCACTAAAACCTGCCCACCATGGGTGACTCTGCTGGTATTTGAAATACCACTGGCATAGCTCCAAACATCACAGAAATGCATAAGCCACCACAGTAATGACAGACAATTAACTGACAGACAAGTAGTGGTCACTAGGCATAGACTCCCATTTTTATAAAATGTCTTGCTGTTTAAAAATATACAAACTCCATACAAAAAGAATCAAGATTCAATTATGTGCTGTCTATAAGAAATACACTACACAATGAGGTTAAAAGACACAAAAATGTTAAAGTAAAAGGACAGAGAAAAGATACACTATGCTAACACTAATCAAGGTAATGCTGACACAGCCATATCAATATCAGACAAGGTAGATTTCATAGCAAAGAATACTGCCTGAGATAGAAAAGTTCATTTTATAATGATAAAGGTGTCAATTAATCAAGAGGAGATAGGATCCTATACATTTATGCACCTAATAACAGAGCCTCTAATACATAAAGCAAAAACTGATAGACTTGCAAGGAAAAATAGACAATTCACAGTTATAGAGATTTCAACACCCTTCTCCCAGTAACTGATATAATACAAAAATCAGTAAGGTTATAGACTTGAACAACCCACTTGACCTAATTGATATTTATAGAACACTCTTCCCAAGAACCAGAGAATATACAGTCTTAATACACATGGTAAATTTACCACACTAAACCTCATTCTGGGCATTAAAAAGATCCCTGGGCTCGGTACCATGGTTGCAGGAGATATTACACTCAATTACCACAACACAGTACAAAACGCTCTACATCCTATTTTGGTGAGTAACAACTAGGGTCTTAAAAGCTTGTGAGTGGCCATCTAAGACAAAACTATTGGTCTCTCCTGATCTGGAGCAAAGAAGAGTGAAGAAATCCAAAGATACACGGAAACAACAAATCCAAGGGACTAGTGGACCATGGGAAGCTCAGTCTACGTGACCCGAGATCAGAACTAGATGATGCCTTGCTACCATTGCCAACCACTTAAAAAGGGATCAAAATTGGAGATCCTGGATAGAATGGGAGAAAAATGTGGAATATAATTTAAAAACATTAAAAAGACCAGGATTACTGATTGGGTAGAGACTGATGAAACCCTTGAGACTATGGCCCCTAGTCACCATTTGGCCCCGGAATTGGACTCTATTCCCATGGCTTAACTCTCGGCCAAACAACAGACAGGGCTACAAGCTGAAGGATTATACCAGGGAGGTGCACTTCTTAGAACAATCTGCTATGGGAGAGCAGAAGGATAGCATTAGCACAGGGAAATGGCTCAGAGGGCAGGAATATATAGGAAAGGAAGACACAGGGAAAAGATAACCCCAGGGAGGATGTAGGAAGAGAGCTGTTGCATTGTGGGGATTGCAAAAGAAAAATTCAAGATTTCCAAGTAAAATCATGTTTGATATCATAAGAGCTAGCTTCTGGTTCTAACAACAGTTAGTTGCAAGACTTGGGAAAAATTGCTTTTCCCTCTGGGTCTATCTCCTGATCTAAACTATTTATTCCAGGTCTAAAACATTATTATTATTTTATTTTGTGGATTCAAAACAATGAAATCATTTTAAGAACATACTGTAAATTAAACTTTCACCCAAATCACAATAAAAATTTTTTAAAAGGAGCATACTGTAAATTCAGATCTAAGTACTTATACTCCATGAATGATTGCTTTGTGCAAATCACTAAGGCAGAGATCAGATTGAAGGCGAGCCCACCTCTGAAAGGCTAAGCTTGAGGACACATTAATAATCAATTTGCAGTAAACTAGCTTTCATCCTACAGCAAAGGGGAAAAAAAAAAAAAAGCATGTTAACCCATTAAACCACTTACGTTTTAAGAAATTTTATTTTGCAGACAAATCCAAGACAAAACACAAGTTCCGGTTATTTCCCATCATAGTTTTAATAGCTCTGTTTGTTCCACCCCTCAGGTTTCAGGTTATTTCAATCCAGCCAGCATCTAATTGTTGTAAACCCCCAAGGCACATGGTATGTTCATAAAGCAATCTCTGCAGATCTTTCCCCTTCAAATGTGATTCCTTAGCATCCTCTGAGAATATGAATTTCTAGACTTTTAATTAAAAGTTCATAAAATGTAAAACATAGTGTAAGCCTTTGTTTTCCTCGTGTATTTTTTCCTTTCTTTTTTTTTCTTCTTTTCTCTTTTTCCTTACTTCTTAACTGAAGATTCAATTTTCAGTTTTCAGTGTCTCAATTTAATATTCAATAGAGAGTAGGTAATTTCCCCTTGAATGTGTAAGTATGAAGTAGATTACACTGCATTTCAGGGAATGGATTTGTTATTCTCACTAGGCTGGCTAAGTACTTGTGGGGAACTGGGACTCGGGAGGCCTGCTTTCAGTCCCTGCCTCACCACTGTGTGCAAGTCACTTTCTATCCCAGGTCTCAATTTTCTCATCTGTTATATAACCAACAAAAGGGAAGTGGAGAGATAGAGAGTTTGCTCTGGGGACGGCAAGCTAGAAATGCCTTCAAGAGTTAATAGAAATGACACAATGAATGGAGTGGCCAAGTGGGCATGGAGGCAAAATAGAAGACTTCACGACCCATCTTAAGGGAACAGCTGTACTCAGCTCCAATCAAATCCAATGATGCATGTGATTTTTGCCAGAGACATTAGAAATGAGGATTTTTATGTGAATAAAATTAAAATTAAATGTTAAATGTTAGCTACTAATTCTATTTTTTAACAATGTAGCCATATTAAAAAAAAAAAAAAAATGTCTACAGCCCAAATTCACTCTATAGGGTAACAGCTTGCTAATTCTGATCTTCCATTCTAGTTTTAAGACTCTATCACTATGGACTTGTCTATAGTACATTCGTTAAAATGGTGGTTCAGCTTTCACTGCCATCAATAACAAACATGTATGAAGCTCAGCTACTGTAAGTAGAAAACAGGCTTATCATTGGAAATGTAATATGTAATACAAGCATATATCGCCATCAAAGCTTTAAGGGACAACTCACTGGTTTTCTTTAGGCAGATTTCTCTAACTCATCCCCTGCCTCCCCCCACAACCCAAGCAAAATAAATTCCTCTCTCTTTTACCTTCTTCTGTCAACTTGCACAAAACTCTTACAGAACTTATAATACTTTGTTATAATATATCTACTCTCATTATCTGAAATTTTGCATTTACAATAGTAAAAAAACCTACTATCCAACTATGTTGCCCATTAATGGTGTACCTCTGGCAGTAATGAATATTCAGGTGGGAGGTGAGAGTAATACTGTATGTAATGTAATGATGTAATTTGGAAGTTATGTATTGATGTAGTCATCTTCCATTTTCACATAATGACCTGGTCTTTGAGACCTAACCATGTTAGTAAGTGAGAAGTAGGTGTGATCTATTTCCATGTATACCTTTCTCAATGAGCTTTAAGCTCACTGAAAGAATATGTCTTTTGTTGTTGTTGTTGTTAATAATCTAGCATCTAGTTTAGGACCAGAGGAACTCTCATGGCACAGTGATTAAAGCACACAGCTGCTAAGAAAAAGTCAACAGTTTGAACCCACCAGATATTCCACAGAACAAAGATGTGGCAGTCTGTTTCTGTAAAGATGTACAGTCTTGGAAATCCTGTGGGGTAGTTCTATTCTGTCTTATAGTGTCACTATGAGTTGAATTGATGCAATGACAGTGTTTTTTTTTTTTTTTAGTTTAGGTCCTGTTATACTATTTGCAAATAAATAAATTGGCCTGTAGGAAGACTGAACATACATAGTCTGAGTTGGGTATTCAATATGTGGAGCTTACAAAGAGATATATCATTTGAATTTTGGTGTTAGCAGAGGATATTGAATATACTTGAACTGCCAGAGGTTGAATAGATCAATCTAAGAGGAAATACAATCAGAAGTTTCCTTAGAAGTGAAGATGGAGAAATTTTGGCTCACTTACTTTAGACACATCATCAGGAAAGATCAATTACTGGAAAAGAACATCATGGTTGGTCAAATGAAAGGTTAGTGAAGTTGAGAGAAGCCCTCTGTAAGATGGATTGAAACAGTAGCCAAAAAAATAGACTCAAACATAGTAATGATTGTGAAGATGGTGCAGTATTCTGTTATGCATGAGGTCAGTTGGAGTGGTCACTGACTCAATGGCCACTAACAACAAAAACATTGAGAAATGCAGAGTTTGGGAGATGTGGGACAAGATGGTGAAGTGAATGGACACTCCTATTTACTCCCCCAACAACTAACTCACTGAACAAGGAATAAAAACAAGCAGAGATTGAGATATCAGAACTCCAGACAGCTGCTGAGTCAGGGTGAGTCCTGAAGTGAGGGAGTTGGTTCAGAAGTTGACTGATCCTACCCACTAACATAAGGACCACTTGTTCATCACAATCACTTTGGAATGGTGCAGGGTAACATCCCATACACGGAACACAGAAAACGAGCTAATCTGAGAAAGCTCTAGCCTGATTTTTTTTTTTTAAGGCAGTGCAAATTGGCTCTGGTAGTTTGCAGGTCACATGATTGGAAGTGGGCAAAGGGAGACAATGGTACTGTGGGAGGGTGTTGTTAAATATTACTGAGGTCTGAGATAGATGAGCACTAAGTCTGGAAGGAACTGCAAGGGTAGCAGGGCTAGGGGAATACTTCAGACTGATAGGAACAAAGGAAACAGCCCATAGTAGGACAACATTGGAGTGTACTGGTGCAGGGGTACTGGTGAAGGAAAGACATAGAGAGTCCTCGCACCATCACCACGTGAAAAGTCGAGTTTCACCACTTACTTCAGTATCTCCAAACAACTAACCCCCCTCCCATGCATGCATATTGAATCCTAGAGATCAGTCACACAGAATTCCTGAACCAGCACTGACAAGAGCCTAAGGACAAGAATGTCTTCTAGTGGTTCTTAGGAGAAGATACCAAGCCCTCTGCCATCGGGTCATTCTGACTCATAGCACACCTACAATGCTGAGTGGAGCTGCTCCATGTGGTTGCCAGGACTGATTCTTTTTGGAGGCAGTCTGCTGCATCTTTCTCCCATGAAGCAGCTGGTGATTGTGGGCCCCAGCCTTTCAGTTGGCAGCTGGGTGCTTGGCCACTGTGCCATGAGGGTTCCCAATCAAAAAATGCTCTCACAATAAACAGAATACAAAACTTGAAGATAATTATTATTATTATTATTATTATTATTATTATTATTGTGATTTGGGTGAAGATTTACAGAGCAAATTCACTTTCCATACA
>NW_006921719.1:2441865-2442315 GCF_000298275.1 Orycteropus afer afer
ATTAGGAGGTGGAACAATGTTTTGTATAGTATGTTATGCCAATTGAGCTTGATGTCCCCTGTGACTATGGTCCCAAGCCCACAGGTTCAACTACTGGCTGTGACCAAGCAGAGACCACAACCTTGCCGCTTATCAGCTCTACACATGGGAATTCTGATCATTCACATAAACTTATAGGACCATTGTCTGTCAACCCTATATATGTTCTTGGATACACTGCTCATTTCATAGACATACCTAATAGTTCAGCCTGTCCACCCACCTATCCACCCATGTACACGTTTGCCTTCACTGACAACGCAGTACTGTATGTGCAAAAGGGTTCATATTTGTTGATATACCTCCCATGTACTTCTCTATGTCTTTCTCATCTTCAATGCTGCAATATTGATCACTCACATTTGGTACATTGCCCTTCTCTTCACCCAAATCCATACTTATCTATATCTA
>NW_006921719.1:2446877-2447861 GCF_000298275.1 Orycteropus afer afer
CTCATCTTTCATCATATCAGGGAAGTTCTCCTCCAGCATATCTTGGACAATTTTCTCAGTCGTTTTGTTTTTCTCTTCCTGTTCTGGAATTCCAATGACATGTAAGTTATTTCTTTTGATGGTATCCCACATGAACCTTTGGCTTTCTCCATTTACTTTTGATTTTTTTTCTGATTGATCCCTTTCCAGAAAAGTATTCCAGTATTTCTCTTCAATCTCACTAATTCTGTCTTCCACTGCATCAGTTCTACTCCTTTGTCCTTCCAATGTGTTATGTATTTCTGACAATTTAGTATTAATCTTCTGGAGTCCTATCTGTAGATTTAGAATCATTTCTAATTTTTCATTTATTTTGTCATTTTGTTATTGTATTTTCTTCCAAAATTCTTCTAGGGATTTTTCTGTGTTTTCTTTGGTCTGTCTCTCCATCCTTTGAAGATACCTAAAGATAATTCTTTTGAATTCCTTATCAGAGAGTTCTAATGCTGCTGCTTCTTCCTTAAGGATGTGTTGTAGGTCTGTATCCTGCTCCCTTGTTTCTACCACTTTATCCTGCTTCTTTGTATGGACTGTGATGGTCTGTTGTCTCCAAGACATCGTGGCATTGTGATATTTAGATCTCTGTTAACTGTTTGTGAAGAGTAGCCAAGGGTGATTCAGGCTCTTCTTGGTGGTTTTTATCATTGGACCATTGGTGGAGATGGAGGTGGTGGCTCTCGCTCAGTACATGAAGTTGCAGGAAGTGTGGGTGTAGTTGTGTCTTATGGGGACTGTTGTTGTCTCCCACTCAGTTAGGCACAAGTTACAATTGAATAATCATCAAAAAACTAAAAGGCCATGGATGAAAAACACAGCATGTAATCACACAGGGACAATAGCCAAAAAGAGAAAAAGAAGAAAAAATAGTAAGAAAACCTGCAATATCTGGGGATAGAACACTAAGAGAAAAAAAGTAGAGAAGGAGAATAATGAAGGAAAAAAAAT
>NW_006921719.1:2448852-2463982 GCF_000298275.1 Orycteropus afer afer
TTTAGTCCACTTCTATATCCTTCCCTTCAAGGCTCAGGGGTCCAGAATTATCTTTTGTGTCTGTGTTAATCGGTTTTCCTTTTCTTTGTTGAAGAGGGTCTGTGCAGTCTTTCTGCCTAGTCCACCATCTTGCCAGAACCTCCTTGAAGCTAAATTTTTAAGATACATAACAAAATGGTCCAAGTTCAACCAAAGTTAGTAAAACACATGAAATCACAAGAGAAGAAGAACAATTGAAACCAAAACTTAAAGAGTAAATCTCTCTTATGGAAACCAGAATAATTCAAAGAACTGATAATTTTCAGACTATGGTGCTAAATATGTTTAAAGAATGCAAAAATACACAGAAAACAAACCAGCAGAGTTCAGAAAAGAAATGAGGGGGTGGAGGGAGAAATAAACTTAACAAAGCAATTGAAAACATCAAAATATAAATAAATAACTAAAATAAGAACCTCAAAACAAAGAGAACAACTGGAACTGAAGAATAAAACATAAAACATCTGGATCAGAAAAAGCAAGAGAAATACTCAACAGAATGAAACAGAAGGGAGATAGAATAAGTAAACTAAAAGACAAAATAACTGACCTTATCAAGTCTCAAAAGAAACAAGAGAAAAGAACAACAACAACAAAAAGAAAATAAGCCCAAAATGAAATGTGAAATTCAATTAAGAAATCTAACATTATATTCCCACTACCATCGAGTCAATACTGAATCATAGTGACCCCTATTGGGTATCCAAGGCTGTAAATCTTTATGGAAGTAGATTGCCTCATCTTCCTCCTGTGGACTGGCTGGTAAATTTGAACCACCAACCTTCTGATTACCATCCAAAGGCCTTACCCAATGCACTACCAGAAACAAACCACAAAGCACACAATAAGCTCGACTACTACCACCTTCTCTGAAAATTATTATTCTGCAGCCAGTGAAATATATATATATATATATATATATATATATATATATATATATATATATATATATATATATATATATATATAAACAGATCTGGTTCCAGTAATAACTTTCTTTACTGCACAAGTAGTTATCTGGGCTCTTTTGTGGGGTCTCCTCTTTGCCCCTCTTCTCTTTCTTTTTCCCTCAACCCAAACCAATCCTTTCCTCACCCCCACCAAGAGCAAGGACCCCAAAAATTCCAGTCCCCTCTTTTTGTCTTTGCTCCCTTCTGTAGCTTGAGCTATTGTCAGCTCCCACACACACAGTCTCTCCTCTCATCCTAATGGTTCATCTGAGACTTTTCTAAACAAAGGTAGCTTCTTCCTTAAGAAGTCTGCTACCTGCAATACTTTCCACAAAGTTCCAGAGCCCACAGGAAATCTGACTCATTGTCCACACAAGATCCACAAGGGAAACAGCACAGTCCTGCCTTTTAAAGTTTAAAACCTCAAAAGGAGTAAATTTACTAGGACTTGTCCTCATCTCAGAGTCCCTGGGTGGTATAAATGGTTAAGTCACAATGCACTTGGCTGCTAACCTTTCTAGGTTTATGGTTCAAGTCTACCCAGAGGCACCTTGAAAGAAAGATCTGTTGATCTACGTCTGAAAACTCAACCCTAAGGAGCACAGATCTACTCTAACAAACATGGAGTCTCCATGAGTTAGAATCAACTTGAAGGCAACAGGTTCACTGGTTTAGTTTTTCTGAGACCAAATTGGAAGAAGGGGAATCAGCCTCAGTTTCCTGAGACTGATTCAAAAGAAAGATCTGAGGAAATTTGGAATGAATTTGGCTTTCCTTTTTGCTTTTCTGTGGGAACAAAAATAATATCTAAAAATCTCATTATTAAACATATGCTGATCAGAAAAGTATCCTTCAGCTTCAGGACCAAATATGACCCCAGTGCCAGTCTCAGCAGGGTAAGGCAGGGGTGAGGTGCCCCACTATAAAGAATTGTTCATTTTGCATTTTACCCTAAGCAAATTTCCTTTGCTTTGGGGCCTTATATTTAAACATAAGCTTCTGCATTAGCTAGTCCAATTCATTTTTGTTTTAATCCATTTCTAAGCTAATGTAGTGTTTTCAATATAATCCCACAGTGTCTTGGCAAAGAAAAGACCATGATGTCATATTTGAACTATTCATTATGATTCTAATATGTGAGGGGGAAGTGGCCAATTCTTTTCTGGCTCTCAGCGTGATGGCAGTATGATCATCTCTATCCAGTTAAGAGTAAATCAAGATGAAAAAGACCTCTAACTACTCCAAAAAGGGCTGAAGAAGAAAGCCCACATAAATTAGGAATTGGTTACTTGGAGGATATATACACTTGGTAATTATTTTTAGGAGTAGATAACTATGATCAAATTAAAAAGAAAGAAAGAAAGAAAACTCTATTGAATGGAAAGAGGGAGAGACAGACAGAAGATGAGACAAAGATAAAGGAAAGTGAATCAGTCTAAGAATGTTGATTCCCATATTGATCCTCAGAAGTGAAGAACAGTGAAGGAGCCAGAGAAGTGAAGGTACCATGCTTTCTTTGATGTGGTCTGTGGCCATCTCTGTAGCCAAAGGATCCCTAGAGTCACAGACCATTGGTCCTTGAGGAAACCGAGGCCCAGAAATTGGAGGTGTTGTTGTGATGTGCCATTAAGTCAATTTTTGACTCAAAACGACCCCTTATGGCAGAGTGGCACTGCCCTATAGGGTTTTCTATGCTGTAATTTTTATGAGCTAGTCCAGGTGGTGCAGAAGTTACATACTCAGCTGCTAACCCAAAGACGGGTGGTTTGAACCCACTGGCTCCGTGAGAGAAAGATATTGCAATATACTTCCATAAAGATTACCATATTTTTTGCAAATAACACATCCATATAAATAACAACAACAACAAAAGTGCATAGCATGCATAGGGACCTATGGGGGGAAAAAAAACATATAATATGCATGCTATTTGAGTAAAAATACAGTATAGCCTTGGAAACCTGATGGGGAACCTCTACTTTTCCCTTTAGGGACTCCTGGAACCAACTTGACAACAATAGGCTTAGTCTTTACAGCAGCTTATCACCAGTTGTTTCTTCAGTGGAGCTGCCAGGTGGACTTGAACTGACAACCTTTGAGTTAGCAGCTGAGCTCTTACCTGTTGCACCAGCAGGACCCCTGGTGTGAAGGTACCATACTTTTTGTCCAAATATCTCAAGTGATTTAATGTCAGGATGAATATGAGAAAGCAAGTTTTCTGATCTTCAGTCTAATGGTTAAATATCTACATTCCATTTCTGTCTTAGAGCTGTATGCTTCAGGAATTCATACTAATGGAGTTTGCCTTAGTAGTTCTTAATACAACTTAATGAAGAGAGCTGCTTTGTGGTGACCAGCTTGGAATTGGACTTTTTGCCACTACCTAAAACAACCCTCCATCACTCATCTCTCATTTTATCATACTGTGGTAATTTATATGTTGCTATGATTCTAGAAGCTATGTCATTGATATTTCAAATACCAGCAGGGTCACCAATGGTGGATAGCTTTCAACAGAGCTTCCAGACTAGAACAGACTGAGGAAAGACTTGGTGATCTATTTCCCAAAATTAGCCAATGAAAACCCTATGGATTGCAACAGAATAGTGTCCTATATAGTGCTAGAAAATGAGCTCTCTAGGTTGGAAGACACTCAACAATGGCCCCAACCATATTAACCATCATGAAGATGGTACAGGACCAGGAAATCATTCATTCTGTTGAACATGGGGCCACTACAGGTCAGAGCTGACTTGACAGCAACTAACAACAACCACCACCACCCAGAGAAGGGATGTCCCCTTAAGAACTGTGAAAAAAAGGAGTGTTCCAGGATACACATCAAAAGGTTGAAGTCTCAGTTTAGACCTTCCAATCCTTTGTTCAGTGAATTTCAGACTCCTTCTTAACACAAATAAACCAGTCTTACAGAGCTAAGAGGGGATCAAGCAAGACAATGGAGAGGAAAGTGTCCCATCCATTGTAAAGGGTAAATAAATGTTTTTGTGTCAATAATGTCATTGTGATTAAGAGCATGATAGAGAAAGAGTATAGGGAGTCTTAGCCTTAACTTTTGGGGTCACTAGTGCATGCAACTTGGCAGCTAGAAGAAAAGGCCCAGAGAACAGAAGTTTGCCTGGAATAGAGACAGAGGCCCCAGGGTCATCGATGGATAGATGAGCCTGCTGAGGCAATACACCCAGATGGGATGCTGGGAACCTCTTTCAGTGGGTGCCGGGTGTGCACATCAAGCCCCAGGAACCAGATACACAGTAAAGTCCCAGTTCATTCAGGGACTGGCTTCTAAAATCAGCAAAAAAGATAAAAGTAATAAAGCATTGAGTTTTACCTTGAGAATTCCAACTCAAAATCAAATCCGATTTTTTGGAAGTTGTAGAAGGGGAGGTTGGAACAGATTGTGGTCTCTTTGGTTGAGCCTTCAATGAAGTAGTCGGCTGATATTTAAGCCCGTGTTGTACAAAAAGCCCACACCTTTAAAAACCATAATCAAACCAATAGGGCTGATATGGTCAAGCTCTGAGAGGCTCTGGAGTCTACACAGACTCACAGGACAGATGAGTGACATTTCTCATCCCATGCTTACTCTGGGGAATGTACTCATTGAAGAGATAGATGGGCAATACTTCTTCTATAATGTAAATTGTTCTTTTTCTCTCTCTTCTCCCTTCCTCTCTGTTTATCACTGAATTAACTTGTATGATATACCTGAACAAATGTTGGTGCTCTGAACCCGTCTTACCAGATCATTCTCCCCAATTGTGTTTGCCATTGAGGTCCCTCTCACCCCAGAACATGTGACATGAATGGGCTTTAGAGTCAGGTAATGATCAAGTGAAGAATCTGACTCTGGCCTCTGTTGGGAAAGTTCTTCCATTGTGGGTGGGGACTCCAGAGATACAGGGATCCTGAAGGCAAAATTTGTATGAAATTCTCAGAAAGAACTCAGGGAAACATTTCAAAAACGACTCCAGTTAGAGGCTGTTGGACGCCCTGTCTGTTACGTTCCTTCCCTCTGCAGACAAGAGCTGTCATGTCTGGGACAAATCCTTCCCCTTTCTGGGATCTGTGAATTTTAAAGTCTTGCCTAGGTAGCTTCTAAGCATCTCCAACCTCTCAGATTCTACCTGGACCAACAATGTGCTAATATAGGCTGACACTAGGCAATTTCAAAAGAGAAATCATATGGTAGGCACATCCATCTGCAGCAACACAGTGATTATATCTCTTAATTGTTTTTAATAAGTATCATTTTAGAGACCTAGATTAAAAAACAGGAGAACAAGACACAGTAGGGAGCCAAGATCCATAATGAAGGGTTGAGGATATTGCTTCACTACTGTATTCAGAGCCCCTTGCTTATTTTATTTAACAAATACTTTCATAGCATCTACTTATGTCAGACACTATTCTAAGTACTTACAAATATTCATTCACTTTGGTCTGATTACAATTTTGTGAAGAGGTCCTGGGGGTGCAAATGGTTAACATACACATACTTACCTGCTAACTGAAAGGCTGGTTTTTTGAGTCCACCCAGAGGCACATTGCAAGAAAGTCCTGATAATCTTCTGAAATGACAACCATTGAAAACCCCATGAAGCATAATTCTACTCTGACACACATTAGGTCACCATGAGTTGAAGCTGATTTGATAGCAATTGATTACAGCCTTGTGACGGAAGCACTTTGCTGATGAGAAAAGTGAGGCACAAGAAAATTAAGAAATTGGCTTATGGTCATACTGATAATATGTAAGAACTCATAAGCATTTGTACTTGGACTTTAATAAGACTAATATTGACCTTGAGAAGGATGAAAAAACGAAATCCTCACAAAGGAACAGTAAGAAGCCTGGGAAATATGTCAAGGGCTTTTGATCCTCAAACCCACGCTTTTTCTGCTTTCACAGCAACTATGTTTTTCCAAAAGTCATTAATAGATATTTTGCCAACATATGAGAAAGAGGTGCATGTGTGCTTTAAAAGAGGTTTACGACCCTTTGCACTGAGACTTGTCAGAACCTTTATTCCTCTAATATGTATTGTGAATCTCCAAGGGTGATAGAATGCAACTTCTCCTGAATAGGTTTGATGATAGACTCTTTTTTCCAAGGAATATTTTGAGGGACTAGTGTTCTAATGCTCTTTGAAAACATCAACATGATGCAGTGGTAAGATTATTACATTCACTCCATCCTTTAAATGTGATAAGTAACATTCTTGCCTTCAAAACTCGTATGTCACATTCTCCTCCCTGTTGTTGCACATATCTAACTTGCTACTCTGTAGTGTAATATGAACTAACCTGTCTGACCTCTACTTCTAGTGGCAAGCTCCTCAGGCCTGAGCCATCTTGATTAGTGTTTGTACTCTTCATATTAGGGAGCATAGTTTCTTCTACACAGTACACATTGAGATGTTTGTTGAATGAATAAATGAACATGATAAAACCATTTATGCAAGAACAACTGGTTTCCCCAGAAAATAAAAAATAAAATAAAATAAAGCATATTCCCTTTTGGTTGGGTTTTTATGCTGTTGATAGTGTGGGAAACCACAAAGGTCAAGAGAAAAACCTGCTTCTCCCCTGAAAGTTAGCTTATGGGTAGCAAACAGAAAGGGTGAAGGGAGAAGCAAAGGAGTTGTGGAATTATGAACTTCTTAAAACTGGAAGGGATATCAAAGCTGTATCATCCTAAACCAGTAACCAGTAGCCACTGAGTCAATTCTGATTGATGGTGCCCGCATGGTGTCAGAATTGAATTGAACTCCATAGCATTTTCAAGGACTGATATTTTGGAAGTAGATTGCCAGAATTTCCTTCCAAGAAACCCCCAGATGAACTTGAATCATCATCCTTTTAGTTAGCAGCTGAAAGCCTAACTGTTTGCTCCACCCAGGGACTTTACCAGCTTGAGCCTATCATCTTATAAGTAGGGAAACTGAGGCTTAGAGAGAGAGATTTATATCCTCCAGGCCAAAAAAGTGTCAATCTTCAGATTTTAATAATGCTATCAAGATTGTAAAGCCAAGGAATCATTCATAGGTGCCCTCCTGAAATAATTTTTAAAGAAAGGTCATTATACGTAGGCAGGAAAACAATCATTTTTTTTATTAGATTTTTTCCTCCTATCTGGAAATAGCCTGGGACTATCTAATTTGAAAGGGCTAAGGGACAGTTTTGCTGTCTGTAGTGAGCTCCTAGCAAACACTCCCTCTCACAATATCCTGCTATGATCCTGTTACACTCTCCTGACTGGGACCCAAGCTAAGGGGAGAGTGACCTGGGAGTGCCAATTGCTGAGTTTCCATCGGTCTGCATCAAGCCCACAAAGCATTGAGGCTCCCAGTAGAGAAACTGCAATTTCCGTTGCTTGCCCAATGGATCATTTTTCACCCATCTTGTAAGCGTCAGAGTCAAAGAAGTACTTTTTACTCACGTCAAAATAAATCATTGGCAGCTGACTTCCTCGGCCTAGGCACAAAACTGTGCTCATGAAATGTGAGAAGGAACAACAGCCATCAAGCTAGAATATTTTATGGTTTCCTATGAAATATCATATTACTTTCTCAAGTTGTATATTTCTCTCAGCCTTCACCAGGAGAAACTTCAGTCAGGCATGGGCAGGAAGTAAAGAGAGCTGCCCACTGAAATTCAGTACCTTGTCTAAACCCAACACGCGAGTAAGCCCGGGGGACGGTTCTCTTAAAGTTCTTCTAAGGTCAAGGGTATTTGTTTGTAGATAGGAATGTGTAAAGAAAAATGGGGAGTTCCCACACACTGTTCTTTGGAAACAGTCATGAATGTTATAGTAGCTCTGCCTAATTTAACCAGATATTCCAACACCTATCTGAATAATTTGGTCACTGTTTTGGTCACCTAGTGCTGCTCTAACAGACAAATACCACAAGTGGGTGGCTTTAAACAAACAATTGATTCTCTTACAGTTTAGAAGGCTGGAAGTCCAAGTTCAAAGTGACAGCTCTAGGGGCTGGGTGCTAGACCTTGGGCTCTCGGCCCACTGGAGATGGAGCATCTGTTCACTCAGGCAGCTGCTGGCTGCTGAAGCTAACAAGCCCAATGTCGACAAGTAAAGTGGTCCAGTCCCAAGAATATCACACAACACAGCAGGCCACTGGTTCAAGTCCAGGAACAATCCTAAATTCAGCAGACAACATGGAAAGCTACTGAATGAACACTCGGCTACAAAGCGTTTTGGTCTGAGTGTGCCAAAAATCTCTGATACCTTCCTCAAAGCTGTCTTTTTATATACTGAAAGCAGACCACATCCCTAAGGCAGCTACTCAGCTGCAATGGTACATTCTACCATGGAGTTAATTACTAGTCTCATTAAGAAGAATAACTGCATCCAGCCCAGCCACTCAAAACCAGGCCCAACCAAACTGACACAACTTAACACCATAATTCCACCCCTTGTCAACTTAGCATCCATACACATCTCCTTCAGTTGGTGGCATCAGTCCCTTAGTTCATCTGAGTGGCGACCTCACCCCCTTAGCCTGGCAGGCCCTGTTCCTCTACTTCTTGGGCATGGCAACCCTGCCCCCTCACTTTTGAGCAGCAGATATGGCCCCATCTTACTGGCCCTCATGAACGGGAGCCCTACACTCCAGAACCAAGCTGGTGAAGGTCCGACTTTTTGAAACTTAGGAGGCTGTGGTTTTCTACCCCTACAGACTATGCTCCTACCCTTTAGCCTGAGGTAGCTCTTCTTCCTGTTTCCTTGGTCTCTCAGCTTCTGCCAATTAATGCCAAAAGGCAACCAACTTTGCCAGGAATTTTCCTACCCAAAAGGTACTCAGCTTTCTTGCTCTGTGGACCAGTAAGGCTTTTGTCTCATGCTGGTCTCTCGGTCCTGTTGTTGCTGTCTCTCTGCTGGCATCTCTGCCAAGATCTCAGCCAGTGTCTCTCTGCCAGTGTATCTTTGCTGGTGTCTCTGTGCCATGGTCTCAGCACAGGAATCTCAGGTCGAAGACACACTCCACTCCTGTTTCTGTATTTTAGGTATTTGTCAGAGTATCACCCCACTCTCTTGGCACCAAATTCTGTTTTGGTCCTCTTGTGCTCCTCTGAAAGACATATACCACAAATGGGGAATAACTACATCCAGCTGCCCAGCCACTCAAAACAGGCCCAGCCAAGTTGACACACAACTTAACTACCACAGTCACCATAATTGCTTAATGCAAAATCAATTTACATGTAGAGATTAGGCCCAAAATAGAGGGAAGGGACCAGTTTATTAAAAAAAAAAAAAAAGAATATTTATAAGCAAGAATAAATTGCAAGTAGAATTTCTAAAGTTTTATATATATGAGAGGCAATATTTACATTTTATTCCATATTTTTATACAGTTTATCTCATTGATTCTCACAGTGTGAAACTGGTAGTAGTAGTAGCAATAGCCACCACCCATCTGTCAGTTTGTTGTACTCTCATGGTTTGCATGATTCTGTGATGCTAGAAGCTTTGC
Organism: Orycteropus afer afer; assembly: GCF_000298275.1. Taxonomy (NCBI): domain Eukaryota; kingdom Metazoa; phylum Chordata; class Mammalia; order Tubulidentata; family Orycteropodidae; genus Orycteropus; species Orycteropus afer. The sequence continues at coordinate 2,458,358 of NW_006921719.1, forward strand.
CATTGGTATTTCAAATACCAGCAGGGTTACCCATGGTGGACAATTTTCAGCAGCACTTTCGGGCTAAGACAGACTAGGAAAAGAGGCCTGGAGATTCACAGTGAAGCATGTAAGAGTTGGAACACAACAGGACTGCCTTGTGTTTCTAGATCTCCTAAGTTTTCTGCCTTTGACATGGTGCAGTGTTACCACTTTTCTATTTATCACTTATTTTAGTGGAAAATATTTGTGTTTTCCTTCTCTGACAGGTTTTCACCTTACACAGGTTCTGACTATTGCTGGTTTTACTGTACTTCCAAAAATTAGCTAGTGAAAACCATGTGGATCACAACAGAACATTTTCCAACTTGCTTGGGACGTGTCATCAGGATGGATTGAAAAATGTCATGTTTGGTAAAGCAGAGAGCCAGTGAGAGCATAGAAGATCCTTGATGAGATGGATTGGCACAGTAGTCCCAATGATAGACTTCAACATGCTAGTGATCTTGAAGATGACACAAGACTGGGCAATGTTTTCTTCTATTGTACATAAGGTCACCATGAGTTGCTACTATCTTCCTAGTAGCAATAGAAATAGCAGTAGATGCACTATTGTACAGAAACTTAGGCTCAAAGACGTTAAAGAAATCATCCAAGGTCACACAGGACAAGATCTGTCTGACTCTATTCTTTCCAACATCTACCATATTGGGTAGATTCGGTTGTAGATCTAGAATATGCATACCATGTTGAGTAGACTCTATCAATCTTAAAGACACTATTCAAATGTCCTATTAACCAGAAAACAAACCAAACCCACTGCCATCAAGTCAATTCCGACTCATAGGGACCCCCATTGTGTTTCCAAAGTAGTAAATCTTTACGGAAATAGGTTCCCTAGTCTTCTTTCTGCAGAGTGGCTGGTGGGTTTGAACCACAAACTTTCTGGTTATGAGTCAAATGCATTAGGCACTGAGCCACCAGAGCTCCTCAAGTGTCCTGTTATAGAGAAGAAATTGCCTGGGGCATGGCTTTGTTTTCGTTGTTGTTGTTTTTGTTAGGTGCCATCAAGTTGGCTCCAATTCATAGCAACCCTTATGTACAACAGAACAAAACACTGCACAGTCTTGCACCAGCCTTACAATGGGCTATACCTGAGCGCATTGTTGCAGCCACCGTGTCAATGATCTCATTGAGGGCCTTCCCCTTTTTCAGTGACCCTCCACTTTACCAAGCATGATGTCCTTCTCCAGGAACTAGTCCTTTCTGACAACATGACCAAAGTAGGTGAGACAAAGATTGGACACTCTCACTTCCAAGGGGCATTCTGGCTGCACTTCTTCCAGGACAGACTTGTTAGTTCTTTTAGCAGTCCATGGTAGTTTCAGTATTCTTCAGCAACACCACAACTCAAAAGCATCAACTCTTCTTCAGTCCTCCTTACTCATTGCCCAGCTTTCACATGCATATAAGATGATTGAAAATACCATGATTTGGGTTAGGCACACCTTAGTCTTCAAAGAGACATCTTTGCTCTTCAGCACTTTAAAGAGGTCTTTTGCAGCAGATTTTCCCAGTGCAATATGTTGTCTAATGTCTTGACTGCTGCTTCCATTGGTGTTGATTTTGGAACCAAGTAATATGAAATCTTTGACAACTTCAATCATTTCTCCATTTATCATGATGCTGCTTATTAGTTCAGTTGTGAGGATTTTAATTTTCTTTATGTTGAGGTGTAATCCATACTGTCTTTAGTTAGCAGTTAACAATTCTACCATAGAAGCAGCTTTTCATGGCTTCCCAGGCACCCTGCTTGCAATGTGGGAGTGATTGCCAGGTGCTCTGTGGTTACTGGAACATAATCACATGAGAGAAGCAGATAGGTCCTGTGACAGAAATCTCCTGCAGCACATGATTTCATTTAGGTTGGTTGTAAACAATTCTATTTTAATAGCAGAGTGTGGCTATTATTAACTTCTATTGCTATGCCCAGAAATCAAATAAAAATTTAGAGAAAAATAGCAGCATGCAGTTTGGCCATTTCCATATTAATTTTCAACTATTAACCAGCATTTAATCTCTCCCTAACCTTTTCTCATGCTACACTAGAAACAGTCTTCCAGGGTAGAACCTGGCAAAGTCATAGACAGAGCTCTGGCTCTGGGCCTGGTGGTTGGCTGCTGCCATCCCCTACCCTGCTCAATTCCAGGTGTAAAAAATCTTTGCCCATCCATTGCTCAGCACAGCCCAGCTGTTGAGCCAATAATGACCAGGCAAGAGAATGTCCTTGGGAGCCTGAGTTTCTGCTGTGGATGTGGTCTGGAAAAGGCTGTGCTGCTGAAACTCTGGACATAACCAGTTGCCATCAAGTCAATTGCAACTCATAGTAACTCCATATGTTTCACCATAGAACTGTGCTACATAGGATTTCAATGATGGATATTTTGGAAGTAGATTGTTGTTGTTGTTGTTAGGTGCCATCAAGTTGGTTCTGATTCATAGTGACCCTATGTACAACAGAATGAAACACTGCCTGGTCCTACATCATTCTCATAATCGTTGTCATGCTTGAACTCATTGTTGCAACTACTGTGTCAGTTCATCTTGTTGAGGGTCTTCCTTTCTTGCATTGATTCTTTACTTTTCCAAGCATAATGTTCCTCTCCAGGGATTGGGCCCTCCTGATAACATGTCCAAAGTATGTAAGATGGAGTCTCACCATCTTCATTTCTAAGGAGCATTCTGGCTGTACATCTTCCAAGACAATGTTTTTTTTTGTTGTTTTTCTGGCAGTATATGTTATATTCAGTATTCTTGGCAAACACCATAATTCAAAAGTATCAATTCCTCAGTCTTCCTAATTCATTGTCCAGCTTTCACATGTAAGTGGGTAGCCAGCGCTTTCTTCTGATGTGCCTCTGAGTGGACCAAAACCTCCCACCTTTTGGTTAATAAGTGAACACATTAATCATTTGCAGCACCCAAGGGCTTCTGATCCATACAAACAGACACACATTATACATGTGTGTGTATACACATGCACACACATGCACATGAACAAAAAGCATAAGCACACACTTCAGGGATCCTTAGAATATACTAAAGATCAATGGAGCATGAAAATTGGATCCCATTATCTTCCCCAGAATGAAGGTTGAACTTTGAATGGAAAGAGTGAGGCAATTTTAAAGAAATCTGGGCAGAAACTGTTTTCTTTTCTAGCTGCTCTAGGATGGAAGGACTTGGGTTAACTAAGTATTTTCACTGGAAGCTGCCTAAACATGAAGTACTATGACCATTGCTCTTTACTTAACTATATAACACAATAGCTTAAAAGAAATATCATTATGGTATGTATCAGTTAAAAAGAAAAACATCACTTCTAATTGGCACAGTGATTAGAGTTCTAAGCTGTTAACTGAAAGGTCAGTGGTTCGAAGCGACTAGCCACTCCATCAGAGAAAGATGTGGCAGTCTGCTTCCATAAAGATGTACAGCTTTGGAAACCCTATGGAGCAGTTCTACTCTGTCCTATAGGGTTGTTATAAGTCAGAAGCAAATTGACAGCAATAGGTTTTAGGGGTTCCCAATTAAATTATGACATATCAATTGTAAGAGGCATCCTAATTGAGAAAAATGTGGAAAAAATATCTTAGAAATGATAAAATAAGGTATGTTAATTTTGTAGATGGGGTGGATGTCAGGAGGCTCAGAGAGGGTAACTAGTTTGTTCAAGATCACACTGCTAGTATAAACCTGGGTTGCAAATCAAGTTATATCTGACTCCAAAGGCAAGATTCTTTCTATAAATCACTTCCATGGTCCACCCAATGAATTCAACCCTTCAGACAATAAGGCCTTTCAGAACCTACCAGACTCCTTAGGACACTGTACATTAAAGAGCTGATCAACTCTACAGGGATTAGCATCACTGGTCACTGCCAAGTCAATTACCCCCAGATCAGTACTGGTTTTGTTCCCCTCCTGATTGCCTATTTTTCTAAGGTCTCATTACATCTCATGCCTGATCTGTCAGATATGATAATAGCAGGTTTGTGTTCTAATGCAGAGTGATGCCAAAGAGACTTTGGTAGCTTTTGTTTTGATTTGTCTAGCACAATAGACCAAGATTTCTCAACATCAGCACTATTGATATTTTTTGCCTGAGTAGTTCTTTGTTGTGAGGGACATTCTGTGTATCGTAAGATGTTTAGCAGTATCCCTGGCCTTTACCCAGTAGATGCCAGCAGCACTCCCTACCCTGTTATGATTGCAAGTCTGTCTCCAGACACTGCCAAATATTCCCTGGGGATGGAGGAGCAAAATCGCTCCCCCTCCCATTGAGAACCACTGCAATCACTTCAATAGACCTGTACCATTCTCTTTCAGAATTTTTTTTCCCAAAAAAAACATCTCCTTCCAGTTGCCATTGAGTCAATTCCAACTCATGGTGGTCCCATATGTGCAGAGCAGAGCTGTGCTCTGCACAGTTTTCAAAGACTGATTTTTTGGAAGTAGATAGTCAGGGCTTTCTTCTAAGGTGCTTCTGGATGAACTCAAACTTCCAGTCTTTCAGTCTGCAACTGAGCATGCTAACCATTTACATCACCTAGGGCCTCCAAGACATCTCCTTCGTACTCCAAATTAACCTTCTTAATATTGCCTTGCTTCTTTCCTCATTACATTTAGGAAAAAGAAAGAAAGGAGATACATATTCCAACTACTGTAAGTCCATGGTGATTCTATTTTCCAATGAGACAGAAGAAATGTAGTGTTAAAAGAAGGTTTCTCTTTTTTCCCCATGAAGTATTTTGTCAACAGCACATTATTCCTGAAGTTTATCATATTCCAGTTGCAAGCACTTCTGAAAAATTTATTTGCAGTTTTTCAGCCTGACACCATCAGCTTCTAAAGACTACATAGCTTTTATTTCTTGTACATAATAGTCACAAATGCATTTAGCCACTTGTAACCAGGTTTTAAAATGAAAGACAAAGATCCTCCAACTAAGCAGCATTCCCAATTATGTAGACTTGAGGTTCAAATGTGTTTCCTTCTTTCCATCTCCTCCTTAGTAACTCAACTAGTCTCAACAATGCCTGAATCTAAATTAAAACCAAAGTCTAATGGCTTGATTTAGATTCTAGGGTGTTAATTCTCTTAGGATAGGATTCTAGATATCAGCTGGAGTTCTCATTTTCTTGCTTTCAAGCAAATCCCTGAAGCATGAGTTTAGGAATAAGTCTAAATAGTGTTCATATCATTTTAATGATTGTTAGTTTGTGTTACCTCTTTTGTCAACTGCCTAGAGGCTCACAGTGTACTGTTGTAACTCTACAGTCAGGATGAACTAGCCCACCAGATTATGCAGATGAAGGTGGAGCCAGAAGACAAAGCATTACTTGGTTTACATGTATTGTGTTTCTTTCCATGGCTATGCAAATTAATCCACAAAACATAAAGAAAGTGCAGCTGAACTAGTAGCAAAGTTCAACAAGACAGAAAATAAAAAATGCTAGAGAGATTGTGGAGAGATTGGGACTCTCATGCACTGGTGGTGGGACTGTCAAATGGTACAACTATTGTGGAAAGCAGTATGGTGATTCCTTCAAAAGCTGGAAATAGAAATACCATTTGACCCAGCCA
>NW_006921719.1:2465522-2466782 GCF_000298275.1 Orycteropus afer afer
CTAAGAAAGTAAGAAAATAAATGCATAGTCATAAAAATATGACTATTCACATTGAATAGAATGCAAAATTAAATCCTTGACCCATTTATTCACAAATTCATATATAATTCATTATATATATATATGTGTGTGTGTGTGTGTGTGTGTATATATATATATATATATATATATATATATATACATAGCCAGTCCTCTGAACTAGGCACTGTGCTTAGGGAGAGGGATATAGTGGAAACAAGCTAGTTCCTCAAAAGTTTTATACTAAGCTGGAGAAACAGACAAATAAGTACTAAGTTACTGTTATAGTTGTCATCTGTAATGACCACACTATAATGGTGGACATTATGCATTTGTCAAAACCCACAGGACTGTACAACACAAAGAGTGAAACCTAATGTAACCTATGGACTTGAGTTAATAATAATTTGTTAATATTGGATCATTAATTGTATCAAATGTACCACACTAATGCAAGATGTTAATAATAGTGGAAATTGCATGCAGAGGAAGAGGGAAGTATATGGGAACTCAAATAAAATGCAAAAACTTTATGTTCTTGCCATAAATGGGAACCAGGATCTTTGTCTTGAATGGAATTTAAATATGAAAATAACTAACTATTGAATTAAAAAGTCATGTGTATACTACCTAAAATCGTATCACTTATCATCAGTGGCACACACTTAGGAAAACACTGCCTTAAACCAAAAAGATGGCCCAGTGTGATAATTAAGGTTGTGCATCAACTTGGCTGGCCTATGATTCTCAGTGGTTTAGCAGTTATGATGTAGTCAAAGCCCATGATTAGATCTAATCTTATGTAATCACCTCCATGATGAGATGTGCTATGAGCAGCCAATCAGTTGAAAAGGAGTATCCTCAAGACTGTGGCCTACTTCCAATATAAATATGTACATTCTGGGAAAATTCTCTAGCTTTCTGCTGGATCTTGATCCTACATCTAGCTCATCATCATCTCCGGTTTCTGGACCCGAACCAGTGGCCTGTCATATTGCCTGCTGATCTTGGGACTGTTGCCTTCACAGATTGTGAGCCAACAATCTGTCATTTTACCTGCCAGTCTAGGATCCGTCATCCTCCAAAGCCAGCAACCTGCTATACTACCTGCTGATCAGAGGTTCATCAGCTCCTGCAGCAGTGAGTTGAGAGAAGCCTCCAGCTTGACTTTTGACCCACAGACTTGCCAGTTTCTACTTTTCCTTGAGATAAACTTCTCTCTCTCTCTCTCTCTCTCTCTCT
>NW_006921719.1:2471799-2475607 GCF_000298275.1 Orycteropus afer afer
AACTGATTACTTGATACATTACATTAAATCACATGAGACCAAAAAGTTGTGTCACCATGGAGCATTAACAAGAGCATGTAGACTGCAAAGTGGACATATGCCCATTTGTAAGCAATTTAGGCCAGCCATTGATTGTCCTCTGGAAAATTGGGTTTTAACTTTGACATTACAGTCTCTGGGTTCCTAATGCATAGGTCAAGTTCTAAGAGGTGATTCTTCATGTATTTAATCCTCATTTATTAAATGAATGGGAAGAAACAAGTGCAATGAAGTGAGGGGGGAAAGAGGCTTTATTAAAGTAGCAGTTGGCTCTAGAGTTTCTCTGAGGAAGGCAACTATGTTCATTTAAGAAAATATTTTTGGATATTTGAACAACAAACAAAATATTGTTTGGAGTTGAAGGTTATTGAGAGGCTTGTTGTTGTTGTTACATACCATCAAGTTGGCCGCAACTCAAAATGACCACATGTGTAGCAGAATGAAACATTGCATGGTCCTATACCATCTTCACAAGCCTTGCTATGCTTGAGCACATCATTACAGTCACTGTATCAATCCATCTCATTGAGGATCTTCCCTTTTATTCTACTTTACCAAGCATGATATCCTTCTCCAGGAAATGGTCCTTTCTGACAACGAGACAAAAGAAGGTGAGACGAAGGCTGGTCATTCTCACTTCTAAGTAGCATTACAGCTACACTTCTTCCAGGATAGATTTGTTTGCTCTTCTGGCCATCCATGGTATTTTCAGCATTTATCGCTAACATCACAATTCAAACACATCAACTCTTCTTCTGTTTTCCTTATTCATTGTTCACATGCCTGTGAAATGATTGAAAATACTATGGCTTGGGTTAGGTGCACCTCAGTCTTCAAAGTGATATCTTTGCCCTTAACACTTTAAAGAGGTCTTTTGCAGCAGATTTGTCCAGTGCAATATGATATCTGATTTCTTGACTGCTGCTTCCATGGATGTTGATTGTGACTCCAAGTAAAATGAAATCTTTGACAACTTCAATCTTTTCTCTATTTATCATGATGTTGATTATCAGTTCAGTTGTGAGGACTTTTGTTTTCTTTATGTTGAGGTGCAGTCCATACTGAAAACTGTAGTCTTTGATCTTCATCGGTAAGGGCTTCAAGTCCTCTTCACTTTCAGCAAGCAAAGTTATGTCATCTGCATATTGCAGGCTGTGAATGAATCTTCCTCCAATCCTGATGCCACTTCTTCTTCATATACTCCACCTTCATGGATTAATTGCTTAACATGCAGATTGATAAAGTGTGGTGAAAGGATACTGTCCTGACATACATCTTTCCTGATACTAAATCATGCAGTGTCCCCTTGTGTTTGAAAAACAGCCTCTTTGTCTTTGTACAGATTCCTCGTGAGCACAATTAAATGCTGTAGAATTCCCATTCTTTGCAGTGTTATCCATAATTTGTTAGGATCTGCACAGTCAAATGCCTTTGCATAGTCTATAAAACACAGGTAAATATCTTTCTGATAGTCTTTGGTCTCAACCAAGATCTGACATCAACAATGACATGCCTTGTTCCATGTGCTGTTCTGGACCCAGATTGAATTTCTGGCACTTCCCTGTTGATATATTGCTGCAATCAGTTTTTAATTATCTGCAGAAAATTTTATTAGTGTGATATTAAGGATATAGTTTGATTATTTCCACATTCTGTTGCCTCACCTTTCCTTGGAATGGGCAGAAATACAGATTTCTTCCAGCCCATTGGCCAAGTAGCTATCTTCCAGATTTACTGGTGTAACAAATAAGCACCTCCTGTATTGCACTTGTTTGTTGGAACATCTCAATGGGTACCTTGTTTTTGCCAAGTCCTTCAGTTCAGCTTGGACTTCTTCCTTCAATAGCATTGGTTCATGATTATATCTACATCCTGAAATGGTTGAACATTGGCCAACTCTTTTTGGTACTGTTTCTCTATGTATTCTTCCCATCCTCTTGTGTTCCTTCCTGCACATTCAATATGTTGCCCATGTTGTTGTTGTTGTTATGTGCCGTCGAGTGGGACCCAACTCGTAGTGACCTCTCCTTGGGTTTCTGAGGCAGTATCACTACAGAAGTAGATTGCCCCATCTTCCTTCTGAGGAGTGGCTGGTGGGTTTGAACCGCCAGCCTTCTGGTTAGCAGTCAAGTGCCTTAGGCACTACGCTACCAGAGCTCCTATGTTGCTCATAGACTCCTTCAATATTGCAATTCGAGGTTAAGATTTTTTCTTTACTTCTTGTAACTTGAGAAATGCTTAGCATGTTCTTCCTTTTTGGTTTTCTTTTGGTTTTTTCACTTCCAAAAAAAAAAAAAAATTAGCCACTGAAAACCTTATAAGGAGCCTGAGTGGGGCTAATCTGCCTTTTGGGAGACAAAGGGAAAAATGTGTTTGATGACCCAGTGAGGGAGAGGAAAAGGAAAAAAATGGAAGGATGAGTTGTGCTTGAGGATATGCCTCCCCATATGGTCTAGTAGGCCTACTCTATACAAGCCAAAGTGTACCCAAAGGCTGGTACTAACTTATTGCCTGGTGTCCACAGTTTCTCTCCATTTTCAGACCTCCAGAAGACATTCTAGAACCAGAAAGGCAAAGAGATTTCTGGGCACCTGTTTCCACCACCCAAGTGTATGCCTAAAGCATTATTGAGAAGGAGTCTGGTGCCTCCGCCATAAAAAATGGGAAAACAATATCCACAACAGTATACAGGAGGGGGAAAAACTCTTTGCTGTCAAGTCGATGCTATAGCGACCCTACAGGGCAGAGTAGAACTTCCTCATAGGATTTCCAAGGCTATAACATATACCAAAGCACACTGCCACATCTTCCCCCTCAGAGAAGCTGGTGGGTTTGAACTGCTGACTTTTCAGTTAGCAGCTGAACACTTAACCACTGAGCCACCAGGGCTCCTGTGCAGAGGGCAGGATGAGAAATGTGCCACTTTTTTTGTCATCCCTCTTCCAGAGTATCTTAAGTTCCTAGTGCTGCCGTAATACAAGTAGGTAGCTTTAAAGGACAGATATTAATTTTCCCACAGTTTTGGAGGCTAAAAGTTTAAATCAAGATCTTAGCCTTGTCAGTCCCTTCCTCGTTGGTAGCCTCTGGCATTCCTTGATTCCTTGACATGGCATCTATCTTTAGTCATGTCTGTGAGTCTCTGTCTATTCTGCTCTCCTTATAACTCAGAAGTGATTAAGTTTAGGACCCACCCTGCACTGGTACTACTTCAACTGATTACTTGATACATTACATTAAATCACATCCACCAGTATAGGGTTCTGGATTCCAACATGTATTTTGGGGAACACTATTCAATCCATAACACAGATGAATTATGCTCTTTCCTCTTAAACCTCTTCCTATATTCCTGGATTTTCCTACTTGCCTCAGTCTTCTTCTGTATAAAATGGGAATAAAAACCAAAAAAACAAACTCAGTGCCATCGAGTCAGACCGACTCATAGAGACCCTTCTTGAGTTTCCGAGACAGCATCACTACAGAAGTAGATTGCCCAACATTCCTTCCAAGTGGTGGCTGGTGGGTTTAAACTGCCAGCCTTCTGGTTAGCAGTCAAATGCCTTAGGCACTATACCACCAGAGCGCTCATAAAATGGGAATAGTAATATTTATAGTCACTATCTTATGAGACTGTCATGAAGATTAAATGAGTTAACTTAAATATATATAGGGACCTCTGGTAGCATAGTGGCTAAGGCACTTGACTGCTAACCAGAAGGCTGGCGGTTCAAACCCACCAGCCACTCCTCAGAAGGAAGGTTGGGCAATC
>NW_006921719.1:2475707-2489358 GCF_000298275.1 Orycteropus afer afer
ATATATATATATATATATATATATATATATATATATATATACTTAGTTTAATGGGTCCCAATGGTAGTTAAAGTCTTTCTTATTATCCTACTCTCTCCTATAGCAATTAGAAAATGGAGACTATGCCATGTGAATCTGTAAATTTCTTTGCCCTCAATCTCCCAAGTATCATACCTACTTCCATCTGTATTTGCTTTCCTCAGTCTCAAAGAAGCATCTCCCTGCCCAAGGCTAAAGCTATCACCTGTGCTCTGATACCATCTATTCCTCCCTCTCTCCCTTTCTCCTCTTCCTCCACTTCCTTCTTCTCTCCTTTCTCCTCCTATTCCTCTTTCTCTCCACCACCACCATCATTATCAGTGTCACCACTATCATCAGCATCATCAACACCATCAGCATCATCATAACCTTCATTCTCATTTTTCTCCTTTTCTTCTTCCTCCATAATTTCATGTCATCAGTTTCCTCTTTTCTTTTGTCTATGCTTTGTTCTGGCTCTCTCTACTGGTCCCTTCACTTTCCCCATCAACATGCTAAATTATTTTCCATGCCTGGGAGAGAGAGAGAGAGAGAAGAAAAAAAAAAAAAAACTTTCTTCAATATTATGTCCTTTTCCTGTAGCTCTTTCTCATCCCTTTGACACCACCAAAGTTCTGAGTATAGTACAGTACACATTCTGCATCCACTGGCTACGCTCTCGTTCACCATAATCTCTATTATCTGCATTCAACCTTGACATTTCTGGATTGCCATATCTTGCTATCATTGACTTCATCTCTCTGCAGATTTTACCAACAATAATAATAACAGTTAATATTTATTAAGTGTTCACATTATGCCATTCACTCTGCTAAGTCCTTCACAATGCACTTTGGTTGATGTTTCCCAAGCTATGAATCAAACTCAGTTTTTCTTTCCACACCCTGGACTGTAGTGATCCAGTAACTTGTTACCCTCAGGTCAGTTCTGACTCATGGCAACCCTATGTGTCAGAGTAGAACTGTGCTCTAAGGGGTTTTGAGGGGTTTATTTTTCAGAAATAGATTACCAGGCCTTTCTTCCAAGGTGCCTGTGGGTGAACTCCAACCTCCAAACTTTTTATTAGCTTCCATGTGTGTTAACCATTTGTACCACTCAGAGCATATAAGTTATAATTCTGTTCAAAAAGTGGCTTACTCAGTTTAATAGAAAGGCTGTTATTTATGACACTGTGGTAGTTCATGTGGTTCTGTGATGCTGCAACCTATGCCACTGATATCTCAAATGCCAGCAGGGTCAACCATGGTAGACAGGTTTCAACAGAGCTTCTAGGCTAAGACAGACTAAGAAGAAGGAAGCTGTCCTCTTCTGGAAAGAAAAAAAAAAAAAAATAGCCACTGAAAATCTTATTAAAAACAGTGAAACATTGTCATATATAATGCCAGAAGATGAGCCCCTCAGGTGGAAGACACTCCAAATATGACTGGAGAAGAGCTGCCTACTCTTAAGCAGAGGTGACCTTAATGACACAGAAGGAGTAAAGCTTTCAGGATCTTCATTTGCTGATGTGGTACAACTCAAATTGAGAAGAAACAGCTGTAAACATTCGTTAATAAGTAGAGCATGTAATTAGCATAACATACTACACAAAAACACATCCTACTTTGGCAAATAGTGACTGGGATCTTAAAAGCTTGCAAGCGGCCATCTAGATGCAACGATGGGTCTTTCCTCACGCAGAGCAAAGAAGAATGAAGAAAGCCAAAGACACATGGAAATGATTAGTCCAAGCGACTGGTCCACCATACGATCTTTAGCCTATATGACTATGAGACCAGAAGAACTAGATGGTGCCCAACTACCACTATCAGTCACTCAGAGGGGGATCTCTGTAGGAGATCCTGGATAGAGTGGGACAACAATGTGGAACAAACTCAAAATCATTAAAAAAAAAAAAAAAGGACCAGTTTTGCTGGTCTGATAGAGCCTGATGGAACTACTGAGACTATGGCCCCTAGCTGCCCTTCAGGTCTGGAATTGAACCTACTCCTGTGGCTTCCAGCCAAACAAAAGACAGGCATATGAGCTCAACATTTACATTAGGTAGATATACTCGTTGGAGAGATCAATCATAGAAGAATAGAAGGGCTATGTATGCACAGGGAGACAGCTTGGGCAGCAGGAATGCATGGGAGGAAAGCATACAGGGAAGAGATAACTATGGGGAGGAAGTAGGAGAGGAGCTATTGCATTGTGGGAAATTGTAGTCAATGTCATGAGACAAAGTGTATCTGAGTTGCTGTATGGAAAGTGAATTTTCTCTGTAAACTTTCACCCAAATCACAATAAAATTTTAAAAAAAGGTAGAGCATGGAATATACAAACAATCAATTTAGCAAAACTGGAAATTGTCAAAAATGAAATGGAACATATAAAGAGCAATATACTAGGCATTAGTGACCTGAAATGGACTAGTATAGCCCATTTTCAATCAGACATTTGTATGGTCTACTATGACGGAATGACAAATTAAAGAGAAATGGCATCACACTCATCATCAAAAAGAACATTTCAAGATCTTTCCTGAAGTACAATGTTGTCAGTGATAGGATAATATCTATATGCCTACAAGGAAGACCAGTTAATCCTATCATTCAAATTTACTTACCAACTACCAAAGCTAAAATGAAGAAATTGAAGATTTTAGCAACTGCTACAGTTTGAAATTGACCAAACATGAAATTAAGATGCATTAATAATTACTGGCAATTGGAATGCAAAAGTTTGAAACAAAGTAGAAGCATTGGTTGCTGGGTAAGAGAATATGGTCTTGGTGACAAAAATGAAGCTGGAGATCATATGATAGAATTTTGCAAGATCAATGACTTTTTCACTGCAAATACCTTTTTCAATACTATAAATGATGACTATATATGTGGAACTCACCAAATGGGATACACCAGAATCAAATCAACTACATCTGTGGAAGAGACAATGGAGAAACTTGCTATTGTTGAATCTGAAGAAAATCAAAACAAGTCTCAAAAAAAACACAAACAAACAAACAAACAAACCTCACTGCCATCAAGCCAATTCATAGCAACCCCCCTGAGTTTCCAAGGCTGTAAACCTTTATGGAAGTAGCTTGCCCCATCTTCCTTTTGTGGAGCAGCTGGTGGGTTTAAACTGCTGATCATCTGGTTAGCAACCAAATGCCTTATCCACAGAGCCAAAATACGACCTTGAGTATATTCCATCAGAATTTAGAAACCATCTAAAGAATAGATTTGATTTATTAAACACCAATGAACAAAGACAAGACAAGTTGTGAGATGGCATCAAGATCATCAAACATGAAGAAAGCAAAAGATTATTAAAATGTCAGGAAAGGAAGAAAAGATCAAAATGGATGTCAGAAGGGACTCTGAAACTTGGTCTTGAATAAGAGTAGCTAAAGTAAATGCAAGAAATGACAAAGTAAAAGAACCAAACAGAAGATTTCAAAGGGCAGCTCAAGAGGAAAAAGCAAATTATTTGCTGAAACGTGCAAAGACCTGGAATTAGAAAATCAAAAGGGAAGAACAAACTAAGCATTTCTCAATCAGAAAGAACTGAAGAAAAAATTCAAGCCTTGAGTTACAATGCTGAAGGATTCTAAGGGCAATATATTGAACGATGCAGGTAGCATCAAAAGAAAACAGAAGAGAATATATAGAGGCAGTGTATTAAAAAGAATTGGTCAATGTTCAACCATGTCAGGAGGTAGCATATGATCAAGAATCAATGGTATTGAAGGAAGAAGTCCAAGTTGCACTGAAGGAATTGGCAAAAGCAAGGCTCCAGGATTTGCCAGAATACCCACTGAAATATTTCAAAAAAATAGATATAATGTTGGAAGCACTCACTCATTTATTCCAAGAAATTTGGAAGACAGCTACTTGGCCAACCAGCTGGAAGAGACCCATATTAGTGCCCATTCCAAGAAAGGTGATCCAATAGAATGTGAAAATTATCTAACAATATCATTAATATCACACACAAGTAAAATTTTTATGACAATAATTTGAAAAAGGTTGCAGCAGTACATAGACAGAAAACTGCCAGAGATTCAAGCTGGATCCAGAACAGGACATGGAACAAGGGTTATCACTGTTGATGTCAGATTCATCTTGGCTAAAAGCAAAGAATACAAGGCAGATGTTAACCTATGTTTTATAACTGTGCAAAGGCACTTGAGTGTGTAGGTCATAACAAATTATGGATAATATTGCAAAGAATGGGAATTCCAGAACACTTAATTGTGCTCATCTGGAATTTGTGCATAGACCAAGGGGCAGTCATTTGAACAGTACAAGGGATACTGCATGGTTTAAAAATAGGAAAGGTGTGCTTCAGAGCTGTATCCTTTCACCATACTTATTCAGTTTGAATGCCAAGCAAATAATCTGAGAAGTTGGACTGTACGAAGAAGAACATGGAATCAGGATTGGAGGAAAACTTATTAACAACCTGAAATATGTAGATGACACAATCTTGCTTGCTGAAAGTGAAGAAGAGTGGAGCAATTAATGATGATCAAAGACTACAGCTTTCAGTATGGATTACTCCTCAATATAAAGGAAACAAAGATCCTCACAACTGGACCAAGAAGCAGCATCACAATAAATGGAGAAAGGATTGAAGTTGTCAAGGATTTCCTTTCACTTGGATCCACATCAATGTCCACGGAAACAGCAGCCAAAAAATCAGACAATGCATTGCACTGGGCAAATCTACTACAAAAGACCTCTTCAAAGTTTTGAAGAGTAGAGATTTCACTT
Organism: Orycteropus afer afer; assembly: GCF_000298275.1. Taxonomy (NCBI): domain Eukaryota; kingdom Metazoa; phylum Chordata; class Mammalia; order Tubulidentata; family Orycteropodidae; genus Orycteropus; species Orycteropus afer. The sequence goes on from NW_006921719.1 coordinate 2,480,507, forward strand.
TGAAGACTGAAATGTGCCTAACCCAAGCCATAGTATTTTTAATCATCTCATATGCATGTGAAAACTGGACAATGAATAAGGAAGACTGAAGAAGAGTTGATGTCTTTGAATTATGGTGTTGGCGAAGAATACTGAAAATACCATTGAGTGGCAGAAGAACAAACAAATCTGTGCTGGATGAAGTGCTTCCTTGGAAGCAAGAATGGCCAGATTTTATCTTACCTACTTTTTCGTGTGGTCAGAAGGGATAATTCCTTGGAGAAGGATATCATGCTTGGTAATGTGGAGGGTCAGCAAAAAAGGAGAAGACCTTCAACAAGATGGATTGACACAGTGGATGCAACGATGGCCTCAAGCATAGCAAGGATTGTGAGGATGGCTCAGGACCAATTTTTCATTCTGTTGTACATAGGGTCACTGTGAGTCAGAGCCAACTAGATGGCTGGCACCTAACAACAATAACAAAAGATATCACTTTGAAGACTAAGTGCACCTTTATTCTGGAAGTTTGGAAGAAAATTGTTTTTTCAGGCCATGGTTTTTTCAATAGCCTCATATGTATATGAAAGTTGGACAATGACTAAGAATACCATGAACTGATGCATTTGAATTGTGCTGTTGCTGAAAAATATCAAATGTACCATGGACTTCTAGAAAAGCAAACAAATCTTTCTTGGAGGAAGTATAGCCAGGATGTTCTTAGAAGGGAGGCTGGAGAGATTTCACCTTTTGTACTTTGGCCACATTACCAGGAGGGATCAGTCCTGGAAGAACATCATGCTAGGTAAAGTGGAGGGTCAATGAAAAAGAGAAAGACCCTCAACAAGATGGATTGACACAGTGGCTGCAGTAATGGGAGTAAACATAGCAACAATTGTGAGAATGGCACAGGACTGGGCATTGTTTCATTCTGTTCTACATGAGGTAATTATGAGTCAAAATTGACTTGACAGCACATAACAACAACAACAAATTGGCCATTTGAATGATGTAGGAAGGGTGTAGGACAAACACACCCTCGGGAGAGTAGCTGAACATGTTAGTTGCTTGCCCTACCCAGGGATTCCAGTATAGAGACAGGGATCAGAAACTCATCCTGACTGAAATAGAATGTCTTAGCAAAACACTTGTCTTAGATGTTACCTGTTTGCCCCTCCAGATATGCTTTCAGCCCTTCCCCAACCTGCTCTTTGCTCTGGAAGGCTACTTTGCACACACTGCTTCAATGGCTCCCTTGTCTCTGGCTTCCAGTTGTGTTTGGCCAATGGAAAACCCTGGGAGAATATTAGGAAGAGTGAGGAGAGTAAGGGAAAGGTATCGATTCCTTAACTACCTTCTGCTGTGTCAGGGCAAGTTAACTATGTCCCTGTACTGATGACCACAATTCCTGTCAGGCAGTGCACAGAGCACAAGTCTCCCTGGATTCAAGTAACTTTTTCCTCCTCCTTCCCCTTCTGGCCTAAGGAGGACACAACCCAACTATTATAGCCCCAGAGTTGTGCACTGTCTCTTGTGCTTGCCCTATACCCTACCCACACCTTTCAAATGGCTAAAAGGGTTTCTACTGAACTCTTCAAGGATTACTCAAATTATGTGTGCCACTTTCTGACCAAAATGATGATTTACATGTACTGGGTAGTGGAAATGGTTTATGCACCTGGCAATTAACAAAAGGTTGAAACTTCAAATCCACTCAGAGGTACTGGGAGGAAAGACCTGGTGATCTACTTCTGAAAAATCAGCCATTGAAAACCCTCTGGAGTATAGTTCTACTTTGATACACATGGACTCGCCATGAGTCCGGGACACCATGAGTCAGAGTCGACTCTATGGCAACTTGTTTTCCCCTTTCTCTAGATCATTCATGGAATTGCTAACACATCATAGAGTGAGACTGAACCAAGACTTACCCAAGACTCTTTCTCCCTTACTCTTTATATCAATGGAATTGCTAACACATCATAGAGTGAGACTGAAGCAAGACTTACTTGAGACTCCTTCTCCCTTACTCTTTACGTCAAGTAAAAACTCATTGTCATTGAGTCAATTCTGACTCATATGATCTTATAGGACAGAACAGAACTTCTTCTTAGGGTTTCCAAGACAATAACATGAGTGGCAGAAGAACAAACAAATCTCTGCTGGATGAAGTGCAGCCAGAACATTCCTTGGAAGTGAGAATGGCCACAGAAGCAGACTGCTACAATTTTCTACCCAAGAGTGGTTCATGGGTTTGAACCACCAACATTTTGGTTAGCAGCCAAACACTTAACAGGGTTCCTTACCCTGCACCAACAGGGTTCCTTACATCCAGTAAGTCCTGGTCATTTTCCTTCAGGAATGTATCTCCCAAATCCACTCTATCTTCTGAATTCCTGATGTTCACAACCCCATATCTCAACACCCCCTCCTCACTTCAGCAAAGTCTTATTTCTAAAATGAAGACCTAACTATGTTGTTTGTTCCCTTCCTTAAAAACACCTCCAGAGTCTGTAGAATGAAGAGAGCCCAAACCCATTGCCCTCGAGTCAAATCCGAGTCATAGCGACCCCTCCTTGGGTTTCCAAGACAGTATCACTGTGGAAGTAGATTGCCCAACCTTCCTTCTGAGGAGTGGCTGATGGGTTTGAACCACCAGCCTTCTGGTTAGCAGTCAAATGCCTTAGCCACTACACCACCAGAGCGCCCAGAATGAAGAGAGAAGTTACAATTTATCCAGCGGTTTGTAAAAAGGCAGATCACTTTGTAAACTATTAAAAAAAAAAAAAAAGACTACTTTGAAATTTAAAGAATTTCTACATAATCTTATTTACATTTATCTCCATTTGCATCTAGGTAGCATATCTTACAGTTATGTTTCACTAAATGTCTAGATAGTACTGAGCAGTTATTTCAAGCTTTTAATGTAAGACTTAAATAAATTTAATTTCTAATACTTAGGCAATGTCATAATAATAACGGCAACATAGATTATTGCATCTTTCCAGATCTGTAGGAGAAAATAAATTACAAATCTAAAATAGAGGAAAAATATTTGCATCCTATCCAACAAAGAAAAACACACCTAATTCTGAGCAAGCAAAGCAATGCAGCAAAGGGTCTAATAATTCTGTTTGACTCTGCTTGCTGTGAAGGTTTCATTTTGTGATCATTTTAGCACAAGCCCCCTGGATGAATAATGCAAGCAGAGAAAATAACCCCAGAGCCTGAGTTAGATGCCAGCCGGTGCCTGGTCCTGCAGAGAAAGTGTAAGGCCACACGTTGAAGCTTCTCAGTGGGTTGGAACCACATTAGCCAATTAGAGAGCTGATTCCTGAGCCACTTTGTTCTTGGCAGAGCAAACAGAGCCCAACGTTTTAATTCCTTGGGAGTGGGAATCTTTCACTAGAGAGTCTCACATAATTTCTTATTTAGGGAAGGTTTAAAGAGATTTGTGCTGGAGTATTTAATCCAAATCCCTGGAACTGTCCCAGCAGTGGGTATAGATTAGGGGACAGTTGACTTCACACATTGATATTCAAAATAGGAAGTCACTATTCTTCAAAAGTGGCAGGGAGATGGGTGAGTGACAGCAACACCAGCTGTGCAGGAGCACAGAGCTCACTCTCTTGCAACTTTCAGGAGTTTCTGTAACTATTGGCAAGCTGGTTTCTCTCTTCATGGAGGGCTCCCCTGAGCATTGGGATGCAAAAGCAACCACAGGCCTGATTGTTCTCAAGGAAATCACTCCATCATATCGCTCACACACACACTCTCCCTCCTCCCCTCTCTCTCTCTCTCTCTCTCTCACTTGCTTTTTCTGTTCTATTTCACTGGATTTTCATGCCACAGACTAGAAATGCTTATACTTGGCAGCAAGCCCACAGTCATAAAATCCAAGAAAGATTGTTTATACATAAGAATTCTGCAGTTAGGGTAAGTTGAATAGAATGTTTCAATGTAAAGCAAGAAGCATTGGGTAATCCATCACCAATTCATATTTTCCATTGAGAGAACAACATTTATCGCTATTTGCAAATAGCCGCATGCTCTTTCTTAGTGTTTGCCAAATCATATACCAAGCCAGTGAATGTTAGACAACCCTGAATGGACATGAAGGCATAAATCAAATTTCTGGATTGTGTAGACAGCATGTAGAGAGCTAAAGGAGATGCTCCCAGAACTGGGAAAGAAAATGATCCCTGACATCCAAAGTTACAAGAATTGAGGGTGTTGTTTTTTTTTACTAACTATTATTATGGTGAAATATGTATATAACAAAACATACACCAATACAACAATTAAGAAATGACTGTCAAAGCCTGCTATTAGGCACAAACAGAAGTGATTCACCCCCAAGAAGCAGCCTGGAAGGTATAGTGGACAAGACTTAAGGAAACCAAGTCCAATCAGGGATCATGGAGTGTGGTATCAAGGAGGCAAGACCAGGGAGTGATTGAAATCAAAGGAGGTTAGTAATGTGCCTTGCCTGTAGAAGTACCATGTGAACAAAGAGATGGGTGAACAGAACAGCACAAACAAGAAGGAATCCAAAGAACAACAAAGTATAGAGTAGTTCAAGAGCACAAGTTCTAGTTTCTGGGTTGCAAACCAACAGATGAGAAACCAAACATAAAAATCACCACAGTAATGTCCTTTAGGAGTTTTGGTGGTGTACTGCCTAAGTCATTTGACTGCTAACCAGAAGGCTGGCAGGTCAAACCCACCAGCCACTCCATGGAAGGAAGATTGGGCAATCTACTTCCATAGTGATACCACCTTGGGAAACCAAGGAGGGGTCTTTATGGGTCAGATTTGACTGGATGACAGTGAGTTGGTTTTTTAGTTTGTAACGTCCTTTGAGTTCCTGTTTGGGCAGTCAGATAGCTTGGTCTCTCTCTCTCTCTCTCTCTTTCTTCTCTTTCTCATCTCTGTGAAGAGTTATTAGGCCCATTTTTTTAGATAGTCCTCTCCATAACCCCCACTCCTACCCAGTTAGTGCTGACAGTCCACATTATGTCATTCTAGAAGTACAATTCCAAAAGGATTGATCATGGCCAAGTACATACACAAAATTGGAGGGAAAGGGTAGAAATATGGCTAAGGTCAAGACTTAGCCTACTACTGGAGTAAAATATATTAAAGTATTAACAGTCATTATTCTTGTGAGATAGGCTCATGGCTGATTATGATATTTTCTCTGTATATTCCAAATATTACTGTGATACTTATGGGGAAAATAACATAGTTTAAAAACATTACAAGTGAACTCAGCACATAAAAACATTCAGAACATAGAAACCATCAATATCACAATAAAAAACACAAAAGAATGTCAGCAATAGATTCATATGTATCTTTACCTACACTGAATATGAATGGATTAAATGCACCAGTCATGAGAAAGAGTGGCAGAATGGATTTAAAAAAAAAAAAAAAAAAGATCCATCAATATGCTGCCTACAAGAGAATCACCTTAGACACAAAGATAAAAACAAATGGAAAAAGAAAAGGTGGAAAAAATATGTATACCAAGCTAATGGCAACCAAAAAAGTGCAGGAAAAGCAATACTAATTTCTCATAAAATAGACTTCAAAGCAAAGCCAGCATAAAGAACAAGGAAGGTCATTATATAATGACAAAAGGGTCAATCCAGCAAGAAGATATAACCAAAATAAATATCTATGCACCCAATGAAAGAGCTCCAAAATACATAAAGCAAACATTAACAGAATTGAAAAGAGAAATAGACAACTCCACAATAATGTTGTTGACAATAATAGTAGATTGTAACCATCACTTTCAATGAAGGACAGAACAACTAGAAAGAAATTCAACAAAGACACAGAAGATCTCAACAACAATCAATCAACTTGACCTCATACACATCTACAGAACACACCACCCAACAAAAATGTAATGTACATTTTTTTCCACTCCACATGGATCATTTTCCAGAATAGACCATATGTTAGGCCACAAAACAAGTCTCGATAAATTTGAAAACATTAGAATACTAAAAAACATCTTCTCAGGTCACAATACTATAAAATTAGGCATCAATAAAAAGAAGATCAAGAAATAAAATTAAATACATGGAAACTGAATAACACTTTGCTCAAAAACTACTGGATAATAAAAGAAATAAAATGTGAAATAAACAATTGCTGGAAGCAAACAAAAATGAAAACACAACAAACTCAAACCTTCAAAATACAGTAAAAGCAGTACACAGTGGGTCAATTTTAACACTAAATGCACACATCAAAAAGGAAAAAAAAAAAAAAATCAATGCCTTAACCCAACAACTCGAACAATTAGATAAAGAGCAACAGAAAAAGCCTACAGTCTCCAGAAGAAAGGAAATAATGTGAAATAGAAAAGCAATAGAAAGACTCAGCAAGACAAGAAGTTTGTTCTTCTAAAAAATTAACAAAATTGACAAACCACTGGAGAAGAAAGGTAAGGTTCAAGTAGCACAAATAAGAAATGAAATGGGTGACCTCACAACAGAACCAACCGAAACTGAAAGGATAATAGCAGAATACTATGAAGAACTGTACTCAAAAAAATTTGAAAACCTGAAAGAAATGGACAAATTTCTAGAAATACACAAACTATCTAAAAGAGACTTAGTTAGCAATTCTGAACAGGCCCATAACAAAAGAAAAGATTTAATAGGTCACAAAAAAATCCCAACAAAATATAATCCTGGCCCAGAAAGCTTCACTGGAGAATTCCACCAAATATTCAGAGAAGAGCTGACACCAATTCTCAAACTATTCCAGAAAATAAAAAGGGATGGCATAGTCTCAAATTCATTTTATGAAGCAAACATAACCAAAGCCAGGCAAAGACATCATTAAAGGAAAATACAGGTTAATATCCCTCAAGTAAACGCAAAAATCCTCAATAAAATCCTACCCAATAGAATGAACACTATATCAAAAATATAATACATCATGACAAAGTGAGATTCATGGCAGGTATACAAAGATGGTTCAATATTAGAAAAGCAATCAACTTAATACATAAATAAAACAAAGGGAAAGAACCACAGACATGAATCAATGCAGAAAAGTGTTATTGTTGTTACATGCCGTCAAGTCGGACCTGACTCATAGCAACCCCTCCTTGGGCTTCTGAGGCGGTATCACTATGGAAGTAGATTGCCCCATCTTCCTTCTGAAGGGTGGCTGTGGGTTTGAACCACCAGCGTTCTGGTTAGCAGACAAGTGCCTTAGGCACTACGTTACCAACACTCATTTCTGATAAAACTCATCAAAATAGGAATGAATGGAAATTCTTCAACATAATTAAGGGCATATACACAAAACCAAAGAAGCCCTGGTAGCATAGTGCTTAAGGCATTGATTACTAACCAGAAGGCTGGTGGTTCAAACCCACCAGCCACTCCTTCGAAGGAAGTTTGGGCAATCTACTTCCATAGTGATACTGCCTTAGAAACCCAAGGAGAGGTCACTATGAGTCAGGTCTGACTCGAGGCCATATAACAACAAAACAACAACATACAAAACCAATGGCCAACATTATTCTCAACAGAGAGAGACTAAAAGAATTATCTTGCAAATGGAAACCAGACAATGATGCCATCTATCACCACTCATATTCAACATTGTTTTGGAAGTCCAAGCTAGGGTTGTTGTTGTTGTTGTTGTTATGCACCATCGAATTGGACCAACTCATAGTGACCCCTCCTTGGATTTCCGAGGGAGTATCACTACAGAAGTAGATTGCCCAACCTTTCTTCTAAGGAGTGGCTAATGGGTTTGAACCGCCAGCCTCTGGTTAGCAATCAAGTGCCTTAGGCACTACACTACCAGAGCTCAAGTTAGGCTAATAAGGCAAAAAAAAAAGAAAGAAAGAAAATCATCCAAATTAGTAAGGAACAAGTAAAACTATCTATACTTGCAGATGATATAATCCTATACATAGAAAATCCCAGAGATTCAGCAAGACAACTACTAGAACTAATTGAAGGATTCAGCAAAGTGGCAGAATACAACACACCAAAATCCATCAGATTCCTCTACACCAGCAAAGAGATCTCTGAAAAGGAAATAAGGAAAACAATATCATTTATAATGAAAGAAAGACTGTGTATTCTATCTCCATAGAGATAACTGCCTCAGAAACCCAAGGAAGGGTGACCATGAGTTGGCCAAAAAGATAAAATACTTAAGAATAAGCCTAACCAGAGACACAAAAGATCTATACAAAGTAAACACTACTACAAGAAACTAAAAGAGACCTACATAAATGGAAGAGTATACTATGCTTATGGATAGGAAGAATAAACATTGTGAAAATATTAATATTACCCAAAGCAACCTATAGATTGAATGCAATTCCAATCCAGATTTCATCAACATTCCTTAAAGAGAGGGAAAAAACAATCACTAATTTTATATGGAACAAAAAGAGACCTTGGATAAGCAAAGCACTCCCAAAGAAGAAGAACAAAGTAGAAGTTCTCACACTCTTTGATCAAAACGTACATACAACCACAGTAGTCAAAGCAGCCTGGCATTGGTACAACAGATACATAGACCAATGGAACAGAATAGAGAATACAGAAGTAGATTTATCCACTTATGGGCCCCTAATCTTTGATCAGAACCCATTACATGGGGGAAAAGACAGTCTCTTTTACAAATGATCCTGGAAAAAGTTGATATCCATTTGCAGAAAAATGAAACAAAATGCATATCTCTCACCATATACAAAAACTAACTCAAGATGGATCAATGATGAGGAGTTCTGGCAAGATGGCGGACTAGGCAGAAGAACTGCACAGACCCTCTTTAACAAAGAAAAGGGAAAACAATTAACACAGACACAGAAGATAATC
>NW_006921719.1:2504237-2531128 GCF_000298275.1 Orycteropus afer afer
AAGAAGATGGATCAATGACCTAAATGTAAAATCTAAAACTATAAAGATTATCAAAGAAAAAATAGGGTCAAACTTAGGGGCACAAATGCATGGCATAAATAGACTATCAAACACAACCAAAAATAGCAGAAAATAAACTAGATGACTGGGACCTTCTACAAGTTAAATTCTTATATGCATTAAAAGACTTTGCAAAAGAGTAAAAAGAGAATCTAGAGATTAGGAAAAAAATATTTGGCAACATTATACCCAACGAGGGATGGATCTCTAAAGTTCATAGAAAACTTCAGCACTTCACTGTCAAAAAGACAAATAATTCAATTTAAAAAATGGGCAAAGTACATGAACAGATGAACAGATACTTCACCAAAGAAAATGCTCAGGCATCCAACAAATACATGAAGAAATGCTCATGATCATTGTTGTTGTTATTTGCCGTCGAGTCAGACCCGACTCATAGCAAACCCTCCTTGGGTTTCCAAAGCAATATCACTATGGAAGTAGATTGCCCAACCTTCCAGGAGTGGCTGGTGGGTTTGAACTGGCAGCCTTCTGGTTCGCAGTCAAATGCCTTAAGCACTACGCCACCAGAGCTCCTCATTAGTCATTAGAGAGATGCAAATCAAAACACCAATGAGATACTATCTCAACCCAGCAATAATAGCAAAATGCAACAAGATAGAAAATAAATTTTGGTGAGAGTATGAAGAGATTGGAACTCTTCATGCACTGCTGGTGTGACTGTGAAATAGTATAACCATGGTGGAAAACGGTATAACACTTCCTTAAAAAGTTAGAAATACAAATACTATTTGATCCCACAATCCTGCTACTGGGTATACATCCTACAAAATAAGAGCCAGGACACAAACGCACAACCATGTTCACTGCAGCACTATTCACAATAGCAAAGAGATGGAAACGATTTAAGTAACCATCAACAAATGAATGGATAAACAAACTATGGTACATACACACAATGGAATACTATGAAACATTAAAGAATAATGAAGAATCTATGAAACACTTCATAATGTGGATGAACTTGGAGAACGCTATGCTGAGTGAAATAAGTCAACCACAGAAGGATAAATATTATATAAGTCCACTATTGTAAAAAGTCAAGAAAAGGTTTACACACAGAAGGAAATGTTTTTTGATGGTTACCAGGATGGGAGGGAAGGGAAGGAAAAATTACTAACTAGGTAAGAGACATGCATTATTTGAGAGAAGGGAAAGGCAATATGTAAAAGTGAGTGACAAGCTCATGTCAGTAAGGAAAAGGAAGACATGAAGAGGTAACAAAAGTTACAGACAACAAAGGTAACCACTATTACATACACAACCCTACATTATCAGTAATAACAAACATTAATCTACAGCTGGATACATAATTAGACAGGCAAGATGATCAAGTGTGGGTGGGTGAATGGAACTATATTCGTGAACAATATATAGGTTTGGCAGATGCTATTTCTACGTGTGTATTTGTATGTGCTGTAAAAATATCCATGTTTATAGTAGAGTTAACAGGAGCAAAAGGAACTCTGGTGGCATAGTGGATACAGAATTTGGCTGCTAACCAGCAGGTCAGTGGTTCCAACCCACCAGCTGCTCTGTGGAAGGAAGATGGGGCAATCTACTTCCATAAAGATTTAAAGCCTTAGAAACCCAATGGAGATGGCTATGAGTCAGAATTGACTTCATGGCAGTGAGTTTGGCTTTTAACAGAGGCAAAGCTATGAAAATTTGTTGGTAGTAACAAACACCTTGAGGGAAGGAGATGCTAGGCCTGTAGGCTCAGAACCGTAGTCTCAAGGGACATCGAGATCAATTGGCATAACATAGTCCACATAGAAAACGTCATATATTTTACTTAGCAACTGGGGTCTTAAAAGTTTGCAAATGGCCGTCTAACATGCAAAGAAGCAAAAGAACAAAAAAGAGTGAAGAAAATCAAAGACACAAGGAAACAATTAACCCAAGGGACTACAGGACCATATGAACCTCAGCCTCCACAACCTTGAGACAAAAGAGCTAGAGGTGCCCAGCTACCACTGCCAACCACTCTTCAAGGGATCACAATAAGAGATCCTGGATAAAGTGAGAAAGAAATGTGGAACATAATGCAAAATCATTAAAAAATAAACAAACAAACAAACAAAAAAACAGGCTTACTGATCTGATAGAGATACATGGATCCCCTGAGACTATGGCCCTTAGTTAGCTGGCAAGCCAGGAACTGAACTCATCCTATGTTCAACTGTAAGCCAAACAGTAGACAGGTCTATGAGGTAAACAGTAACATCAGGGAGTTATGCACTCCTTCAAACAATCAACCATCAGGCATCAAAAGAGCAGCATTTGGCTAGGGATAAAAGCACAGAAGACAAGAATGAATAGGAAAAACTAACAAAGGGAAATAGTAACCACAAGGAAGAAATGGGAAGATTGCTGTTGCATCATGGGTATTGCAATCAATGTCATGGGTATAAACTGTTGAATGAAAACCAATTGGCTCTGTAAACTTTCTCCCAAATCACAATCAAAAGTAAAAATAAATAAATAAATCACTGCTAGATAAAAAAATAATAAACTTAGAATAATAATAAGAAGAAGAATTACAAGCAAAAAATAAAATAAAATAAGATCCCCAAAAGCAGTATAAAAAGAGGTTGGTATTTGGTGATAGAAGAGGAAAACTCCAAGAACCAAAGTATTTCAGTAGAAATTCAGGTAAGTACAAAATCAAATATCAACAGAGAGTAAGCTCTAGATAGTGTAGTTGGGATTGGAGGCATAGCTCTAATGTATGGGAGGTTGAATTAAATAGACAAAGCAAGACTCCAGTTCTAATCAGACATGAAGATACAAGGAAGATGTGCTGAATAGGAAACAGAAAAGTATATAAAGACAAAAAAAGTAGTAATGAGAACTAAGATATTCAAGACACAAGAGGAAAAAGAGACTAGAGTTCCAAAAGGGAATTCAGGGTCCTGGTAAGATGAGTAGTAAGTGATAAAAGGGTTGTAGTTTGCCTCAGATATTTTAGCTATTTCTGTGTAAAAAAAGAACCACAAAATATCAGTGGCATGGAAAGTAAGACTTTATGCAGATCACTTGAGGATCAACTGGTTTGGCTGGGCTCACCTGGGTGACTCCGCCAGTCTTGGTAAGCTTCCTCTTGCTACAATTCAACTGCAGATGGACCAATGTAAACCCAACTAGGCTGGGGTGTTAAAGTGGACACCCTGCTCCACATGCTTTTTATCTTCCTCTTGGGACCAATAGGCTAGCCCAGGCATGTTCATTTAATAATAAAAGTGGAAGTGCCAAAGAGCAAGTCCAATTGTGAAAGTGTATCTTAAACTTTTGGTCACAAAAGACCCACTAATATTCTAATGACCAAAGAAAGTGACAGCCCAACCCAAAGTCAAAGTGTTGGGAAGTATACTCCCCCATGAAGGTTGATGGAGGGGGAGTAACTAGTTCTGAACAACAATCTACTGGTGCTCAAATTTTGAGATCAAATAAATGCAGAGCTATGAGGAATAAAAGGAAAGATGCAGAAGGCAAGGACAAGGCTAGGCCAGATTTATTTGTCATTTTTGCCAGATATGCCATAGGTTTCCAACCTCTCCAAGACAACACAATATGTAAGTTCAGATTTTTATAGCTATGTATGCTCTTTCCACAATGGAGTGGAGACCATGACCTCCATCTCCATTTGCATATTAGCCTTGGACTACATACTTAACCTCAGTCAGAATGATTGAAAACCTAAACTCACTCTCATAACTTAAAAGTCCATGATAGTCCTATGATACAAACTTCTCAGCTGTCACTATCTGAATGGTTGGTCCATTTCCCAGAAATGATTAGTCTGGAGTAGGGATTCATTTTTAAAAATCAATTAAAGGTCAAGTATGAATAGACACCAACATAAGGACTTTGGGATCAAGTTAACAGTGATTAGTGCTACAGAACTACTTCAATACTTGCTCAGTTCTAAATGCTTAACAGTGATAAAATATAGAAATATGTAAGGCAAATGGCATTTGACTCCTTCAAGTTGATTCTGACTCATAATGATGCTATAGGACAGAGTAGAACTGTGCTATGGGTTTCCAAGACCATAAATCTTTATGGAAGCTGACTGTCACATCTTTCTCTTTTGGAGCCACTGGTGGATTTGAACCTCTAACTTTTCAGTTAGCAGCCAAGAACTTAACCACTGCACTACCATGGATCTATCAAATGACATTAGCCAACTCAATACAAAATAAAAATCTCCATGGAACAGAAACCCAAAGAGATGAATAGAAATGAATTTGAAGAACTTCTGGACTTTGGATCCAAAGGAGGATAACAATGTTAAGCACACATTAGGAGTGACAGGGATAAAGTTTCCATAATAAATGGGACACAAGCTAGGCTTGGAGGCTGGAAAAATAAAATTATTGTGTAATTACATAGAAAGTAGTGGAGCTGTAGAGGTTAGGAGTCAAAGCATAGACTTGTCAAACACCCTACAGGTTCCGTGGATGGATCTGTGACATCCTCAATAACAAAATTAAGCTAGAGCTTTGAAGCCATTATAAGCTCTTGTTGCAGACCAAGAGCCTAAGGGTAGGGGTGGGGAAATTGTAGGTCCAGTAGAAATATAGTAAGATCTTAAGATGTTGTTGTTGTTGTTGTTATATGCCTTGAGTCAGACCCGACTCATAGAGACCTCTCCTTGAGTTTCTGAGGCGGTGTCACTATGGAAGTAGATTGCCCAACATTCCTTCCAAGGAGTGGCTGATAGGGCATAGCACGAAAAACAAAAATGAAACCAAACTAAAAATTCCCACTCAAAACGAACCTTCAAAACACAATTAAGGGGATAAAAGGTACCCACATAAGGTTATAAACTGATGCAGTGTTTTGAAGCCTGGACAGTGTTGAGACTCCTAGCACCTGGTAGGTATTCCATAAGTATTTGTTGACTAAATTAAAGAGATAATTCTCAATTCCAGAGATCTCCAATAATGTGTTCTGAACCTTGATACTCACTACCACCAAATTAGATCAAAAGGACTCTCTTACACTTATTTTGTAATTATTATTTTTTCAGTGTTTATTCCCATAAATGGGAGCTCTGGTAGTGTAGTGCCTAAGGCATTTGACTGCAAACCAGAAGGCTGGAGGTTCAAACCCACCAGCCATTCCTCAGAAGGAAAATTGGGCAATCTACTTCCATAGAGATAACACCTCAGAAACCCAAGGAGGGGTTGCTATGACTTGAATCAACTCAACAGCGGTGAGTGAGTATTTCCATAAATATCAATGGAATATGACAAAGCGAGATCCTTTCACCATTCAGAGCTTGTTCCATGATGCCTCATGTATGTGAAGCACTGAGGGTTGTGGCAAGGACAGTACAATGTGCATAACACCCTCTCCCATTCCAGGCAGGACATACTGGGCAATTATTCATTTTGCTTAATAAAGCTCTTCAGCCAACATTATCATCTGTATTTCATATACTTGAATTTTTATTCAGGTAGGGAAAAAAAAAACATGGTAGAAACAGAAATATGATCCTGAACTATTCTTTTATGGTAGACCATCAATTTTGGAAGGAAAGTAGGAAGACATATGGATGGATGGATGGATGGATGGGTGGGTGGGTGGGTGGGTGGATGGGTGGATGCATGGATGAAATAATGGAAAATTATTACAGACAATACTATAAAAATTTTCATGTGAAAAAAAAATGATGGCACTTAAGACTGAACAAAGGGGAGGTTTATAAGACATATAGATTGGGGAATTAGGAATTTACAATCTTAAAAATAAAGTTTTACCATCAGCTTATACTGGCATTACCCCTCTGTGCTACATAATCATTTTTACTGAGAGAGCTGTTAGTTCTGTAATAGTTTCTCCAAGCACTAAGGAAAAAGTCTTTTAGAAACATGTCACTGACCTATACAAGGACCACTGTGTTTTCTTTTATTCAGAGTGGACCAGGAAAAAAAAATGTGGAGAAATTACTTTAGATCGTATTACAAAGTGAAGACTGAGATGTCAAGGTAGCATGTAAGAAGCATAACTCATGCCTTCTGTGTGTGCAAATGGAATTCAATATGTTGTGTATTGAAACGCTGCATATCTCTCTATATGACGGAGAAACAGACATTTAAATCCTTTTTATGTAGCAGAGATATTTTCCACACATGCTGCAGCACAGGAACTTAGAGTAGCTATCTTCTAATATTTCTTGGGGATTATGACTATATCAGGTGCCTGTGTTCAGGCAGTATCTTAAAGTCCCAAGCTTAGCAATAGGATCTATCAGCAGGTTCAGTAACTACCATAGTATGTTTACCTATCCAAGAACAAATTATTGTGACACATTTGCACAATATCCATCAGACTTTTTTCAAAATGCTTACAACTCTTAGCAAGACCAATCCTAAAGGGAAAAAAACAGTAGCCGATGTTTCTCTTACCTCCCAGTAATGTAAGACTATGCCCCACAGCAAAGTATACCCTCACACAAACATGATATACACATGTGCACACCCAGACATATCCAATTAATTTTGGAAGAATACAAGAAGGCTCTAACATGTACTTTTAAAATAATCCAGTCTGTTACCTTGTGTCATCTGCTGTTTATCCCTCTGCTTCTGCAATAGCCTCTTTGCTGAATATCCCCTGAATGCATCCAGTACCTATGAAGAAAAACCCTTTCTCCCCCTATTTATCCTACACCGTTCATGCCTCCAATGTCTTGCAGAGTTTTTACTGAACCAGCATTTTTCACATTTTATGGATGGGCCTCCACAACCCACCACCATAGCACTCAGACATGAATCCATCTGAGGCTGGGCTGGGAGAGACAAAGCTAAGTAAAAATATATTATGTTCGACTAAGAATGGCCATTCCTAACTGATGACTCTGTTCTTGTTACTTGGCCAAGATGATTCTCTTTTATTCAATCTGAATCGCTTCCATTAGGGTGAGTTCTATCCCAGGGGGCTCCTCAATCCCTTATGCACATCGCCTCCTGGCAGGCCTAACCCTGACTTCCTTCAACATCTGAGAGATGGGCATAGCTGAGACTCAGAGTGGGAGTCTGGCCATTGGCCATCATCATTTTCATCATCATCATCAACAACAGCATTTGTTTTAAAATTAGGCAACATTTTTTTTTTAATGAATTGCTTGGGGGTTCCAATCTTAGTCCTGAAGGTATTTAAAATACCTCTTGTGGGAAGAACACATGTTTCTAAAACCAAAAATAGACAAATTGCACTGGCCTACTTTACAGCAAGTCTTAACAAGGCACTAACAATAAAAACTTCCAGTTTCCTTTTGGTCTTGACCAGACTAGGAAAGTGGTTTGCAGTTTTCCGCTGGTCAAAAGAGATCACTTTCACAAATCACAGCCTAGAGGCATTGGCACCTCTAACTGTCCCCAATTCTGGGTCTTGTCCCTCAAAAAAAAAGGGGGTGGGGTGGGGGAAGGGCTGCAAATGATCTTTCTGTCCGTGGCTAATAAATTTATCATTGAAAAGAAATGTATCTTTGTGGATAGGATCAATGACTTTCCTAATGAAAAGCACATTTCTATATAAGTTCTTAACAAGATCCCACAGAGGCCCTGTTAGCATTGAAGTTGCTGAAGCCTGCACAGTTTTCAAAGCTAACTGCTTCCAGGTGCCCAAAGAATAAGATTTGAGCTCTGCTAGCACTCTTTCCAACCTAGTTGAGAGCCTTTGTTCTTGCAAGTGTAAAGTTTCTCTCATTCTCCTCTTTATGGCCACAGGTTTCTGGGTTGCATAACACCCAATAAGAGAGCACCAAAGGGCTTCTTTTTATTGTTTTGTTGTGTTTTATTGACTACAACTTTTATCCAACTAATGAGTGCCGGAGAGGCAGGCTATAACAGCTCAATTACACCATGCATACTCTTCCTCTCCACCCAGCACCCAGCTACCCAGCACACTTTTATTGCATCCACATGCAGATGTTAAAAAAAGAAAAAAGGAACTAGTGAGAACTGCGAGGCACTCTGGTTAAAGCGTTAAAGCTGGAACGGCGCCTTCCCCAAGTGATCCTTGAAGGCCAAGAGCTTTCCAAAGAATAGCAATTTGTTCCTGCTGTGGTCATGGAGTTGGTCACCCGATCTCTTCTTTCCAGAAGAATGTTGTTGCTCTTTGGAGAGAAGCCAGAGGTAACTTTCTCTCCCTTTGAAAGATTCAGGGCACCAGGATTGTGTCAGGGAGTGCCCAGAAATCCCTAAGTCATTCCTCCAGCCTTGGAATTCAATAGCATTTCAGCAAAGGTAGAAGTGCTCACTCACACCCCTTAGATTTTGTAGTTATAATTTTAATGATGTTTTAAAGTAATTCATAGGAGGTTGTATAACCAAAGCTTTAGAATCAGACAGACTAGTTATCATCAAGTCAACTCTGACTCATGGTGACTCCCCATGTGTCAGAGTAGAACTGTGCTCCATAAGGCTTTCAATGCTGATTTTTTCCAAAACAGATGTTGTTATGTGCCATCTAGTCAGCCCCGACTCATAGCGACCCCTCCTTGGTTTTCCTAGGCACTATCAGTACAGAAGTAGATTGCTCAACCTTCCTTCCAAGGAGTGGCTGCTGGGTTTAAACCACCATCCTTCTGGTTAGCAGTCAAGTATCTTAGGCACTACGCTACCAGAGCTCCTTTCAAAACAGATAGCCTGGCCTTTCTTCTGAAGTACCTCTGAGTGGACTCAAACCTCCAAACTTTTGGTTAGCAGTTGAGCATGTTAACCATTTGTACTACCCAGGAACTCCAAATCCAAGAGAATAGGCCAAATCCTGGCTCTGCCACTTCTTAGCTATTTGAATTTGGACAAGCTGTGTAAGTTTTCTAAGTTTCAGTTCTCTCATCTGTAAAATGGGAATAATGTTATTTGCCTCAGAGCTGTTGTGAATATTTAACAAGATAATTATAAAGCATAGACCATATCACTTAAATGCACACTAATTAGTAGCATGCTACTTATTTTTTTACATAGTTGTAAATGAACATTGCATTTGATTTTTGTTGCTTGCTTGTGGTCACTTAGTATTTAATGTACATTTTTGGTTTTGCATATGTTGGTTAACTTTGTTTTAATTGTGTCGTGATGATCTACTGACCAGGAGCTCTGGTGGCATAGTAGCTAAGGCGTTTGACTGCTAATCAGAAGGTTGGAGGTTCAAACCCATCAGCCACTCCTTGGAAGGAAGACTGGGCAATCTGCTTCCATAGTGCTACTGCCTTGGAAACCTGAGGAGGGATCGCTATGAGTCAAATCCAACTCAATAGCAGTGAGTTTAGTTTTGGGTTATTCTACTGAACAGAGATACCATAATTTTTAAACCATGTTTTTATTGCTAAATATTAAAGATTTCTCTAATATTTAAAAAAATAATGTAAGAGTGTGTATATTGGTGCATGAATTTATCAGCATTAATTACTATTTTCTTATGATAGGTTAATAGATAAAGATTTTCAGGGACAAAAGATATGAATATTTTAAGGCCCAATACGATTGCTAAATTATTTTCCAAGAAAAATGCCCTTACATTTTACAAAGATGCTAACACTGCTGCTCAGCCATCAAAAACGAGAAGTGTCTTACATTTTATTATTTTATAAAAGATTCATATTTCAGCATAAAGTTCATATTGAATTTCCCTCTCTACATGAGAAAGGAAATGGAAAACAGTGGCAACTATACAGCTAACTAGAATTATACAGAAAATTGAAAGAAAATTAAAATTGGTTTGTCTGAATATTTTTAATTCTCCACATTATATTTCTAGAAATACCCTCTATCAAAACCAGAAAACAAAGACATTGCCAATTTCAACTCATGGTGACGCTACAGACAGAGTACAAGTTTCATATAGGGTTTCCAAGGCTGTAATCTTTACAAAACCAGACTGTCACATCTTTCTCCCATGAGTTTGAACTGCTAACTTTTCAATAAGCAGCAGAGCAATTAACCACTGTGCTATCAGGGCTCCTCCATAGCCTCAATAGTGCAGAAATATTATTTCAACATGTTAAGGCCCAATGTTTTTATACTACAGTGAAAGAGTTATAAGATGAGACAATCAGCTTTTTGATGAAGAGTTTTTAGTATTCAACTGGGAGAACCAAACAAAAACCAAACTCACTCAGTTGAGTGGGATCTGACTCATAGCAACCCCTCCCTCCTTCGGTTTCTGAGGCAGTATCACTATGGAAGTAGATTGCCCCTAGTCTTGCTTCCAGGAGGGTTTGAACTGCTAGCCTTCTGGTTAGCAGTCAAATGTCTTAGGCACTATGCCACCATGTCAGTTTAATGGATTCTGAGCATTTCAAAGGTCCTGCAGGAAGTGGTAGGAGCTCTGGTGGTGTAATGGGTAAGGCATTTGGCTGATAACCAGAAGTTCAGCGGTTCAAACCCACTAGCTGCTCCATGGGAGGAAGATGAGGCAATCTACATTCATAAAGGTTTATAGCCTTGGAAACCTAGTGGGGTTCACGATGAATCAGAATTGCTTTGATGGCAGTGGGTTTGGTTTTTTGGATAGGAAGTGGTATTTTTATTATGACCATTAATGTACATCTAAGTAGAAGGGAGCTTATGGGTGATCTATCTTAACATCTTCTTTTGCCTTTTTTTGGTTGTTGTTGTTACAAACATGTGTAACAAAACATTTAACACTTCAACTTCTTTTACATGTTTAATTCAGTAACATTAATAACATCCTTCATACTGTGGAAACATCACCACTATCCATTTGTTTGGGAGCTCTGGTAGCATAGTGGCTAAGGCACTTGACTGCTCACCAGATGGCTGGCGGTTCAAACCCACCAGCCACTCCTCGGAAGGAAGGTTGGGCAATCCTACTTCCGTAGTGATACTGCCTCGGAAACCCAAGGAGGGGTCGCTATGAGTCAGGGCTGACTCGACGGCACATAACAACAACAACAACAACATCCATTTGTTTACAATTTTTTCCATCATCCTTAATGGAAACTCTGTGTCCCATAAACAGTGTCTTCTCTTTTCTTTTTCTAATTGCCCTACTAATAAACTTTGGTTTCTATATATTTGTCTATTCTAGATATTTCATATCAATGGGATCATATACTATTTGACCTTTTGTGACTAATTCATTTCACTTAGAATGTTTTCAAGGTTCATCCATGTTGCAGCATCACCATTGTCTTTTTAGCAAGTGAGGAAACTGAAACCTAGAGAATTCAAATGATTTTTCCCACTTACCCAGCAGAACAAGGGCCCATTCCACAAGTAACACTCAGAGACCTGCTCCAGCCTCTAACAGTGCAACATCTACACCACCACCAAGTGAAGAAAGCATTCCTAGAAATGACATGGTGGAATCCTTGGGTAACGCAAATGGTTAACACACTCAGCTGTTAACCTAAAGTTTGGAGGTCTGAGTCCACCCAGAAGTGCCTTGAAAGAAAGGCCTGGTGATCTACTTCCCAAAAGCCTGAAAACCCTATGGAGCACAGTTTTACTCTGACACACATGGGTTGCCATGAGTAAGAACTGACTCAATGGCAACTGGGTTTACTAGTTAGAGATGGTCAGACCTAAGCTCTCATATCCACCTAGGTGACATATCTTGATGGAACTGAGAAATGTGCCCTACAGAGGAAAAGCAGGAAATCACTAGTCAACATGCCTACATATTAGGGTAATGAACTATTAGATTCTATTTTACCAGTAGAAGACAGACAGAAGTTGTATGCTTTAGCCAAAGTACCACATTCAGGGATCTGCTCAACAGTACTTCCTCAGGCAAAATTCCCTTCACCACCCTACATTAAGTAACCTACCAGCTCTATACAGGTTGCCCAACACAGCAAAGACATTTGAGTCATCCCTATCAAGCAAATTATTGCCCCACAAAGCTGAAAAACCAAGACACCATCTAGAACTACTTATGATTGCTCATTGGTCCAATAGGCCCACAGCCAAATCTACCCAGCAGTTTTTTTTGTCTGGTCTGTGTGGTTAGGATGATTTTACCTTTTTAAGGGTTGGGAAAAAAAAAAAAAAGAATATGCAACAGAAACCACATGATCTGCAAAGCCTAAAATATTACTATCTGGTCAGTTACAGAAAAAGTTTGCCAACCCCAGTCTAAATTGTCGCTCATCTTATTTTTATACTTAAAATTCTCCCGTGTCTATCAGAATACCTCTTCCCAAATATTGTAAAGGGTAAAATCTGGAGAACATATACTGAAGGCTTAGGAGCACTGCTTTCAGAGTCAAATAGGTCTAAGTTTGAAGCATGCATCCATCATTTACGAGCTATCAAAACTTGGGGAAAATCCTGCACTTCTCAGAGTTACATTTCCTCATCTATAAAATAGGGGAAATAGTAATAACCATCTCAGGATTGTAGTGAGGATCAAATGAGATTTTATATATATAAGTCTATATGTGCATATATATGAGGAATCATTTTCGCACAGTGGTTAAGACCTTGGCTACTAACGGAACCATGGCAGAAAGATGTGATAGTCTGCTTCCGTAAAGATTACAGTCTTGGAAACCCTATGAGGCTATTCTACTGTGTCATGTAAGGTCATTATGAGTCAGAATCAACTTGACAGAAAAGGGTTTTATTTATTTATTTATTTATTTATTTGCAGGTATACATATATACATGCACACACACATATAAACCAAAACCAAAGTCACTGCCATCAAATCGGTTCTGACTCACAGCAACCCCTTCTTGAGTTTTTGAGGCAGTATCTCTACAGAAGTAGATTGTCCAACCTTCCTTCTGAGGATTGGCTAGTGGTTTTGAACCACCAGCCTTCTAGTTAGCAGTCAAAGGCCTTAGGCACTATGCCACCAGAGCGTCTTCACACAAACATAATGTACAGTGAAATCTGTGAGAGCTGGATTTCTGACAGGTTTCCACCTGAAACAAGTTTCAGTTTTCATATATCTATATGTTGTTGTAGGAGCTCTGGTAGCATAGTGCCTAAGGCACTTACTGCTAACCAGAAGCCTGGCGGTTCAAACCCACCAGCCACTCCTCGGAAGGAAGGTTGGGCAATCCTACTTCCTTAGTGATACTGCCTTGGAAACCCAAGGAGGGGTCGCTATGAGTCGCGGCTGACTCGACGGCACATAACAACATATGTTGTTGTTGTTGTTATGTGCCGTCGAGTCGGGCCCCGACTCATAGCGACCCCTCCTTGGGTTTCAGAGGCAGTATCACTACGGAAGTAGATTGCCCCATCTTCCTTCCAAGGAGTGGCTGGTGGGTTTGAACCGCCAGCCTTCTGGTTAGCAGTCAAGTGCCTTAGCCACTATGCTACCAGAGCTATATAGATACAGATAAAGAGAGACAGAGTTCCTGGGTGATACAAATGGTTAAGTGCTTGCCTACTAGCCAAAAGGCTGTTCGAACCCACAAGGGCACTTTGGAAGATAGACCAAGAAGGCATAGCCATTGTAAACCCCATGGAGTAGTTCTGCTCTGCACACAGGGGGTCGCCATGAGTTGGAATTGACTAGAGGGCAACTAACAACAACTATACACACACACACACTCAGAGAGAGAGAGAGAGAGAGTGTGTGTGTGTGTATACTCTTACATAATCCACAAAGTCCTACACAGTTAAAAGGTAGTTTAACTCATAACATGGATCTGAAATGAGATTTTATTTTAAAGTGATATGAAGCATGGTTCTTTTTTTATTTTAAATCACTTATGATAAGGTCCTTTGAGCTTAAGCAATGTACAAAAGGCAAATGCACCAAAGAATGCATATTTTTGCCAAACTCAAATATGTCCCTAAGAAGAAAGGAGAAAATGAAATCCATGGGATAATTACTACTTATTGATTTTTCAATATATCTAACAATTGAGTTTTGTATTTATTAGAATTAAACAACAATGACTTAAACATACAGGGATTTCTTTTTCCCTTGTATCAAGAACTGGCAAACTATCCAGAAGATGACTATTCAGGCTCCTATCTTCCAGCTCTGCTATCTGACTTTCATGGTCATGGTCACTTTATCCATGTGCATCAAGTTCATGCTTCAGGCAGGAAGAAAGGGGAAAGGGGAAGGGCGAAGGGCAAGGGTCCTACCAGCTGAACTCTTCCCCTTTAAAAAGAAGCCCTCTCTGTGACTTCAGAACTCATCTCATAGGCTTTTGTTACTGGGGAAATAATTTCCTGTATACCTCCACTAAGTATAATTAAAACTCTGGGTACTATATGTAAAACAAGCATAAGAAAACCTTGAAAGGTAAAGAGAAGACAGACTAGTTATGAATCTCAAAGAAGAAAGTGTGAGTTCCTTGGCTTTTTTTTTTTTTTCTTTTTTCTCCTGCTTCACATATCCCAGACTTACTTTTGAACAAGTTGGCGATATAGAAACATCAACAGGCTCAGAAAAAGAGTCCCAAATACAGTCTGTTTAAGGAGCCTTGGTGGTACAGTGATTAAGCACTCAGCTGTTAACTGAAAGGTCACCTGGTCAAACTCATCAGCTGCTGCATGGGAGAAAGACGTGGCAGTCTGCTTCTGTAAAGATTACAGCCTTGAAAACCCTCTGGGGCAGTTTGACTCTATCCTATAGTGTCTCTATGGTGTTGGTTTGATGGTAAAGTGTTTGGTTTGGAAAGCCTGTTTTCTCTACTTAAAGGATCAAGAAAGGGACAGCCTAGAAAAAACAAAACTTTTAAACAGTATGAGCTCTACTCCATTTAAACGCTACAGGGAGGGGAAAAAGCTATCAGAAGTATACCCTCCCCACCCATACCAGAAAGACCTAGGCAGACAGATCCTAGATTTCTACCCTCATAAGACTATAAATAGGAACCCAACATCCCACACATCCACCCATGATGGTATCAAAGAAGTCAAAGTAGGGAGACATGACTTTCCTCCCTGCAGGTTGATAATGAACCCCCTACCCTGTGATATTAAAGGAAACCATGTGGGCAGCTGGAACTCACAGCCTACCTACCAGTAGCAAAGAGCTCCAACCTCAGGAGTGAGTGGACTTTTACCTGCACCTGACAGTAATGAGTTGATGCCCCCCCTTTCCTGGTGTGGTCAGAGAAAACCAGCTAAAACAGAAAGCTTAATGAAATCCAAAGTATTATAATATAACATAAAAATGTCCAGGATTTGATCCAAAATGACTTGTCATGCTAAGAACCAGGGATATCCAAAACGAATGAGAGAAAAATAAATATCAATAGATGCCCACACTGAGATGACAGCGATGTTAGAATTATTTGACAAAAGTTTAAAGCAGCCATGATAAAAATGCTTCAACAGGCAATTAAAACTAGAAAGCCTCAGCAAAGAAATAGAAAGTGTCAGCAGAATATGTTTCATTGGTCAGAACTGAGTCACATGACCACCCCTAGCTGCAAGGGAGTCTGAGAAAATATTTTAACTTTCTAGCCTCTTGAGTAGAGGAGGACAAGGAAAAACAGGGCTTGAAAATGGTTTAGGGATAACAAATCCATGGGGTCTTCACTAACCTATTTATAAGACATTTTGCAAGCCTTTTCTTGAATCACCAAACCAGAGTTAGTGTTGTCTATGTGTATTTATTTGCTCTCCTTCTGTGTTTTCTGTGTAAGCTTGTGCACATGGCCCCTCATCCTTTGCGAACATAATAAGAAAATTATTTATTACTTTATAATTGAATGATGACTGATGATTATTGATAAAACCTTCTGTCAGGAGGAGACTTTGAAGATTAGAATCCTTTTATTCTCCACTGATTGTTTAATTACTGATTTTTTAACTATGCTATTAAAAGGTTACTATTTCAAGGGAAATATATTTAAAAATAATTAAGTGCTATACTGAGAGCTGTGTGTTTTCTGGCAGTACAAGACATAACAAACCTTTATTTCAAAAAGACTTTGAAACACAACCACTCAAACAAATTAATGTCTCCCCTGATAGACTCCTTTTGCCAGGAATGATGTCACTAGTCAATTTTGATAGAGAAGGAGGAAATGGCACAGAGAGAGGACAGGAAGTAGGGAAGCACTTCACAACTTTTTAAGATATAAGCAAAAGCACCACATTAAAAAAAAGGGGAGGGGTTGCATAACTAATATTTAACCAAAGGGGAGGGGGTCCTGGATGGCTAGTGGGAGTATAGCTGAATATTTCTCAGAATACAAAGAGCCTCAAGTTCCAGATTGTGACCCTGGTATCATGGTGTGACATGCTGTTCCAGGACTAGGATGGGATGGGGCTCCCAACAAAAAGTCTTCTCATTTTTAAAATGGTTTCATAAAAACAATAGGGTGAGGTAAAACTACTACTTCACTGATTTCATACCTCATTAGGTTCTGTGTTAATGTGCCTTCAGAAGTTTTGTTTTAAGAAATAATGTATTTCTAATATATGGTGCTTGTAAAAGTGGCAGAGGAGTGGGGTGTTCTTGACAGAGGTTGTCAATAAACAGGATATCAAACAAGGGTTGTTCTGTGGGAAAAAAATAAAACTAGGAATAGAGGCGGGTTTGGAGAGACTCTTTCTGGGAGGGGAATTAACAGATGCCAGATAAGGGTGATTATGTTCTGAATCCTAGGAGCATTTCCCACCTCCCACTGGTCTCCCAGAGAGTTTAGCCTTGCCAGGTAGATGAGGAAGCCCAGAGCTATCAACCATCCTTCCCCCTTAGATAGTGGAAAGCTGAAGAAGACCTGATTCTGGTTATGACACATTGAGTATACGTAACAGAAATAGCCTTCAGCTACTAAAATTCCTTGTGTGGTAAAATAGTTAATGCACTCACTGCTAACTAAGGGAATGGAGATTCAAGACCATCCAGAGATGCCTCAACAGAAAGACATGACGATCTACCTCTGAAAAATCACCCAGCGAAAATTCGATGCAATGCAGCTCTCCTCTGACATACATGGCATCCTCATGAATTGGAATCAACTCAATAACAACTGGTTGATTATATTTTTTTGTTTTGTTTTGTTACCGAAATACAAGTAAGAGTTTAGTAGATGAGCCCTCATCTAATAAACCGTTCCAACTCTCTTCCTTCAAAATTTAAATGCTCAGTAGAGAGCTGATCTACCTTATGCAGATCAGAAGCCCATATACCAGGCAAGGACTCTCAGTTTTGCAATTCCATTAAGACCAAGTGAAATTGGGACAGTGGTAGCCAATGGGGTTATTAATGTTGGATAAGTAAACACGGTTGTCCAGTCCAATGATAGAAGTCTCAGAGCAGTGAGCTAATTCTGGGAGAGTAGAAACCAAAGCAGGTGGCCTGTGGTCTTTAAGCTCCTCATTCTTATTCTCAGCTCATGTCCCAGGCACTGTGCTACAAATGTTGTAGGCATTACCTCTTCTATCCATATAACAGCTCAGAGAAGGAAGTACTAACGTTTACCTGTGCAAAAACTGAGTCTCAAAGCAATTAAGTGATTCTCTCAAGATCACACAAATACAAAGATGGGGAAACTGAGACTCAGAGAGCTGACTCTTGCTAACAGTCAGCGTGAACATTGAGGTTTACCAAAGAGATAGGGATTCTGCCTCAAGACTGTAGTATAGATATCATTCTGGAGTTTCTAGCCAGTGTCCAACACATACAAGTTGCCTGATTTTGGACTCAAGACTTCCAGAGATTTCAGTCTGCCAATGTGAGGTTTTGAGGTTTTTTTTTTTTTTTAAGGAATTGGCTTACAGGACTGTGGGGCTAGCAAGTCCAAAATCTATATTCAGTGTAAGTATTTACTTCAGGAGATGCAAAACATCACTGCAGTCTACCAATCAGAGTAGGAAGTCAGGTGATCAACAGAGTTTTAACTCAATTCTGTCTCATAGCTGGTCCAGCAAGACCCTGAAACCATCCTCTGGTTATTTAAGTAGCAAGCCAGAGTACAAATCCAAGTGTAACCATCTTACAAACTTCTTTGCCTGTCTCCCACAGGTCCAATCTGAGCCACTAGTGTTCCATGCAAGATTTCTTCTTGGAAAACAAAATCGGTTCTGCTGCTAACTATACAATGAAAAAACAAATATTGCTAAAACCTCTGACCTAGGTAAATAGTCTAGAAACTTCCAGAGATACAGCCTGTAAAGATCAAGCATCATACATTGTTGAAATGTATGGACAAACACTTCTTTGACAGTAAGTACAGGAATAGAAAATGATGCCAAGTATTTTTTTGCCACAGTGGCAGGAAAAAAATATATATGTAATTGGTTAAATTTCCATGCTAATTCCTTGCAACTTGGCTATTGCTATAGTGTATGAGTCATTGAACACATTTTCATTTTCAATCCTAAGCACAGTAATGCATTATATAGTTTAAAGTTGAAGCTTTCAAAGACAGAGTCAAAATTAAAACCATTTTTAATAAAAAGACTGAAAATTGTTGCATGTCATTTTGATGCTTTAAAATATATATTTAATGTTTTATTTCTTATATCAATTATTGGTATGAAATGTTATTTACTTGACTTTTTTTTTTCCGATTCAATGCATCCAAGCTATATTCTTTAGTCCTCATATTAATTGGAAATATCCCAGTGTATTTGATTTTGTGTACAGGAGCTGAACTGTAACAATGACAGTATTCAATTTTAAAATCTCTACTATATTATTGCATAGGGTATAATTTATGCTCAAAAGCTTTTGTTACTATTTCTGCATACTGTGATTCTTTTATGTAGATTTCATCATACCACTGATCCACAAAAAGTGAAATGTATGTCCAGGTCTCCCCTGGTCTCGATAAACAATTCAGCTTTCCAAGTTATTATATCTGTGTCCAATTCAACCAAAGGAAACCCTCATCTGGCTGTAACACAGAGTAGCCCACACAAAGCCTGAAAAGGAATAGCATAGGGAGCAATAGGTCTGTGACTCTTATGTTTTCTTTCTGGGGTCTCCAAGATGATTTCCAAGTGTGTGATACAGTAAAGGGAACATAATTTAGGATTGGGAGACACAGGCCCTATAATACCATCTCCACAGTTAAACTCCCTGGATCACAGTCACCTGCTCT
Source organism: Orycteropus afer afer (assembly GCF_000298275.1). Classification (NCBI taxonomy): domain Eukaryota; kingdom Metazoa; phylum Chordata; class Mammalia; order Tubulidentata; family Orycteropodidae; genus Orycteropus; species Orycteropus afer. The sequence goes on from NW_006921719.1 coordinate 2,523,335, forward strand.
GTGAAATGAGGACAATGATCCTCACCTCTCAGCACTTTTGGTCTCTGTTCTAGAATAAGATCTATGATTTTTACAATTTCAATATATTTTTTTAAGAAAGTTGAACTATGAGGGAGGGCCAAAATAAAGTTAAGATATTATACGGTTGAGAAAAATATTAAAGTATACTTGCATGATGCTTCATGGGTGACAAAGCAATGCCACTCACATGTTCTGGTTTTAATTGTTTGATAATCCTGTGTGGTGGAGAGGACAAGCAATATAACATGGTGCTTAAGAACACAGCCCCACACCCAGACTCTACTCTTAATAGCATTGCGACTTTGGACAAGTGACATAAATTGCTTTGCACCTCAATTTATGCATCTCTAAAATGAGGATTAGAATCATAAAAGAAAGTAATGGTTTGAGTATTGAGTAAAGACATGTAAAGGATATAAAACAGCACATAGTACAAGTTAAGTGCTCAAATGAAAGTCAGCTATCACCACTGCTGTCATCAATGCTATATGATCATTATGCCAACTGTGCTCAGAGAGATCTGAAGTTCTGAGTGTGGGGAATACTGCGGATTGATTGACTTGCTCAATTCTCATTTCACCCTACTTCTAGTGTGCCTCTCTGAAGTCATAGTCAGAAAAGCTAAAGAGAACAGTCCCCGGGCTCCATGAGACCTGGTTGGGTGCCATCAAGTCGATACCAACTATTGTGACCCCATGTGACAGAGTGGAACTGCCCCATAAGGTTTTTATTGGGGGAGGGGTCTGTAATCTTTATGGAAGCAGATCACCAGGTCTTTCTTCTGTGAAGCCACTGGCTGGGTTTAGCAGTCAAGCACTTAACTGCTGTACCACCATAGCTCCTTCCATGAAACCTGGACTCCTGAACATGATTTAGGTTCCATCATCCAGATGAATTTGTAAGTGAGAATAGAGGCAAAGACCAAGGCATGCACTTCCCTGGTACAGAGTTTAGTAGAGGAGTGTGATTCTAGAATCTGTAGCTGGGGTGGAGACTCCTTGATTGGGTAGCTCCCTAACTGTATAGAGGCAGCAGCTTCTTCAGAAGCTCAGTTCAATGGCATGGTTTTGGGAGTTGTTCCAAGAAACTCAGACTAAAGTCTGTTTCTTCTATGTTGTTGTTGTTAAGTGCCGTCGAGTCATTTCCGACTCATAGCAACCCCATGCACAGCAGAACGAAACACTGCCTGATCCCGTGCCAGCCCCACAATCCCATCAGCCCAGCCACCGTATTAATCCATCTTGTTGAAGGCCTCCCCCTCTTTTGTTGACCCTCCATCATACCAAGCATGACATCCTTCTCCAGGGAATGGTCCTTTCTTACAACATGACCAAAATAGGTGAGACGAAGTCTGGCCATTCTTGCTTCCAAGGAGCATTCTGGCTGCACTTCCTCCAGGACAGATCTGTTAGTTCTTTTAGCAGTCCATGGTACTTTCAGCATTCTTCGCCAACACCACAACTCAAAAGCATCAACTCTTCTTCAGTCTTCCTTATTCATTGTCATATGGTTTCTTCTATATCCCCTATGATATTGTGAGCCATTTATGTCTCTTAATGTTTTTCATTTGCTTAGACTAGGTAGAGAGGGAGCTCTGGTGGTGTAGTGCCTAAGGCATTTGATTGCTAACCAGAAGGCTGGTGGTTCAAACCCACCAGCCACTCCTTGGAAGGAAGATTGGGCAATCTATTTCCGTAGAGATACCACCTCAGAAACCCAAGGAGGGGTCGCTATGAGTCGGAAAATTTCTGTTGTCTGCAAGTAGGAAATTGGTTAATGTGGAGGATGTAAGCCACATTTCCTAAATCACAGGCATAAACAGCAGTAGACCAGACTCTTATGTTCTCAGTTCACTACACCACAGAAAGAGAAAAGAAAATCAACTTTAATCTAAACTTATTCACTTAATTTTTTTTTTTTTTTAATGTTATACCTGTACTATAATCGAGGAGCTGTGCTAGGTATTGGGAAGGTTCCAGGATTAATACATAGCTTAATGACTTGCTCTCCAAAGCTTTTAATCACTGGAAGAGGCAAAACTGAAGGAAATAATAAAAATACTATGTGATGTTAAGAGTGGCAATAAATTTATATTACGTACAGTAGGAAAGTAACAGAAAAAAGAAACTGTTCCAGGAAGATATAGGGAAAGTTTCTCAGGTAAGGGCACAGAAGATCAGGTGGAGAGAAAGTAATTCCAGGCAAAGGGAACAGTACACAGAGAGGCACAGAAGTCATAACCACACCTGGGCATTGCAGGATTATTTTAATATTTTACTGAAAATCAATATGATTTAACTTTAAAATTGGGTTACTTCAAAATTATTATACTTCACAACCGTTTTGAACCATTTTGCTAAGGTGTTTATTATAAGAGATTCAAACCATGCATAAGACATAGCCCACAGATTAGCTAATGAATGCATATGGCTATAGAGCATTTTCGATTATTTAATTACATTAATATAAATTGTCCTTGAATGAACAACAGGGACCTTTGTAAATTACAGTGTAAAGATATGACATTCAGTGGGAAGATATTTCTTGAGTATTTGCAATGTGCTGTGTACTGTTGTAAACATAGAGGACAAGCAAGATCTTTGGGAAAGACATACATTCTAAGATTGTTAGGGAGGGAGATTTCTACTTTTTTTAAGTGACTCATTGACCATTTGTAGAAAGAAAAATACAGTTATAAATTCCCCTTCCCATTCTTTTCCCTGTGTCCAGGAATTTGGATGCAGATTTGCTTTGTTTCGGAGGACTGCCATAACAAAATGTCACAAAGGGGTGGCTTTAAAGAACAGAAAATTATCATTTCACATTTCTGGAGACTAGATGTTCAAGTCAGGATGTCAGATATGCCAATTTCTGCTGAGGGCTTGAGAGAGGAGCTGTTCCATGCCTCTTTCCAAGCTTCTAGTAACTGCTGACAATCCTGGGTGTTCCTTTTTGTGCCCATAGCTACATCTGCCTTTGTCATCACATGGCATCTGTCTTTCCCCTGTGTGTGTGTTTCTCTGTTTCTGTGTTTGTTCTTCCTTATTATAAGACATGACTCAGAATGATTAAGATCCACTCTACTACAATATGGCCTCAGTAATTTAACTGATAATATCCACAAAGAAAAATCCTATTTCCCAAAGCAAGGTTACGTTCATTGGTATAGGCGTTGATTCTTCAACATACCTTTTACCAACCAAAACCCAAACTCGCTGCCACTGAGTCTATTCCAACTCATAGCAACCCCATATTGGGTTTCCAATCCTGTAAATCTTTACAGAAGCATACTGCCTCAATTTTCTTCCATGGAGTGGCTAGTGGGTTCAAACCACTGACCTTTTGATTAGCAGCCAAATACCTTAACCACTATTCTACTAGAGCTCCTTAACATATCTTTTGAGACATTCATTCCCTAAAGCCCAAATAGCTCTCATCTCTTTCCTGACCCCTGATGTCAAAATTTCAACAGACTTCCTACCCAATGAGCCCACTGAGATAGAAAAACTCCCAATCCCTTCATAGTCAACAGCCTAAAAGTTTATGCCTCTATGGATTGAGAGTCCCTGAGTAGTGCAAATTGGTAAGTTCTGTACTACTGACAGAAAGGTTAGTGGTTCAAACCTATCAGAGCCACCTTGGAAGAAAGACCTTAAACATCTTGTGGAGCACATTTTTACTCATGCTCTCAGGGGGTCACCATGAATTAGAATCAACTTGACAACAACAAAAACTATGGCCTGGGGAAGTTTCTTTGAGAAGTAGATATAATTATATTCGCTGAGGATAATTGAGATGGAGTATGAATTGTAGAACATTTGTTTTGAAAACTTGTTTATAACCAGATGAGCTTAAACTAAGTATGGAAGTTCTCTACTTCTGAATTTAGGGGAAAGAAATTCTGAAAACTCCCATTGTGAAGGCATCTCAGGGTCAACTGGACAGCATAAATTGTACACACAACCCCCATAGAATCAATTACGAAGAAAATTTGATAACTATTAGTAATGAAACATAAAGGTAAATTTATAATTTGGCCAGCTGGCTTTTGCAGGCTTCTGTCATCATCTTGAAAAATAGAACATGTTTCAAATCTAAAGCTGAATAATACAGGCTGGAATTAAATTATAAGTGTAGTCTGGACATCAGATTTCCAGTGACTGATGAGGATAGGGAAATAGTCAGAAAATCTGGTTCTGGTTTCTGGTCCATCCTTAATCAAAGCAAACAAACAAATGTAAAATCCAGTTGGCCTCAAGCCAGTTCCAACTCATGACAACCGCATGAGTACAGAGTACAATACGCTCCATAGGATTTTCAAGGCTGTGACCTTTTGGAAGCATATGTTGTTGTTGTTAGGTGCCATCGAGTCGTCTCAGACTCATAGCGACCCAATGCACAGCAGAACAAAACAAAACACCGCCCAGTCCTGAGCTACCTCCATGATTCCTACTACACTTGAGCCCATCACTGCCACCACCATGTCAGTCCACCTCGTCAAGGGCCTTCCCCTCTTTCATCAACCCTCCACCTTACCAAGCATGACATCCTTCTCCAGGGAAAGTCCCTTCTGACAACATGACCAAAGTATGTGAGATGAAGTCTGGCCACTTTTTCCTCCAAGGAGCATTCTGGCTGCACTTCCTCCAGGAAAGACCTGTTAGTTCTTCTAGCAGTCCACAGTACTTTCAGCACTCTTCGCCAACACCACAGATCAAAAGCATCAACTCCTTCAGTCCTCCTTATTCCTCGTCCAGCTCTCACATTCATATGAGGTAATTGAAAACACCATAGCTAGTGTCAGGTGCACCTTAGTCCTCAAAGAGACATCTTTGCTCTTCAGCACTTAAAAGAGGTCCTTTGCAGCTGATTTGCCCAGGGCTATACATCGTCTGATGTCCTGACTGCTGCTTCCATTGACGTTGATTGTAGAATCAAGCAATGAGAAATCTTTGACAATTTCAATCTTTTCTCCATTTATCATAATGCTGCTTATAGGTCCAGTTGTGAGGATTTTTGTTTTCTTTGTAGTGAGATGTAATCCATACTGCAGAGTGTATTCTTCAATCTTCATCAGTTAGTACTTCAAGTCATCCTCACTTTCAGCAAGCAAAGTTGTGTTGTCAGCATATCTCAGGTTGTTAATGATTCTTCCTCCAATCCTGATGCCACGTTCTTCTTCATATAATCCAGCTTCTCAGATTATTTGCTCAGTATATAGATTGAATAAGTATGGTGAAAGGATACAACCCTGACACACTCCCTTCTTGATTTTAAACCATGCAGTGTTCCCTTTTTCTGTTTGGAAACCTCCTGGTCTATGTACAAATTCCTCATGAATACAATTAAGTGTTCTGGAATTCCCATTCTTCTAAATGTTATCCACATTTTGTTATGATCCACACAATCAAATGTTTTTGCATAATCAATAAAACATAAGTAAACATCTTTCTGGTTGTCTTTACTTTGAGCCAAGATCTATCAGACATCAGCAATTATATCCCTCATTCCATGTCCTCTTCTGAATCCAGCCTGCACCTCTGGAAGTTCTCTGTCAATATACTGCTGCAACCGTTTTTTAATTACCTTCAGTAAGATTTTACTTGTATGTGATATTAATGATATTTTTCGATAATTTCCACATTCTGTGGAATCACCTTTCTTTGCAATGGGCACAAATATGGATCTCTTCCAGTCAGTTGGCCAGTTAGCTGTCTCCAAAATCTCTTGGCATAGCCAAGTGAGTGCCTCCAGATGGGCATCCTTATGTTGAAACATCTCAATGGGTATTCCATCAATTGCTGCAGCCTTGTTCTTCGCCAATTCCCTCATTGCAGCTTCAACATCTTCCCTCAATACCATTGGTTCTTGAACATATGCCACCTCCTGAAATGGATGAAGAGCAAAAAGTTCTTTTTGGTACAGTGACTCTGTGTATTCCTTCCATCCTCTTTTTTTTTCTTACAGTTTTTTTTTTTTAAGAGCTTGTTTTACATTCAACATTACGTGGACATTTAGTTTCATTCCCCATTTACCATGTCCAACCTTAACCCAGTCTCCTCCCCTCCCTACCCTATAACACTTCCCCTGTGCCCCTCATATTTATGCACTCCTGTTTGTCCTGCATTTCCTCAATTTGAATGTTGGTCCTCTGGTGTCCCATGGTCTATTGCTCTAAGGGATGTATTACCATAGTGTATTTGGGTGTGTCATCCTGGGTTGAGTGGTCTCCATGTACATCTTGTTAACTATTGGACTGAGAGCCAGCCCCTGGTGATGCATTTTATTCCAAGTGCAGAATATATTCCAGGGCCATAGTATGGGGGTTTCACCAGATTTCATCTGACCAGTAATTCTGGTCATTATTGAGTTTTTGGATTTTGTTCCACTTTTTCCCTCCCACTCTATCCAGGATCTCCAGATATGATCCTTTCCTGAGTTGATGACATTGGTAGCCAGGCACCATCTAGTTCTGGTCTTGAGGGCCATCATGTCCTATGACTGATAGCTTCCAAATACCCTTGTTGTTTTGTTTTGTTTTGTTTTTTTGCGTTCTTCTTCACTTCTCACACTAGGAGACCGTTGGCTGCATCTTAAAAGGCCACATGAAAGCTTTTAAGACCCCAGTCGCTACTCACCAATGTACGATGTGGAGCAAGGCTTTTATGTATTTTCTTGTGCCAATTGAGTCTGGTGTCCTCCAGTACTATGGTCCTGAGACGGTAGATTGGATCTCTTTCACATAGTGTCTTGTTGTCTGTAGGGGATTACTCTGTCTTTCTTCTATTGTTTTGTAAAGACTGCAGGTATTTTGTATCACTGGTGTCTGTGCAAGATTAGCCTCAGCTGAATCTATCCTTGGTCTAGAGTATACTTCTCTTCACTGACCCCCGTCTGATCATCTCAGGTGTTTTTGTGTTTATCTATAGCCTGGTGTTTGGTGTTAATGATAATGCAGTATTATGGACACATTGGTTGGTATTAGCATCTGTTGTCTATCTCTTATATGCACAATTTGGTGTCCTCCCATTCTCTAATGTTATGGTGGTCAAAAATCCTTCCCATATATCCCTCCCCCTACCCATGTCAGCATGTAGGCCCCAACTAGCCCAAAATTAATCCCTCCTCTTCCCTCTCCATCCCAGTAACCTACTGAGTTCCCTTTCCCAAGCAAACCCTTCTTTGTCTTTTTACAGTAATGGGCTCATACAGTACTTGTTTTTCTGTGATTGACTTATTTCACTTAGCATAATGTCCTCCAGGTTCATCCATGTTGTGAGATGATTCATGTATCCCTCATTGTTCCTTAATGATGCATAGTATTCCATTGTGTGCATGTACCATAATTTGGTATCCACTCATCCGTTGATGGGCGTTTAGGTTGTTTCCATCTCTTTGCTATAGTGAATTATGCTGCGATGAACACAAGTGTACATATGTCTGTGTGCTATCTCTCACCTCTTCAGGATATATTCTGAGTAATGGAATTGCTGGGTCAAATGGTACTTCTATTTTCAGTTTTTTAAGGAAACGCCATGCCATTTGCCACAATGGTTGCACCATTTTACAATCCCACCAGCAGTACACAAAAGTTCCAAATTCTCCACAACCTCACCAGCATTTGTTATTTTCTAATCTGTTGAACTTTGCTATTATTGCTGGAGTGAGATGATATCTCATTGTTTTGATTTGCATCTCTCTAATGATTAATGATCACAAGCACTTTCTTATGTGTTTGTTGGCTGCTTGTATATCTTCTTTGGTGAAGTGTCT
>NW_006921719.1:2531528-2536566 GCF_000298275.1 Orycteropus afer afer
AAGAGGCTGTCTCTTCCCCATTTAATAGGTTTTGGGCCTTTGTCAAAGATCAGTTATCCATAGATGGATGAGTCTATATCTGGACTTTTGATTCTGTTCCATTGGTCTATCTGTCTATCATTGTACCAATACCATGCTGTTTTGACTACTGTGGCTGTATAGTACTTCTTAAGATTTGGGAGTGTGAGACCTCCTACTTTGTTTTTCTTCTTGAGAAGTGTTCTGCTTATCCAAGGTCTCTTTCTTTTCTATATGAAATTAGTAATTCGTTTTTCCATGTCCTTAAAAAATTTTGTTGAAATCTGGATCAGGATTGCATTAAATGTATAGATTGCTTTATGTAGTATTGACATTTGCACAATATTTAGTCTACTTACCCATGAACAAGGTAGGTTCTTCCATTTATGTAGTGCCCTTGTGGTCTCTTATAGCAGTGTTAAAAAGTTTTCTTTGTATAGGTCTTTTGTGTCTTTGGTGAGGTTTATTCCTAGATATTTTATCTTTTTAATAGCTATAGTAAATGGTATTGTTTCCCTTATTTCTTTATCAAAGGACTCTTTGTTGGTATAGAGGAATGCAACTGCTTTTTGTATGTTGACCTCATATCCTGCCACTTTGCTGAACCTCTCTATTAGTTCCAGTGGTTGTTTTACTGAGCCCCTTGGGTTTTCTATGTACAGGATCATATCATCCACAAATAGAGATAGTTTTAGTTTCTCTTTGCCAATTTGTATGCCTTTTATTTCTCTTTCTTACCTTATTGCCCTGGCCAGGACTTCCAATACAGTGTTAAATAGAAGTGGTGACAGAACGTGTATGGTCCCATTCATAAGGGGAATGCTTTGAGTCTTTCTCCATTAATAATGATGTTTGCACATACACCCTTTATTATGTGGAGGAATTTCCCTTCTATCCCTATTTTGCTGAGAGTTCTGAACAGCAATGGATGTTGGATTTTATCAAATGCCTTTTCTGCATCAACTGATATAATCATATGGTTCTTTTCCTTTGTTTTGTTTATGTGGTGGATTGCATTGATTGATTTTCTGATGGTGAACCATCCTTGTAAACCTGGTTTGAATCCCATTTGGTCCAGGTGTATTAATTTTTTGATATGTTGTTGAATTATGTTGGCTAGGATTTTGTTAAAGATTTTTGCATCTATGTTCATGAATGATACTGGTCTGTAGTTTTCCTTTCTAGTGGTGTCTTTCCCTGGTTTTGCTATTAGTGATATGCTTGCTTCATAAAATGAGTTTGGGAGTATTCCATCTTTTTCTGTGTTCTGGAATAGCTTGAGTAGCATAGGTGTCAACTCTTCTCTGAATATTTGATAGAATTCTCCAGTGAAGGCATCAGGACCAGGGCTTTTCTTTTTGGAATTTTTTTTTTTTTTTTTTTTTTTTTTTATGACCTGTTCAATTTCTTCTTTTGTCATAGGCCTGTTCAAGTTTTCTATCTCTGAGTGGGATAGTTTAGGTAGGTCTTGTGATTCTAGAAACTTGTCCATCTCTTCTAGGTTCTCAAATCTGTTGGAGTACAATTTTTCATAACATTCTGTCAGTATCATTTTTATTTCAGTTCTGTTGTGATGACAACATTTTCATTTACAATTCTTGTGATTTGGATCTTCTCTTTCTTTTCTTTTGTTAGGTCTGCCAATGGTTTTTTGATTTTATTAATCGTTTTGAAGAACCAGCTCTTTGTTTTGTTGATTTTCTCTGTTTTCTTTGTTGTTGTTTGTTTTCTGTTTCATTTATTTCTGCTCTGATTTTTATTATTTCCTTGCTTCTAGAAGGATTCTAGTAGGATTCTTTTGTTCTATTTCTAGTTGTTGGAGTTGATGAGTTAGAGTATTGACTTTGTTTCTTTCCTCTTTTTTGATGTATGCATTTGTTGCTATAAACTGTCCTCTGAGTCCTGATTTCTTTGTGCCCCATAGGTTTTGGTATGATGTGTCTTCATTCTCATTTGTTTCTAGGAATCTTTTTATTTCAGTTTTTACCTGTTCTATTACTCAGTAGTTTTTGAGCAGTGAGTTGTTCAGCTTCCATATGTCTGCTTCCATCTTCTTTTGATTCTTCCTGCATCTTTCAATATTGAATCTTTGAAGAGAATAGAATCTTTGCCCTTAGAAACTTTCAATATTACAACTCGAGGCTTAAATTTTTTCCTCAGTTTTTTCAGCTTGGGAAATGCCAAGCATGTTCTTCCTTTTTGGTTTTCTAACTCCAGGTCTTTGCACATTTCATTATAGTAATTGGCTTTGTCTGCTTGAGCTGCTATTTGAAATCTTTTGTTAGGCTCTTTTATCTTGTCATTTCTTCCATTTGCTTTAGCTACTCTTCACTCAAGGGCAAGTTTCAGAGTCTCTTCTGACATTCATTTTGGTCTTTTCTTTCTTTCTCCTCTTTTTGATGACCTCTTGCTTTCTTCATGGATGATGCTCTTGAGGTCATCCCACAATTCTTCTGGTTTTCAGCCATTGGTGTTCAATGCATCAAATCTATTCTTTAGATGGTCTCTAAATTCAGGAGGGATATACTCAAGATCATATTTTGACTCTTGCAGACTTGCTTTAATTGTCTTCAACTTGAACTTGAACTTGCATATGAGCAGTTGATGGTCTGTTCCACAATCAGTTCCTGGCCTGGTTTTGGCTGAAAATATTGAGCTTTTTCATCGCCTCTTCCTACAGATGAAGTCAATCTGATTCCTGTGTGATCCATCTGGCAAAGTCCACATGTATAGCTGCTGTTTGTGTTGTTGAAAAAGGTATTTGCAATGAATAAATCATTGGTCTTGCAAAACTCTATCATGCAATTTCCAGTGTTATTTCTGGTACCAAGGCTAAATTTTCCAACTACCAGTGATTCTTCTTTGTTTCCAATTTTTGTATTCCAATCACCAGTGATAAGCAACACATCTAGATTGCACGTTCGGTCAATTTCAGACTGCAGAAATTGATAAAAATCTTCAATTTCCTCATCTTTGGCTTTGGTGGTTGGTGCATAAATTTGAATAGTAGTCATATTAATTGGTCTTCCTTGTAGGCGTATGGATATTATTCTGTCACTGACAGCATTGTACTTCAGGACAGATCTAGAAACATCCGTTGTGATGATGAATACCATACCATTCCTTTTCAGTTTGTCATTCCTGGCATAGTAGATCATATTGTTGTCTGATTCAAAATGGCCAAAGCCAGTCCATTTCAGCTCACTAATGCCTAGGATATCAGTCTTTATGTGTTCCATTTCATTGTTGACAACTTCCAATTTTCCTAGATTCATACTTCATCAATTCCATGTTCCAATTATTAATGGATGTTTGCAGCTTTTTCTCCTCAATTTGAGTCATGCCACATCAGCACATGGTGGTCCTGAAAGACTTACTTTATCCATATCATTAAGGTTGGTTCTACTTTAATGAGGCAGCTCTTTCCCAGTCCTATTTTAAGTCCCTTCCAACCCAAGGTGCTCGTCTTCCTGCACTGTGTTGGACAATGTTTCCAGGCTATTCATAAAGTTGCCCAGTAATGTATCAAGACAGTGTTTCTCTGCTATTCATAAGGTTTTTGCTGGCCAGTTTTTGAAAAGTGGATGACCTCTTCCTTCTTCGTGTCTGTCTTAGTCTGTAAGGTGTATGAAACCTGTGCACTATATGCAACTCTGCTGGTGTCTGAAACACTGTGGCACAGCCTCAAGCCTCACAGCAACATACAAGCTTCACAGGATGACAAAATGACAAACAAGTTTGTCTCCCTTAGCTGTTGGAAAACTCTGCACTCTCCTTTTACCTAATTCCTACCTGAAACCTGCCACTCTGTGGTCTCCAGCCATTCCTAGTCCCTCCCTTTCCTAGCTCTACAGGGCTTGGGGCCTGCCTTGCCTCCCGCCCCTTTTTACCTGTATATCCTGCTGCTCCTGAGGTCCCCAAGGCCACTCCTTTTGATAAGCAACACATCTTGACAACACATCTTCCAAGGACTGCCTTGGAAGCATATAGGCAGGTCTTTCTCCCAAGGTGCCTCTGGGTGAGTTTGAACTGCCGACCTTTCCATTAGTAGTTGAGTGATTTGTCATTTGCATCACCCAGGTTCCATCCTGACTTGTATAATTCCAGATATGCTACCCAAACTCTTTGAAGCTTAGTGTCCTTATGCCTAAAATGAAAACAGTAATGCCAGGCCTAATCACAGAACTAAGGAGTCTTGGTGGCACAATGGTTAAACACTCAGGTACTAACCTAAAGATCAGCAATTGAAACTCATCAGCTGTCTCCACAGGAGAAAACATCTGGCTATCTGCTCTCATAAAGATTACAGCTTAGGAAAAGCTATAGGGCAGATCTACTCTGTCATGTAGAGTTACCATCAGAATGGACTTAATTGTACAACAAAAACATTCCCAAAACAGAATGGAGACCATGAAAGTAAGAGCCCTTTGAAAGTTGCAAAAGAACTATACGTCCTTGGGGAACTGTTTTTGTCTAAGAATCCTAGACATCCATGTTTTCTATTGTACTTAGAAGGGACTGTGGTTGTTATTAGTCACCATCCAGCTGCTTCTGAGTTACAACAATCCCATAGGGTTTTCAAGGCTGTGTAAACTTTCAGAAGCAGATTTCTAGACCTGTTTTCCAAGGGGCCTCTGGATGGGTTTGAACCACCAACTTTTTTGGCTAATAGTCAAGCTCTTAACCATTTGTGCCACCCAGGGACTCTGTTCTTTCAGACACTATGCTAAGTGTTTTGCATACATTTTAATTTTTACAACAATCTGCCATCTACATTTTACAAATGAGTAAACTGAGATTCAGGAAGATGAAGTAACTTCCCAAGTTCATACAGTTGGTTAGTAGGAGGAAAGCAAAGACTCAAACTCAGATCTGGCTAACTCTAGAACAAGGATAAGATATTTTTTTTATGATGCTGTTTCTGATTAAGTGCTCCCCATATATATGTGTATATATATATATATATATATATATATACACACACACACACACACACACACACACATAGGAGCTCTGGTAG
>NW_006921719.1:2537470-2549280 GCF_000298275.1 Orycteropus afer afer
TATATATATATATATATATATTACATCTGTGGATGTAATCCTATTTGGAAATAGGGGTTTTCTTTCTTAGGTTAATTTTATTAACCAAGCGGGACAGGTTCTAATTCTAATCACTTCTGAGTTACTAAAAGAGCAGATTAAAGCCAGAGGTAGCACACAGGCCATGAAATGATCACTAAGGAACCGAAGAACAGTGTGACTATCAAAGGAAATATATTGTGAATTTATTTGAGTATAAAAAAATTAATGATAATTTAGTTATGGGAGCCACCACCGTGTGATGGGAAAGCCTTATATTACAAATTGAGCAGAAGGCCTGTTCCTTTTCACTGTGTGTGTGACCTGTACACATTTAAGTGGTTTTTTATTTCAGCTCAGAACAGAGAAGAAATGGACACAGCTGTGATGCTGATCTGGATTTTTAGACTCCAGAATTGTGAGAAAATAAATTTCTTTTCTTTGAAGTTATCCACTTGGGGTATTTCTGTTACAGAAGCACTAGAAAACTAAGAAAACTCACTGCCAGCTAGTCAATTCTGACTCATATTGACCCTGTAGGACAGAGTAGAAGTGCCCCATAGGGTTTCCAAGGCTGTAAATCTTCATGAAAGCAGACTGACTCATCTTTCTCCTGCAGAGAGGCTGGTGGGTTTGAATCACTAACCAAATTCTTTAATTACTGCACCATGAGAGCTCCTTATCCAATAAGGGGAAGGACTCTTAACCAAAATGACACTTGGAAATATCAGTTTTCAAACAATAAGGAGAGCAAGAACTATTGTTTGTCTTACAAATGGTCTAGCTCCTGGACATTTTCCTAAACTTCCCACTCCTGTCATCTTCACAATTCCTACAGAAAAATCACTGTTACTTCTTCTCAAGTGCCATGAGTATAACATGCAAGCTAAAGAAGTGAGAATTATGGCCTCTTAAGAGTGCCAAGAGGGCAGTGTTTGTTCAGTGGTAGAATTCTCACCTTCCATGCAGGACCAGGGTTCAATTGCCAACCAATGCAACTTGTGAGCAGCTACCACTCTTCCATCCATTAGTGAAGGTTTGTATGTTGTTATGATACTGAATAGGTTCAGTGGAGCTTCCAGACTAAGATGAAAGTCCTGGCAATCTACTTCCAAAATCAGCCAATGAAAATCCTTCATGCAGATCACAGTGGTCCAATCTCTAGTCTATCATGAGAATGATGCAGGACAAGGTAGCATTTTGTTCTGTTTGACCTACTCAATGGTAGCTAACAGCACCAACATATAACTAGAATGGTTTTAACATTGGAAGAGTTGGAATCACCACTGGAATAATTTCCTATATGGTTTTATTCTCTCATAGAACCCCAGTTAAGAAAGGATTACAGGCTGTTCCTTCTAGAAAGCCAAATTAGTGTCTAAGTAGGAAATTTTCCCCAGCAAGAAGGGAGGTGGACTTCAGGGTTCTAACATTGATATGAATAAGGAACTGCTGAATAGGAAACAAACACTTCTGAATTATACTGGTGGGTAGGAAAATTAAGTCTACATTCTTAAGAATAATTTAAAAGGCCTTAAGAAATACACATCTCTATTAACCCAGCAATTTCACTTTTAGAACTGCATCATAAGAAAAAAATTATAGATATATGCAAAAATGTTAGTCATGGGTCAAGTTTCTTACTGGGTAGATTTGGATATGCAAGATATATCAATTTACTTTATAATCTGTACATCAAAATAAATATAACAGCAATCCCACTCTATCCCACCAGGGAGGTGGAAATCAGTCTTGGTCCTTTTTGGAGACTTTTCTCTCTTTCTGGAATCTCTAGTCAAAGGAATCCAGAAAGTTTATATTGGGTTTTGTTGATGGACCCTGGTGACTTAGTTTTCCAAGCTGATATGGTCTCTGCTGCCCAATACTCTTCCGTGCTCTAATATCTATCCCTAGACCTATTTCTTTGTCTTGTTTAGACATGGAAACTTTTGCAGATGCTCATGATCATCCTTTAAGGCACTCTGGTGCCTCAGTGCTTAAGATGTTTGACTGCTAACTAGAAGGTTAGTGGTTCAAACCCACCAGCCACTCCATGGAAGCAATCTACTTCTATAAAGATTTACCACCTCAGAAACTCAATGGGGGTCACTATGAGTCAGAATTGACTTGATGGCAGTGAGTTTGGGTTTTTTTTTTTTGGGGGGGGGGTATGATCATCCTTCAGTCTGCATTCCCCAGAGAAGTCATGCCATGCCTTGGAGCATTTTCAAGCAACTGGGCCCTTTCGGTCTCTCTCCTCTCTTTCATGACTCTAAAACTCCACTCCCACTCTAATCCATTTTGCCCTTGCTCTTTGCATAATCCCCTCAATAAACTGAAACTTACTCAAACAAAGGCCAGGAAAAGAGAAAGAAGTCTTCAGGCCTCTACAGCCAAGAGCACAAAGGCTTTTTTGGCTCCCTTCTTAAAAAGAGGGAGAGTAAAAATAAGGAGAGAAGAGAACACAAAGACAATCTTACCCTTTCTTATTCTTCTGCGAAGGCCAAAATCTTTTTAAGGCATGCTGGACATTTATGATTGTAAAACTATTGAAAATAAAATGATTTAATATGAGGATATTAATTAATTATAGTTTACCTAATACTATATACTATGGAATACTATGCAGGGATTAAAATATAATAATACAAAAGATTTAATAACAGAAAAATATTAACAGTAGGAAAAAAAGGCAGGAAAGTTGAAAAAACAGATGACAAAAGAGAATTTAAATATGTTCCCATGTCTATAAACCCAAATATTGTAGAATGTAAGTGAGTATATATACAGTAAGACTTGCAAAAGCTGAAATGTGTGTGAGGTGGAGACCTGTCAGAGAAGGAAAATTAAAATATTTTCCACTAATAAAGAGTATAGAAAGTGCTAAGACTACATTCCATCAAAGGCAGAAAACTTGTGAGACCCAGAAAAACAAGGCAGTCCCACCAAGGTCCAGCTCTCACAGGTTTCACTGTATGTATGCTGTTTTTGGTGGGTGCTTGTCAAATTTATTTTCAACTCATAGTGACCACATGTGACAAAGGCTATCCTAGGCTGTTCCTTCTCAGAAACAGGTCACCAGGTCTTTCTCCTGCAGAACTGTTGGGTGGATTCAAACCACCAACCTTCTGCTTAGCAGCCAAGGTCTTAAGTACTGCACCATGAGGATCCTTCTTAGATGGCCTATATATAGACATACATGATAAGCAAAGGCAGACTGAATAAAGTCACAGTGAGGGGGAAATTATGCAACTTTTTTGTTGTTGTTTGCATGTATTTAATGAAATTTTTATAATAACATGTTTTGTTTTATTTTCATGATCAAGTTTTTACCAAGAGTCCATTTCCTTCCCTGCCAAGGCTCCCTCTCTCTGTCCCTGCTTGGCTGATGGCTCTGGCAGCTGCCCACAGCCTGCTAACTCCAGGACTCTGAAAGAGCAGAGCCCAAGTCATGTGAATTATAATTGAAAACATTCTTCAAGGGCTTTAAAAGCATTATTGGCTCATCATTTCATGCTGAGGATGGGCCTGAGTCTGGCACTCATGGATACTGAAGGGAAGTAGGCAGTCCATCTCCTGTCTGATCAGAGGACCAGGAAGGGGAGGGAAAGGAAACAGGAGATAAAGAAGAGAGCGGAGGAGGGAGAAGGAAAGGCCAAGCACTTCCCTGACCAATTTTCTTCTTTACAGTGGAAGCAAAATATGTGGAAAGGGCATGGGCTTGGATCCTTGCCCGGACAACGTAAATAACAACAGGCTCATAATATGAGAATATTAAAGAGTATAATTTTAGACATTTAATTTTTAGCCTCCTCTAAAATTCATCTTGTTATACATTAACCTGTGTTCCTAAAGGAGCACCAGTGAATCCTGATGGCCAGACCAAATAAAAGGTCTAAGAGCACTGCACCACCAGAGTTCCTTTTAAGAAAAGGATGGCTGAAGGGTGCTCCACGGCCCAAGATGAGCTCTGCCACTAGCCAGCCCTGGTGCTTTGGACGAGACTCCAGCCTCTGCCAGTCTGGTCTCCTCCTAGAATGACAAGGTCAAGTGAATTTGGTGCTTGGCATGGTCAGTTAGCTGCTCAAAGTTCTAAATATAGCAACAACTCTAGGCCCCTGTAGGACTGGAATGGGTGTCCCTCCTCCACATAACCAGTTTCTGCTTGGTTGGTGAGATCTCTTTTCTTCCTCCCCTTCACTTCTCTCCCCTCCCTCTTCTCTCCTCCCTTGCTCTCTCACTCTCACTTTCACTCTAAACTCTTGCAGGACTGGGGTGGATGTCCCTCCTCCACAAGAGCAGTTTCCCCTCCTCTGCCCTCCCCTTCCCTCCACTCCACTCCTCTCCCCTCTCCTCGCCTCTCCAGCTCTCTCACTCTCACTGTCCTCTTATTTTGCAAATGCTTTCATATAAGTTGTTTGTTTTTTAGTAAAATGTTCTTCAGCTGAAAGGGGTTTGGAAATTATGGCATTCCCTTTCGCTTCTATCATTTGGTGATGATTTGTTGATTTTTTTAATCAACGTGGCACCAACAAAGGATTTCAAATACCAGTGTTGGGAGAGCAGCCAAGGCAACATCTCCACTATGAAACATGGATTCATAGGGAAAAGAAAGAGAAAAAGAAGGAAGGAATAAGGGAGTGAAGGAAGAAGGGAGGGAGGGAGAAAGGAGGGTAGAAAAGAAAAGAAAGAGAAGGAGAAGGCTAGTAGAGAGAGTCTGTGGTCCTTGGCAATCAATCTATGAGCCCTGGATGCTTTGGCTTTTATAGTCTACTTTTTCACTAAAAATATAAATATAAATATAATGTAGTATTAAAAATTATGTTTACAATTGCATTGATATAAAGAAGAATATGATCCAGCTTCAGTTCTATTCTTTTTCTTCTAATTTTTAAAAGAAAGTAAGACAGTTCTGTGGGCCTAAAAGTATCATGATTCTTTGACACCGCAACCATTGTGTCCAATGGGGAAGTCCCCACTGAGCCTCACCCACCTCTGAGGACAGATGAGGGTCCTCTTACCCATAGTCAGTTCCTTCTGGGGTTTGAAAGATGGATGGGCTTGTCCCTACCCTGACCTCAAGCTTGGGGCAAAGTGTCCCAAATGAGGGAATCTAGCATTAAAACACAGGGGAAAGAGTTAACTATAATATTCTGTAGAGATCTCTAAGGCTTCTCTGGGGGAAAATGATCAAAGAAATGGTAAGTGAATCTGAATGAGCAAACTCTCCTGTTGTTGTTAGGTGACCTCAAGTCAGTTTCAACTCATAGCAGCCCTCTATACAAAAGAATGAAACATTGCCCAGTCTTGTGCCATCTGCACAATCATTGCTATACTTGTGCCCATTGTTGCAGCCATTTTGTCAATCCACCTCATGGAGGGTTTCCCTTTTTCGCTGATCCTCTACTTTACAAGCATTTATCCAGGAAATGGACCATCTTGATAACATGACCAAAATACAAGAGGAATCTGATCATTCTCATTTCTAAGGAGCGTTCTTAGAACAGATTTCTTTGTTCTTTGGGCAGTCCATGGTATATTCAGTATTCTTTGCCAACACCATGATTCAAATGCATCAATTCTTCTGTGGTCTTCCTTATTTGTTGTAAGGCTTTCACAGGCATGAGGCTATTGAAGAGGCTTGGGTCAGGCTCACCTTAGTCTATGAAGTGACATCTATCCTCTTCTCTGCTTTAAAGTAGCCCTTTATGACAGATTTGCACAACACAATGCATTGTTTGATTTCTTGATTGGTGCTTCCATGGACATTTATTATGGATTCAAGTAAAATTAAATCCTTGACAACTTCAATCTTTTCTCCATTTTTTATGACGTTGCTTATTGGTCCAGTTGTGGAGATTTTTTTTTTTTTTTTTTTTATTGAGGGATGATTCAAAATAAAGGCTGTAGTCTTTGATCTTCATCAGTAAGTGCTTCAAGTCTTCTTCACTTTCAGCAAGCAAGGTTCTGTCATCTGTATATCATAGGTTGTTAGTGAGTCTTCCTCCAATCCCGATGGTGTATTCTTCTTCATATAGTCCAGCTTCTCAGATCAATTGCTCAGCATACAGAATGAATAAGTATACTAAAAGGATACAACCCTAATGTACACCTTTCCTATTTTAAACCATACAGTGTCCCCTTGTTCAAATGACTGCCTCTTGGTCTATGCACAGGTTCCTCATGAGTACAATTAATTAAATGTTCAGGAATTCCCATTCTTCTCAATGTTATACATAATTTGCTATGATCCACAGTCAAATATCTTTCCATAGTCAATAAAACACAGGTAAACATCTTTCTGGTATTCTTTGCTTTCAGCCAAGATCCATTTGACATCAGCAACAATATCCCTCATTCCACATCCTCTTCTGAATCCAGCTTGAATTTCTGGCAGTTCCCTGTCTCCCTCTTACTTTTCTCAATTCCTTTATCATAATAAAGAAACAAGTAAATGAATGAATGAATAATAATTGGAAGAAATTAGCAGACCATGACTGTACTATATCACTTGGTTTCAGCCAAGGCAGTCAACATCCATTCTAGTGTAACAAATAATCAAGTCCACAGTGAAGACAAGAAGAGTCTCATTATAAAATACACCTGTAGCCTGGGCAACCAAAGGGAGGAGGCATAGCTGCATAGCATCACAGTGGAGTATTTTTCAATACCTTGAACACAGTCTAAGGATATTATACACAAAGTGAACCCAAGACCTCAGAAGGGTGCTGTTGAAGAAATAGGAATTGACTATGGAAGATCAAAGGAGCTGTAGTGGTGCAATGGTTAAACATATGGCTGCTAACCTGAAGTCTGGTGGTTCAAACCCACCCAGTGGCCCTGCTGGACAAAGACCTAGCAGTCTACTCCCATAAATATTACAGCAAAGAAAACACTATGGGACAGTTCTCTCTATCACATGAGGTTGCTATATATTGGAACTGACTCAAGGGAGAAACTTAGCAAGAGAAAGGGACAAAGAAAGAGAAGGGGTAGATGGGGATGCAGGGTCTCTGCCATGCTGAATGTCAAGGTGAAATCAAGACCTCAGGCACACATGTTTGGCATTACAATGCCAAAGAAGAGAACATTCACAGTCTGCTAAAGATACTGGACATTGGATAGAAAATGTCAATGCTGTATTTGGGAGGCAGAAGACAGCAAAAAGTGGGGAGCGTGGCTCTGGATGTGCCCTTGGACAGATGAACTTTCAGCATCACAAGGTAGCTGGGTGACCATGGACACATCACCTCAGCTTTGTGTGACTGTTTCCTCATCTGTGAATCATGAGTAAGGACATTACTTGTGGAGATTAAATGAGGGAATACCTGTACACTACCTGGCTTAGAATGAGAACTCACTAAAAGTTTTCCATGAGCATTATCAACCTTAATGTTATTACTATCCATATTTTTAGCCAACTCTAGGGGACATTATGAGAGGTGATATGGCAGAGTCTTACCTCTTGGCGATGAAGGACTCCTACTAGAAAGGTGTTTTGAGGATTTGGGGGGGGTTGAGGAGACTAGGATTGGAAAGCATCCATAAGGTTTAGTGATTGTTTGCTCTCTCTCTCTCTGATACACACACACACACACACACACACACACTATATCACACAGGTTCAAATACCTGCTCTCCCTGTGTTCTAAGCCTATGAGACTATGTTGTTGTTATGCCATCAAGTCAATTTCAATATATGGAACAGAGTAGAATTGTCTCATAGGGTTTTCTAGGCTGTAATCTTTATGGGAACAAATTGTCAGGTCTTTTTCCTTTGGAGCCTTTGGATAAGTTTGAACCACCAACCTATTGGTTAGTAAGTAGTAAAGTGCTAACTACCAGATTCATTGTCTACCAGGGCTCCTTTGTCAGACTATAGTGAGACCCAAAGCTTTCTGCACTAACATTGTGACACTCTCTGCCGCTCACTCTCTCCTCACACCTTAGCCCTTCTAGCCAGCCCTAAGCTCTGAAAGCAGGTGATTCTATGACACACAGAAATAAAGAAAGAAATGCCAAAAACATGGCTCAACTTGAGGGAGAGATAGTAGAGATGAGTAGGAAAAGGGAAATTAGGAATAATTTGTAGGACCCCCGCAAGGACCCCATGGCATGGAGGGATGACACCATCCTCAAAGGGACCAAAAAACAAAACCCATTGCCCTTGAGTCAATTCCAACTCTTAGTGACTGTATAGGACAGAGATTTCCAAGGCTATAAATCTTTATAGAAGCAGACTGCCTCAACTTTCTCCCATGGAGCAGCAGGTGGATTTGAACCACTGACCTTATGGTTAGCAGCCAAATGCTTTAACCACTGTGCCACCAAAACTTTCTCAAAGGGAAGGGCTGCTAAGTAGGGTACTGGTCCCCATTCCCAGATTTCTGACCCTCTTCAGTCCCTCACTGGAGTCCCTGGGTGATGCAGACTGTCAGCACACTCAGCCATTAACTGAAGAGTTGGCAGCTTGAGCCCACCTACACGTTCATCAAAAGAAAGCCCTAGTGGTCTACTTACAAAAATGAACTATTGAAAATGCTATGGCTGTTCTTTTACCAGGAGACCAGAAGAACTGGATGGTGCCTGGTTATTATTAATAAATCTTTCGATCAAAGATTCTGAAAAGAATCCTGATCAAAAGGGGGAACAGAATTTCAAATTCTCATGGGATCCAGACCTTCTACAACCATTGAGGCTGCATGAAACCTTGAAACTACTGCCCTAAGATAATCTTTAAACCTTAAACCAAAAATATCCCTGAAGTCTTCTTTAAGCCAAACCCACTGCCATCAAGTGGATTCCTACTCAGCATTCCTGTAGGATAAAGTGGAACTGCCCCACAAGGTTTCCAAGGTTCTTTACAGAAGCGGACTACCTTATCTTTCTTCCTTGGAGTGGTTAAGGGGTTTAAATTGTCAACCTTCTAGTTAGCAGCCCAATGCTTTAACCACAGTGCCACCAGAGTTCCTTAGCCAAGCTATACTTTAGTTTAATTGATAAAGAATGTCTGCCTTGAGCATTATACTCTTTTAAGAACTATCTATACGGGATCAGGAAGCTCTAGAGGTGTAATGCCTAAGGCATTTGACTGCTAACTAGAAGGTTGGAAGTTCAAACCCACCAGCCACTCCTCAGAAGGAAAGTTGGGCAATCTACTTCCGTAGTGATACTGCCGCAGAAACATAAGAAGGGGTCACTATGAGTCCAATACAACTCAAGGGCAGTGAGTATGGTTTTTGGTTTTATACAGGATCAGATTGACAACAGCAACTCCAAAGGTTAAATAGCAAGCTTAGGGAGCAATGAGTTCATATTAATGGGGAGGATCAAATCAGAAAAGGAGGGTGAGAATGGTTGCACAACTTGATGAATGTAATCAATATCACTGAATTGTACATATAGAAATGGCTGGGGTTGGGGAGGGGAGGAACATTGCAAAAATTAAATAAATGAAAAAGGAATGGCTGAATTGGTGTATGTTTTGCTATGTCTTTCTCAACACTAACAAAAATTAAATATTTTTTTAAAAAAAGAAAACCCTATGGCTCACAGTTCTATTCTGATGCATATGGGGTCATCATGAATCAGAATCGACTTGACAGCAACCAGTTACTGGTCCGGTCCCTCAGTAGCTGTGGGAAGATAGAGCAATATTAACTGGGTATCTCTGCCACCATCCTGACAAGGATGGCTAACTGCCTGGTTAAGCCGGTTCATGTGAGTTCACAGCTCTATATTGAACTTCTTCTTAGAAAAACATTAGCAATTTCTTGTTTGCTTTTTTTGAAAGTTATCTAACTTTCTCCCTTGATCACAGCTCTAGCCCTTAATCCTACTTTTCCACACGTTATTCATCATGAGGCTTACACTAAAATCAACACCCAGAGTTGATTGAGTGCTTCCTATGTGTGAAGCACTGTATATGCAGTTTGCCTATCTCATTTACAAGTGATGAAACTGAGGTTCAGAGAAGTTAAGTCACTTCCCCAATGACACATAGCAGAAATGTTTTTACCCAGAACTCAAGACTGTCTGACCCTGGAGTCCAGGCTTGGAGCACCATCCTCTACTAGTTTATTGGAGAAATATGGGGAATGTAGAAAAAGGGGTGTCATTGATAAAATCCCTATCAGAGCATGTTCTGGTTACCTAGTACCACTCTGACAGGAAATATACCACAAATGGGATGGCCTTAAGAAACAGAAGTTTATTCTCTTACAGTGCGGGAGGCTAGAAGTCCAAGTTCAAAGTGCCAGGCCCTAGGGGCTGGGTGAAAGCCCCTCAACCTTGGGGTCCAGCTCTGCCTCCTGCTCCCAGCCCACTGGAACTAGAGGAGTTTCTTCACTCAGACAGCTGCTGGCTGTTGAGACTGAAAAACCCAAGGTTGACAAGTAAAAAAGCCTAGTCCTGATGTTACCAAACCACATGGCAGGCCATTAATTTAAATCCATTGTAAGTCCCAAGGTTGGCAGAGCATGGCAGGCTGCTGAACAACAACACAGCTACATGCAGGGTCCAAGAGTGCCATAAACTAGAGACCATTCCCAAAGCTGCTGCTTATATACTGGAAACAGACCACCTACCCAAAGACAGCTACTCAGCTGCTCACAGTAGATTCCACCATGAAGTTGATTACCAGTCTCATCATGGGGAATACCATATTCAGCTGCCCAGCCACTCAACCAGGCCCAGTCAAGTTGACACGAAAACATAACGACCACAGGGCATATGCTTGTTGTTGTTGTTAGGTGCCATGAAGTTGATTCTGACTCATAGCTCAGGTACCAATGCCTGGTTTCCTTGTGTTCTATGTCTATCAGCCAATATTGTTGTTAGGTACCAAGTTGATTTGAGTAGAACTGTCCCATAGGATTTCTAGGCTATGATCTTTATAGCAGCACATCACCATGTCTTTCTCTCATGGAGTCACTAGATGAATTTGAACTGCCAATATTTTGGTTAGCAGCTAAGTGTTTAACCATTGTATCACCAAAGCAGGAAAAAGGAGATTTAAAGGAGAGCAGGAAAAAGGGAATTTAAAGCCAGGAACCCAGACAGAGGAACAGTCAGCCTCAGGGATCCAGGTGAGGAGAGGAACTCAGGCACATCCAAAGCAGCAGGGTGGCAGAGCGGGAGAATGGGGATTAAAAGGCCTAGGAATCTGGACAGAGGAGGAGTCAGCCGCAAGGACCCAGGTAAGGGAGGTACGAGAGGTTTCTAACAGGGAAACAAACTTGTCTGTCGGTTTGTCTTGCTGTGGTGACATGTTGATGTGAGTATTGAGGCTGAGCCACTGGTGTTTCTAACCCAGTGGGATGCACATAGTGCACAGGTATAAGCCCAGCTTACAGACTGAGACAGACTAGGAAGAAGGAGGAGGCCATCCACTTCTCAAATAATTGACCAGGGAAAACCTTATGAATAACAAAGAAATACTGTTTGATATATTACCATGCAACTTTATGAATAATCCGGTTAGGTTAGAAAGCTCTCAAAATAGGACTGGGAAAGAGCTGCATCATCTGAGTAAACCCAGCCTTACTCCTATGGATAAGGTAAAGCTTTCGAGACCTCGTTTTATGATGTGGCACCACTCAAATTGAAGAGAAACAGCCACAGACATCCATTAATCATCGAAACATGGAATGTACGAAGTAAGGACCTAGGAAAATTGGAAGTTGTCAAAAAGGAAATGGAACGCAAAGAGATTGATATCCTTGGCATTAGTGAGCTGAAATGGACTGGTTTTGGCCATTTTGAATCAGAAAACTATGTGATCTACTATGCTG
>NW_006921719.1:2551652-2625189 GCF_000298275.1 Orycteropus afer afer
CTGGAGGAAGTGCACCCAAAATGCTCCTTGGAAGTGAGAATGGCCAGACTTCGTCTCACCTATTTTGGTCATGTTGTCAGAAGGGACCATTCCTTGGAGAAGGATGTCATGCTTGGTAGGGTGGAGGGTCAACGAAAGAGGAGGAGGCCTTCAATGAGATGGATTGACATGGTGGCTGCAATGACTGGCTCAAGTATAGCAGGGATCGTGGAGCTGGCACGGTATCGGGCGGTTTTTCCTTCTGCTGTGCATGGGGTCACTATGAGTCGG
This sequence comes from Orycteropus afer afer, assembly GCF_000298275.1. Classification (NCBI taxonomy): domain Eukaryota; kingdom Metazoa; phylum Chordata; class Mammalia; order Tubulidentata; family Orycteropodidae; genus Orycteropus; species Orycteropus afer. Next base: position 2,551,923 of record NW_006921719.1, read on the forward strand.
GAATGACTCAATGACACCTAACAACAACAATAACATCACCAAAGCATATGCTACTCATTGCTGTTGAGTTGATTTTGACTCATGGTGACCCTATAGGACAAAGTAGAACTGCTTATAGGGTTTCCAAGGCTGTAAATCTTTATAGAAGCAGAGTACTACATCTTTCTCCCATGGACTGCCTGGTGAGTACAAACTGCTCACCTTTTGGTTAGCAGCCAAGCATTTTAACCTCTGTACCATGAGCATGTGCTAGGATAATTTAAGTAGTTAAAATGAGGACATATTATGTTAAGCCTAATGTACACATAGGGTTTACCACAGTCTAGCCTCAGGAAACCCAGCCAAATAATATACTAGAACAAGTGCCTGTTGAAAGAAGAAAAAGGGATGACAGGTGTGGTGAAATGAATTCCTTTACGTGGACTTTTGCCTTGGTCCTTTGGAAAAACAACTTGAGAGATTTTTTCCCCTAAACCTGGAGGAGTTACGTTTGCCCTGGTTGTCTGCCCCAGAGGGTTTGTTACTTTTGTCCAGGTTGATTGTCACTTCCTGGGTAAGCTGTAAACAACTGGTGGTTTGATACTTTTGAGTGGCCCTGGGCTGCAGCCTGTCCTGTGATTTGTCTGTTTTACACACTTCGCAGGAATTGATCTACATGCCTATGCAAATGAAGTGACTACAGATGACAATGCAAATGAAGTGATTGTGGCCTACAGATAGAGGATTATTCAGTTCATGGCCCTGGTGAGAGAACCAAACCTTCAAGTTCACAAGGAGTTTGCTTTTGTATACAGAAAATCACACAAGAGTTTTCAAGGAAAGAAGCAGAAAGGAGAAGAGGCAAGAAGAGAGAAGAAAGGTGGCAAGAAGACACCTAAAAGAGCTGTAAAAGACCATCCTAAAGGAGCTGAGAGGAGGCCTGCAAGGCCAAGAGGGAGCATGCGCAGCAGGGAGAAAGTCCTGCCTTCTTGAAAGGCCAAGAGGAGCTGAGGTAATTGCCCTGCACTGAAGAAGGGAAGCATATGCTGTCCACTTTGGGAAAGCCTTCCACACTTTGCCTACATGCTTCCTGCTCCTAAATCATAACCTGTTATTTTCTTAATAAACTACTTAACTGTAAGTATGATCTGTGAGTTCTGTGTAGTCATTGCAATGAATGATCAAACCCAGCAGAGAAGAATCAAGGGTCATGGGGAAGACACCTGGTGTCAAAAACGGTAAAGAAGTTGGAGAGTGGAGATATGTCTGAGCTCCGCCTCACAGGAATCAGCTGTGCTAATCTTGATTCACTTTATCCCCCCTGACATTAGAAAGCTTCTCATGCTACTACTACCATTTTACAACAAGTTTTAACTCTCTGAGTTTAGCTTGATGAAGCAACAGTAGGATAAAGTCTTAAGTCTAATGATAAACAAACAAATCTTGGGCAACAGGAAAATTATAACATCAGAGATTCTGCTTCTAAGTATGGCTAACATCCATCTGTCTCCCAATCCTATGGCACCTCCCTACAGAATCAAAACCTCTTTTAAAATTTATAATCTCTTAGATGAAATACCCAGTAAGCAAGGTAAGAAAGGATTTGCTTGTGTTGTAGTGCCTAAGGCATTTGACTGCTAACCACAAGGCTGGCAGTTCAAACCCACCAGTCGCTACTTGGAAGGAAGACTGAGCAATCTACTTCCATAGAGGTGCTGCCTTGGCAACCCAAGGAGGGGAACTGGCTCCATGGCATTGAGTTTGGTGTAGTTTGGTTTACTTACGAATCTACAGTGAACAGTTTCACTAATTCTGCATTGAAGCAAGGATGATGAGACTTTGTCTCGTGTACTTTGGGCATTCCGTCATGAGGGACCAGACCCTGGAGAAGGACATTATGCTTGGTAAAGTACAGGGTCAGTGAAAAAGAGGAAGACCCTTAGCAAGATGGATTGACATAGTGGCTGCAACAATGGGCTCAAACTTAGCAACAATTGTGAGGATGGTGTAGGACTGGACAGTGTTTTGTTCTGTTGTGCATAGGGTCACTATGAGTCAGTCAGTGGCACCTAACAACAACCACAAAGGAAGCTGGCAGTGAAACAGTTAAGTGCTTGGCTGCAAACTGCAAACTCAGCAGTTCTAACTCAACTATCAGTTCCATGGGAGAAAGATCTGGTGGTGTAAAGATTTACACCCTAGGAAACCTTATGGAGATGTTGTACTCTATCATGATGCTGTGAGTCAGAATCAACTCGACGGCACACAATGATATATTCACTGCCTGCAATTTCACTGAAGAAAAGTCTTCACAGTGTTAAAGAGTTTGAAAACCACTGGACTAATGGTCACGTGAGTCCCTTCCAGCTGTGGCTGCCCATCATTGCATGATAATTCCGTTCCATCAGCAATACCAGGCACCTGGCGTGGGACTCTGCAGGTGGAGGTTGGCTCAGAATGAGTTCCTTCAAGGCCATAGTCAGGAGCTGCTACAGCATCTGCACTCTAATGCTCCAGGGACCAGCCCTGAAAGGGAGCTCTGGGTGGTTTTCCAGCTGACAGACAACAGCTGGTCAGATGCTGGCAGCAATTTAATGGTCCTAATAGCTCACTCGGGAGCTCTGGTAGCATAGTGGCTAAGGCACTTGACTGCTAACCAGAAGGCTGGTGGAACAAACCCACCAGCTACTCCTTGGAAGGAAGATGGGGCAATCTACTGCCATAGTGATACTGCCTCAAACACCCAAAAAGGAATCGCTATGAGTCAGGTCCAACTCAACGGCACATAACAAGAACAACAATAGCTCACTCTCTCCCCTCCTCCACCTCCAGATCCTGATCCTGTCATCTAGGCCCTATCACCTAGGCTATGGAGCCAACACTACATTCCATGGCCTAAGGGACTGTCTAAAAAGTTAAAGAAGACAGACCTGAAGAGGATTTCTTGGATGGCCAGAAATATAAGCACTGTGGCCCTCATTGAGGGGAAGACCCTACATAGTGCCTGCTCATAGCTGTAGCCTCACACCACTGCATATATTCAGAAAGTCCCTTACTACAACCAGCAGCATTCCCAGTTATTTTCAGGGCTTGTCTGAGACAGAAGCACCTGCCAGCAGCTTCTTTTCCAGTGTGGAAATGAGACAAAGGCTCAGAATTGCATGCAGTCTGCTCACCTGCCTGGACCCAAACAGACCTGCATTTGGAGTTTGAATCTTGGATCTCTGGCTTCTTTATTTTCAAAGGACTGTGAGCAGGTTGTTTGGCCTCTCTGAGCTCCAATTCCTTTATCTTTAAAAACCCAGTTGCTATCAAGTCAACTGACTCATGGCAACCCCATTTGTGTCATAGTGGAACTGTTCACCCTAGGGTTTTCAATGACTGATTTTTCTGGAAATAAATTACCAGGCCTTTCTTCTGAGGTCTAAAACTTCTAATCTTTCAGTTAACAGCCAAATACAGTAACCATTTGGACCATCCAGGGACTCCCTCTCATCTATAAAAGGGAGGTATTTGCATACACCTATATCAGTGTGCCCTGGCAGTACAAATGGTTAGGTACTTGGCTGATAACCAAGAGGCTCCATGAGTAAAAGACCTAGCAGGAAATCTTGTGGGGCAGTTGTACTGTCACACAGGGTAACTATGAGTCAGAATTGACTCAATGGCACCCAACACCACCACCTATCTTTCTGGTTGCCTGAGGCTAATGAGCTATTATAAATAAAGAGCATAGCACAGATGATTGTTTTCACTATTATGGTTTATAAAGATTTGTGTCTGATTCTGTTTTAAAGGGAGCTCTGGTGGTATAGTGCCTAAGGCAATTGACTGCTAACCAGAGGCTGGCAGTTCAAACCCACCAGCCACTCCTCAAAAGGAAGGTTGGGCAATCTACTTCCATAGAGATACTGCCTTGGAAATCCAAGGAGAGGTCACCATGAGTTGGAATCAACTCAATAGCAGTGAGTTTTTTTGTTTGTTAGTTTTTGTTTTAAAAATGCTGTCTCCTTTCAAATACATGCTTGGAAGGAATCTATAATTTAAACGTTCATCACAATATCCAGAAGACCTCACTGCCAGTTCTGCCTCCAACTCTCCTTTGCTTTACAATCTGAATAACCTGAATCAAGTCCCCAAGATGAAGGGTCAGACTAGGTCTGCGAGTCTCAAATGTTAGCGTGTGTCAGCATCACCTGGAAGACATGTTACAACACAGATCTATGGGACCACTCTTGGAGTTTATGGTCCAGAAAGTTGAGAGAAAACCCGGGAATCTGCATTGCCAGGTGATTTTGAGGCTACTGGTTGTCAGGGTCACACTAAGAATCACTGGGTTAGTTGACTTTAAACAGCCTTTCTAGTTCAAATGTTTTATATTTTGTATATTTGTATTTCACATTAATTATATTTTAAATATATATATTTCAAGCCATTAGGATTTGATATTCAAGTCTATCTGAGATCATGTCTCAGTGGATTTTCCATGAAGATACCATAATGTAGCGGTTAAAAGCTGACAGCTGGAGTTAGGTCATTGACATTTGAATCTTGGCTGATTGTAGAGTTTTCTAATCTCAAATGAAGATAAGAATAGTATCTGCCTTGTAGGATTTAACATGAAGACTGGTGGTTTTTTACCACCACCACTGCCCAATAGAACATCAGTTTTGTGCCCTGTCCCAAGAGATAGATCATAATCAATCAAAGCTCGTACGTTTCCCTTTGGCAGAGACTGTTCATCATCAGTCACGTCTCTGGGTCAAGGAAGCATATTTTGAAAGGCCAGCAAGAATTTCTGAATGTACAATAACTAAGTGCCCATTGGGTACATTTTAGCCCTTGAGGACATTTTAAGCTGTGCATGTGCAGTCCTTGTCCTAATGGATAGTTCGATCTAATGAAGAAGAGCAAACTAACAATTAGGAAAAATTAAGCATTATTCTATACAGCACTAGCAGATGTGGTATAGATGTTTTTCATTTTCAATTTATAAATAAAAGTATTACAAGTAAATGGCTTAAAATTTCAAAGAAAGCGTAAAATGAAAAGTACAAGTCTCCCTCTGTTCCTTTTTTTGGGGGAGCTGGGGATCAAAAGTCACTACTGTTTACGATTTCTTATGCACCTTACCAGGAAAAAAAAATATTATGCATGCACCAGCATGTGGACACTCACACTTTTTAAATATGTAATAACTTTATTGAGATATAATTCACATCCTGTACAATTCACCCCATTTGAAGCTGTCTCTAATAGATTCATAGAGTTATGCAACTATCCCATAATAAATCTAAAATCAATGAACATTATCATCACCCCCATAAGAAATTTCATACTCATTATAGCCATTCCTCATTTCTCCCCAATCCACTCACCCCTAGGCAATCACTAATCTACTTTATGTCTCTATGGGTTTCCTTACTGTCATAAAAAATGTACTAATCCAATATGTGATCTTCTGTGGCTGACTTTTTTCACTCAGCATAAGATTTTCAAAGTTCACCCATGTTGTGGCATGAATTAGTACTTATTTCCTCTTTATTGAGGAATAAAATTCCTTTGTATGGCTATCTGGCATTTTCTCTATCCATTTACCAAATCTCCATTGACATTTGGGTCATTTCTAACCTTTATGAATAATGCTGCCAGGAACATTCATATACTCAAGTTCTAAAAAAAAATCACAGAAAAAGATCCATAACTACTTTTCTGCATAGCTGATTTGTCTCTTAAACATCCATTTTGGAGATCTTTACACATTACCACTCACACATAGAAAAGAAAGTCCATTGTGAGTTTGTTAGGTGCAATGATGAAGAGTAATTTGTTTGTGTGGGGAGAAGCCACCTTATACTTTGAATGAGGCAAGTTTATGGCAAAAAGGAAACATCTAAAAAGAGATGACTTGCAAGCAACCAGAAATGATTTGGCAAATACAGTATCTTCTGCCATTGTGACCTTTTTTTTTTTTTTCAAAAAAAAATCACTGACAAGCCTCACCATCATTGGTGAATCTGCTCCACTCACATGACCCCAGCTTGACATGCCCACAGCCCAATGACCATCATCATAGCTAACAGCCCTCCCCCTACCCACCTCCACCTCTCCTCCCTCTCTCTCCATCCCCCTCCCCTTTCTCAGTCATTCCTTCTCTTCCCAGTTCAGGCCGCATCTATCCTTTGAATCTTGACAGATGGAACATAAATCACTTATGCACCCAATTCTTGAACACTTTTCATTTTCGTTATGAATGAACTTTTGTAGGTACGCTGGAATGGCTGCATTTTAACCATAGCCACAGCCTGAGTTTCTAGAAGCAGTAAAATATGAGAAGGGAAGGGAAGGCAAGAGAGATAGTATCCTCTCTCTCTCTCTTTGTTATCTGCTATTAAGGTAACTGAAAACCGCAGCCTATTCCTCTTGAACTATCCACCCACCCTCGGGCAAACTTCATGTAAAATAATGCAGGATCTTCTGATTTCCACACTTTAACACCCCATCATTATTATTTTTCCCCCTAAGTCACACCGGGTTGCTATATTTGTAATAATTCATTACTGAAATATTCCACCTGGCGACCAAATCAGATTGGCAGCACAGTAAAGCTGATTATACCAAAAACCATCTGTCCTCATTAATCTGGGTAATGATGTGCAGAACCCCAGCCAGGTAGCCTGGAAGTCAGCACGAGGGGCCTCAGTGCAGGTGGTGGCAGGCAGTGACATGGTGGACACTGACTTCCTCTTTGATCTACAGGAGCCACATCAGAGGTGATGACAGCCCGAGGTCTAAACACAGACATGGAGACAAATCATTAACTGGTGTCAGAGAGTACCAGAGCAGTTTTCTACAACATTCAAGTCTGTCCCATCACCACAGGCACAGGGAACTTAGTTAATTGCTCTTCCCTTTCCAGTACTTGGCTATTGATACCCAACAATTTTTCCTTGACTTGAAGAAATGATCTTGTTTTTTCAAGATGTAGTTTTATAAAATCATGGACATAAAACATACAAATTCACATATACAAATGTATCTTCATCTTCACTTACTGGTTCACATTCAGAATTTAAGTACTTAAATTATTCAGTGGACTAAAAGGGTTGGGATTTGGTTGAAATTGTGTCTGCCATATGCCCACTCACTGGAAGACCCCAGATCAAGCAAGTTCAGAGCTCCCTCTTTCTCAACAGCAGAGATGTTGCCTGCACATTTCCCACGCACCACTGTAGCTATCCCAGTCCATCACCAGCCCAGACATGGTACCATGAGGGGCAAGCCCAAATGGATTCAGAGACAGCAGCTATGTATCTAAAATAAGGATTTTTCCTCAGCTCTAACTGCCCAAATGCCTGTTGGACTCTCCACTTGAACATCGAAACCTGAATCCATTCTTTTTCCTACAAATGGAGTTCACCTCCCAACATCCCAATTTATATTCTGGCACCACTGTCTTCTCTTCCTAATAATAATATGTTTAAAACAATATTAATGACATTTTGGAGGACAAACAAGAGCATAGGAGGATCTGGGAGGCCATCAGTGTCCCAGGGCAAGTTAGGACTCCATGGGGGAGGGGAGGGAGGAAGGAGACAGAACCCTGGGAGGAACAGGAGAAAGAACACCCATTAACACCCATTTTCAAAGCTCATGATGAAATACAAGTGGTTTCTCACCTCAAACTAAATGAGAGTATCATTTCTTTACAAAAACATATTTCAACGATTCAGAGAAAATGCCTTTGTTCTTTTCATCAGCACCACTCAATGCGGCTTCTAATTCAGATACTTAAACGTATCAAAGTAGTTAAAATTAAACAGACTTCTTCCTTTTTCCTTGCACTCACAATCTTTAAAAAAAAAAAAAATCTATGATTAGAAACATGGATGCTTCAAAAATATTTGTTATTGACTGCCGGATTCCCTGGCCCTGTGGGATTTGGGTAGGAATGTCCTGGCCCTTGTTTTGAGCACTGCGTCAACAGAGCTCCTTAGGTTACTGAGATGACTGGGGCTGGTGAATGTTGCCCCAGGCCCAGTTCTGCTGGGTTCCAGTTCCCTTCTGGGTGGGGGGTTTGCACCTGTCTGAACCTTCCTCATCACTGAGGAAGCCCTCTCAGAGCTGTTCTAAGCTGCATTTCGAAGTGTGAACGAGCGGATTCTCTGACACCTGCTTCCAGCCTGTGAGTCTGTGCCTTATTTCTGTCTCCTGCAACCTAAATTTAGATGATATCACCAGGAAGACATTCCTCTCCAAGAAAATCAATCCAGCATTATAGACCTATGACTCTCAGTCTACCCCTCATGAAAACAGCAACCAATTTGAACAACAAGTAGAGAATGGAGGAGATTGCCTTAGGAAACAATCCACATGAGTGGTTCAGTCTACCACCCTCCCACAAAAGGGGACTTGGACCCTTTGTTTACACGGAAGCTCCTCCAACTACACAGAGAGCCCAAGTCATGTTCAAATGTGGATTTAGTGACTCTAATAATCACAGCAGCACAAAATATAACACCTGGACTTGGGTTAGCACATGTCCTTCAATTAAAAATTGCCAGAAAGCAGTTGGTTATAAACAGCATCATTAGAAACATCCCTTCTCTGACCCAAGTATATGTATAGATATATGTACAGCTTTATGTATAGGCATATCTGTGTGCACATGTGTGTCTACAGATATGGATATAAATATAGATCAACAGACTAAGGAAACTAGTCTCATTTGCTTTTTTCTCTAATCAAGATGAATTTTTTGGAGGCTGCATTCAATTCCAATTAAGGAATGCTTTTATACTTTTTATGGAGGAACGACTATATTTAACACCACCATACACTCTAAATAGTAATTGGATTTTATAAGGTATGAAGCTTTTAAAGCTACCTTGAGTCTTGAAATCTTCTTTGTGCTGCTCATGAGCCAAGTTGGCTGAACTGAAAGTACAAGCTCCCTGGAGGGGTTGTCCTGGGAACCAGAGAACCATGCTTGGCTCCTCTGCTGGTAGAAAGCAGAACTGTCCACAGAGGTGTGGTGGGTTCTCACAGTCAAGGCAAGAAGCAACTCCTTTTTTAAAGCATCTGTGTGGTTTGAGGGAATTGGCAACCTGATATTTTTAAGAATTCAGAATTCAATTTTAAGCATGATGACTGTAAAGAAAGGAGAAGAGAAAGATGCATTCAGAAGTATATCAGATTCTGTTGGAAGATATATCAGCTAAAAAAAAAAAATTAAGAAAACTTTTGCAATGTCCATTGAGCTTAATCATGATGTCTTCTATCAGTCCGTTTTGATGATGACAAATCAAAGTAATTATCTGTGTAAAACTTCTTATAAGCCAAAATGAAACATCACTTTTGTCAACAGGGTAAGTTAAATTTTTTAAACTTTGCATTGAGCATTGTATTCTTTCAAAAGAACTACCACATGGGATCAAATTGACAATAGCAACTCAAAAGATTACATAGGAAATTTAGGGGGCAATGAATGAGTTTATGCTAATGGAGGAGGAATAATTCAGAAAAGAAGAGTGAAAGTGGTTGCACAACTTGAAGAATGTAATCAGTATCATTGAATTGTACAGGTAGAAATTATTGAATTGGGGTATGTTCTACTGTGTATATTTCAACAACACCAAAATAAAATAAGTTTTTTTTTTTTTATGTGGTGGGGGGAACAAACCCTTCAGACATCATCTTCTCCAAGACTGTGTGAGCCTGCCCTCTTTATAGTCCAACCCTCTCCTAAAAACCCCACAACTTCGCCTCAGATGATATTCAAGAGTTGATGGACAAAAATGTTGGTATTGAGCTCAGTACGCAGAGTGTATGAACCCAAATCCATGTCTTCCTGCAGTGTCTTCTCCCTTTCATTCTCTTTGTTTAATCTTAATCTGGATTTCATTACTTGGAAATATTGAGCTGGAAGGTATTTCCCCTGCATTCTGTCAAGTCCTATTCTGTGCAAATTATATTGTTCACGTTCATAAGAGGACTGACTCTTGGAGCTGGGCTGCTGGGTTTGCATTCTAGCTCTGCAACTCACTAGCTGTGTGATCTTGGATGATTGACTTACTCTCTCCGAGTCCCAAGTTATCTCCTCTGTAGAATGGAGATTATAATGTTGTTAGGTGCTGTCAAGTTGATTTAGACTCAGCGACCCCACATGACAGAGAAAAGTTTTCTACCATAGAGTTATCTGGGCTACATACAGTCTTTACAGGGACAGATTGCCAGATCTTTCTCCCACAAAGCCACTGGGTAGGTTTGAACTGCCAACCTTTTGGTTAGCAGCCTAGTTCTTAAATATTGCACCCACCATCAGGGTTTCTTTTGGAGATAATAATACTGCCTACCTAATAGAGCAATTGTAAGGATTAAATGTTAAAGTGCATTACAGAAGCAATCAGAAGGCCCAGCCCATACCAGGCATTCAGTTATTATTATAATCATGGTTCCATTAATAAGCATGTTCTGAAAAAATCAATTAGGCACAGAAACCCATGAATTCCACATTCTTTTGTTTGTTCAACACACGTGCTATAGCCTTCATTGTCTTTTATTTTATTTTTCCTTGAGTCTTGGCTCTCCCAGTCCATTAGTCACATCTAGGCTAAGGGGATATTTCTAAAAGGCTAAATCAAGCATGCCCCTTCCCTACCTAAAATTATCCAACTGCCACGATCTGGCCCTTGTTAGTTTTTTGAATCCTGAGCCTGGCTATTCTGCATTAAGACTTCTCCCCTTCTTCAGCTGAACTGAACTGTTTGTGGTTCCCCAAGTCTGGTTTATTATTATTATTATTATTTCACACCTCAGTGCTTTGCCCACCCAGCTCCCCCTCCTGAAAAGTCCTCCATGCTTTGTCCACTTGGCAAATAAATACCCACTCATCTTTGAATGTGCAACTTTTGAGTCGTTTTTCCATGAAGTGTCTCATGGCCCCTGACATTTGATCACAGAGTTTTTAACACTTCAGTTCCACTTTCTTGTCTTCCTCTGATAGGAACTGAGGTTTATTTCACTTCCTGTTCCCAGTACCTAGCATAGGCCTGGAATGGAATAAATAAATGATGTGTACCAGCAGAGACAAGGAGACCTAAGTCATAGTGTCTGCTCTCAAGGAACTGGGAATCTAAATAAGGAGCCATTTCAGATGCATTAGTGGTTAGAGAACACCAGCCAATACTTCAGAAAGGATTCAATCAACGTGCAGTGAAATGTCTCATGAATGGTGCAAATATGATCTCACCTTCAAAACCAGGGCATCATCTGGGGAGTGGTTTTTGTTTTGTTTTGTTTTGTTTTGTTATTGTGATTTGGGTGAAAGTTTACAGAAAAAATTCACTTTCCACACAGCAGCTCACATACACTTTGTCTCATGACATTGACTACAATTTACCACAATCAACAGCTCCCCTCCCACTTCCTCCCCATAGATACCTCTTCCCTGTGTCCCTCCCTCTATGCACTCCTGAGCTGTCTCCATGTGCATGCACTGCCCTTCTATTCTCCCATGATTGATCTCTCCAAGGAGTGTATCTACCTAATTTAAATGCTCACCTTATATGCCTATCTTTTGTGTGCCTGGAAGCCATATGAATGGGTTCAATTCCAGACCTGGAGGGCAGGAAGTCTCATAGTCTCAGTGGTTGCATCAGGCTCTATCAGACCAGCAAACTTGGTCCTTTCTCTTTCTTTTATTTTAATGATTTTTAGTTTTCTGGGGAGTGTTTTTAATTGAGTTGTGTCCCCTTCAAAATATGTGTTGGAATCCTCACATTTATACCTATGGATATAATCCAATTTGGGAATAAGGTTTTCTTTGTTATATTAATGAGGTCATAACAGTGTAAGGTGTGTCTTAAACCTAATCACTTTCAAGATATAAAAAGAACAGAGAAGGCACAGAGACAAGCAAGCACAACTGGAGAAGACAGAAGCACATGTGAAGCTCACCAAGGAACAGAGAAACACTGGGGCTAGAGAGGCTGAGATAAGCACCTTCCCCCAAAGATGGTAGAGAAAGCCTTCCACTGTAGCCAGTGCCCTGCATTTGAACTTCTAGGCTACTGGACTGTGAGAAAATAAATTTCTCTTCTTTAAGGCCACCCACTTGTGGTAATTCTGGTATAGCAGCGCTAGCTAAAATAGGGAGATTTTGGATACATAAAATAACAGCCAGTATCTATTGAACACTTCTATTAGGTGTCAGAGACCATGCAAATTGTGTTAAAGTCATTATGCCTCTTAAGCTTCATTAATTGAGCCAAACATCAGTTTGAGCAGATAGAAATCAGATGACTGATATTGCACATAATTGAGTTTATGGGCAGTCCTTAGTTACCACATCTATTTTCTCCTCATGTACACATTGTCAATTTGTATTTATGAATGCTGTTAGAGAAGGAATGCAAAGAGAAAAACGGACTTATGGACTTACTAAATCTTTGATTCTACAGGAAGACAATGGTTTTGAAAACCAAGCTTTAAAAAATTGAACAGGGCAGAGAAAGAATCTTAACTCCAACTATTTCTGCTTTATATATGAGAGGAAAACCCAGCCAACTTGTAGAATGCAGAACTTGACTGTCAACTATTCAGATATGATGTGAGTGAAATTCCTCCCACAAGGAAAAAAGAAAATCCTAGCCTTTCTAAGCCCACTGGAATGTGGGAACAAAAGAGATAGTACAAGAAATAAATCAAAGATGCTAAGGTGTTCATCAGCTTCCCTTAGGGTCATACCTGGAGGTAGATCAATACCTACGAATGGGTATGGTGGAATTCAAGAACATTGTGGTTAGGGGTCTGGAAAATCCTTACATTTAGCCTGATAACACATCTAACATAGCATGAAAATGGGAAAGGAGTACTTTTCTATGAAAAGTGTAGAGACAATTGACGATGCATGTGGGGGGAGGGAATGAACTTGGATAATACTCAATTCTAAGTGGACTAAAGGCTTTCATAGGAGCTCTGGTAGCATAGTGCCTAAGGCACGTGACTGCTAACCAGAAGGCTGGCGGTTCAAACCCACCAACCACTCCCCGGAAGGAAGGTTGGGCAATCTATTTCCATAGTGATACTGCCTCAGAAACCCAAGGAGGGGTCACTAAGAGTCAGGGCCGACTCTAAGGCACAAAACAACAACAACAACAAAGGCTTTAATATAAAAGGAAAATTACAAAACTTTCAGACAACATAAATGAATATCTTTATGATTTGGATATAAAGAACAGCTTTGCGGTTTTTGTATTTTACTTTTTATTGTAATTTGGGTAGAAGTTTACAGAAAAAAATAGTTTTCCATTCAACAATTTAGACACATTTGTTTCATGACATTGATTGCAATCCCCTCAATGAAACAGCAGTCTTCCCACTTCCTCCCTGATTTCCCACTTCCATTTGTTCTTCTTTCCTGCCCCTTCCTGACTTCTGACCTTTGTTCTGGGGCAAATATTGCCCTTTTGGTCTCATATGGCTGATTGTACTAAGTACATTCCTCCTTGGTGTTATTATTCACTTTATAAGCCTATCTATTATTTGACTGAAAGTTGATCCCCAGGGGTGGGCTCAGTTTCAGGCTTGAAGGGTGTTTAAGGACCAAAGTCTCTATCAGATCAGTAATGTTGGTCTTTTTAATGATATTGAAATTTGTTGTACATTTTTTTCCCCTTCTCTGTCAAGGGCCTTCTATTACAATCTTGATCAGAATAGTTGCTAGTGATAGCTGAACGTCGCCTAGTTCTTAGGGTCTCAGAGTAGTGCAGGTTGTGGTTCACATGGTCGAACAGTCTTTTTGGACTAATGGTTTCCTTCAGTCCTTAATTTTCTTCACTCTCTTTGTTCTGGATAAGGAGAGACCAATACTTACGTCTTACATGGCAGCTCACAAGCTTTTAAGACCTTAGTCGTTACTCATCAAAGTAAGATGTAGAACATTGTTTCTGTGGACTGTGTTATGCTATTTGACCTTGATGTCCCCATGAATGTGGCCCTGAGTCCCAAAAGCCAGTGACACATTCCCTCAAGGCATTGGCTTATGGCTAAGACCTTTTCAAAACTTTGTTCCCCATATGCTCTACAATATCTTTGGATATATTTGCAGCACATACATATATAGAAATATCCTCTGTCAAACCTGCATATGCTTGTGGGTACTCCTATTCACTTTCCTACATCAGTTCAGCTTGCATTCTACCTATGTGTCTAGTCATAGATATTGTTTATTACTATTATTGCAGAATATCATATGTAATAGTATTTACCTTCGTTGTTTTTTACTCTTATGCACCACCCAATAATTTTCTTTGCATTGGTCATGTTTTGCTGATCTCCTTCTTATTTTATATTGCCTTTTCTGAAACCCACATTAATATGTGTCTATTCTCTAGTTAGTGATTTACTCTTCCTTCTCTTCCATCCATGGTAACCATCAAAGAGTGTTTCTTTCTGTGTGTAAACACTTACTGACTTTTTATAATTGTAGTCTCATACAATATTTGCCCTTTTGTGGTTGACTTATTTCATTCAGCATATCCTCTAGGTTCATTCACATTATGAGGTATTTTCTGGATTCTTTGTTATATTTTAACACTACATAGTACTCCATTGTGTGTATGTACCATAGTTTATTTATCCATTCATTTGATGATGGGCACTTAGGTTGTTTCCATCTTTTTGCTATTGTGAATAATGCTGTGATGAACATGGGTTTGCATATATCTATTCATGTCACAGCTCTTAATTCTCTAAGATACATACCTAGTAGTGGGATTACTAGATCATATGGTATTTTCTTTTAATATTTTTATCGTGATTTGGGTAAAAGTCTACAGAGCAAATTCATCTTCCATACAGAAGTTCATACACATTTTGTTTCATGACATTGACTGCAATCCCCACAATGCAACAGCTCTCTTCTCACTGCCTCCCTGTAGTTTCCAACTTTTTAAGGAAGTGCCATACTGTTCTCCACAGTGTTTATACCATACCATAGTCCCACCAACAGTGAATGAAGGTTCCAGTATCTCCACACCCTCACCAGCATCTGTTTTCTAATTTTTTTAATTTGCTATTAATGCTGGGGTGAGATGATATCTCATTGTTCTTTTGATGTGCATCTATCTATAAAGAGCTCTGGTGCTGTAGAGCCTAAGGCATTTAGCTGCTAACCAGCAGGTCAGTGATTCAAACCCACCAGTTGCTCCATGGAAAAAAGATGAGGCAGTCTACTGCTGTGAAGATTTACAGCCTTAGAAACCCAATGGGGGTGGTTATGGGTTGGAATCAATTCGATGGCAGTTTAATGGCTAATTATTGCAAGCATTTCTTCATGTGTTTGTTGGCCACTTGTATGTCTTCTTTGTCTAAGTATATGTTCATGTTCTCTGCTCATTCTTTAATCAGTTTATTTGTCTTTTTGTTGTTGATGAGTTGAAGTTTTCTACCAATTTTAGAGATTATCCTTTGTCAGATATGTCATTGCCAACTTGTTTCCCCAGTCTGTAAGTTCTCTTTTTACTTTTGGAGAAGTGTTTGATGTGCATAAGTGTTTAATTTTTAGGAGGTCCCAATCATTCAGTTTATCTACTGCTGCTTGTCCATTTTAGCGATGTTTGATAGTCTATTTTTGCTGTAAATTAGATCCCCTTAAATTTGCTCCTATTTTTTCTTTGATATTTATGGTTTGAGGTTTTACATTTAGGTCTTTGATCCATCTTGAGTTAGTTTTTGTATATAGTGTGAACTATGGGTTCTGTTCCATTTTCCTGCAAATAGATACCCAGTTTTACCAGCACCATTTGTTAGAGTCTCTCTTTCCCATGTAGTGACTTTCAGCCCTTTGTCAAAGATCAGCTGTCCATAAGTGGGTAGATTTACTTCTAGGATCTCAATTCTGTTCCATTAGTTTTAAAACACAAAAATCACAAATTAAAAGCATATAGTTTTTAAAACTGACCTGCATTGATATCATTGAAACTAATAGCTTGTATTTTTGTATATGATTTGAATTTTCTATAACAAAATATTTTTTTCAAATGTAAGAACTTCGTTAATCAAAAAACAATAAAAATGAAAAATAGACCAAAAGTTAAATGAAACACTTAATTTAATTTGACACATTAAATAATAAAGGATTGTTTTGCTGTTGTTGTTAGATGCCATCAAGTCAGTTCTGACTCATAGAAACCCTATATACAACAGAATGAAATGATGTCCAGTCCAGTGCCATCCTCACGGTAGTTGCCATGTTTGAGCCCATTGTTGCAGCAAGTGTGTCATTCCATCTCATGGAAGGTCTTCCTCTTTTTAGCTAATCCTCTACTTTACCAAACATGATGTCTTTCTCCATGGACTGATCCCTCTTAATAACATGTCCAAAGTACATGAAATGAAGTCTCACCATCCTTGCTTTTAAGAAGCATTCTGACTGTACTTTTTCCAAGACAGATTTGTTCTTTATTCTGGCAGTCCTTAGCATATTCAGTGTTCTTTGCCAACACCATAATTCAAATATATAAATTCTTCCTCAGTTTTCCTTAATCAAGAAAAAGACAAAAAATAAAAATAAAAGAGAGAGAGAGAGAGAGAAAATGAGTAAAGAAATATTCTCATAAAGAGAAAATACAAATGGCCCGTAAATATAGATT
Source organism: Orycteropus afer afer (assembly GCF_000298275.1). NCBI lineage: Eukaryota > Metazoa > Chordata > Mammalia > Tubulidentata > Orycteropodidae > Orycteropus > Orycteropus afer. Next base: position 2,568,557 of record NW_006921719.1, read on the forward strand.
CAATTTCATTAGTAATCAGAGAAATGCTTACTAAAACCACAATAAGAAAATTTTTCACTTTCACCTGATTGGTGAAAATTGAAAATTTGCACATTGCCAATTGTTGGCAAGGATATGGAGCAACTATGACTCTACATCTACTGCTGGTAAAAGAGAAAATAACTGCAATGAGTTTGTGAAACAGTTTAACATTAACTAATAAAGTTAAGGGAGCTCTGGTGGCATAGTGCCTAAGACATTTGACTGCTAACCAGAAGGCTGGTGGTTCAAACCCACCAGCCACTTCCAGAAGGAAGGTTGGGCAATCTACATCCGTAGTGATATTACCTCGGAAACCCAAGGAGGGGTCGTTATGAGTTAGATCCAGCTTGATGACAGTGAGGTTTTTTTTTTTTTTTTTGGCTTAATAAAGTTAAACATGCACATAATCTACAGCCCAGCCCAGACATTCCTCTCCTAGGAATATATCTCAGGTAACCTTTACACATTTGCACCAGGGAATGTGTCCATGATTGTTCATAGCCACATTGTTTATAGCAGGGAACTGCAAACATTTTCTGTAAAGGATCATACAGTAACTGCCATTGTAGCAGGAAAGTCACATACATAAATAAATAAATGTGACTGTGTTCCAATAACATTTTATTTGTGCGTATTGACGTTTGGATTTTATATATTCATGCGCCTTGAAACATTATACTTACTTTGATTTTTTTCAGCTATTGAAAAATGTAAAATCTTATGTTGTGGGTCATAAAGCATCAGGTGCATCTTGCCCATGAGCCATTGTTTTCTGGCCTTTGACTCTGGTGGTGCAGTGGTTAAGGCATTCAGCTGCTAGCCAAAAGTCAGCAGTTCAAACCCACCAGCCGCTCCACAGGAGAAAGGTGGTGCAGTCTGTTTCTGTAAAAATCTACAGCCTTGGAAACCTTATGGGGCAGTTTTACTCTGTCCTATAGGGTCACTATGAGTCAAAATCAACTTGATGGCAACTTGGTTTACAATGTGAAAAAAAAAAGTGAAGCAATGCAGTTGTTCATCATTAGACAAATAGCTAAATAAATTGTAATATACCTAAACAATGGATATTATATAGTGGAGAAAATAGATGAAATTCACACATCAATATTGATGAAACTCTAAACCAAAATGTTCACCAAATAATTTTTTAAAAAAGCAAGCCCACAAAGACTCTATATCAGCCCAAGTCCTCTGAGAAGCAGAGAACAAGATGGAATTAAATGTGCAAGGATTTTATTATGGGAAATACTTATGTGAACTAAAATTGTAAAGAAGCTGGAGGAAGGCTTGGCGAGCCATCAGCCTGCAATGCAAGTCTGACCCTTAAGGAAAGGAGAAAGGACAAGAAGGTTGAGTGGAAGCTTCTTTCTAAGAAAGGTTTTATAGGGAGTCCTTGAGCTGAAGTTGGTTCAAAAAGGGCCTGTCTGCCAGGAACGGGTCTGCTTCAGAATCCTTGCCACAATGAATCACTGGCAGTGAGCATCCCGTGAAGGACTTGGCCTTGGAAATAACATGGCATGGATTTCAGAGCAGATCATGTTCATTATAGTAAGAATTCGGTGAGGCTCATTCTCATAGGTTAAATCCCACTTACAAAAATTTCTAAAACAAGCAAAGCTTAATACTATTTAATACTATGTTTTGTTTGTTTACTTATACAAAGGTACTGAAATATAAAGATAAGCAGAAGAATAATAAATGTAAATTCAGAACAATGATTTACTCTGTGGGGAAGGGTTGGGAAGTGATTTGGAGAGTTGTATACTATGGCTCAACGTGAAGGCCCTGAAAACATATTTCTGAAGCTGAATGGATTATACATGGGTGTACATTTTTTATTATTCTCTAAACTGTATGCCATGATATTTCCAATCACCTTGTATGCATGTGAGAGCTGGACAATGAATAGGGAAGACCGAAGAAGAGTTGATGCTTTTGAGTTGTGGTGCTGGCGAAGAATGCTGAAAGTACCATGGACTGCTAAAAGAACTAACAGATCTGTCCTGGAGGAAGTGCAGCCAGAATGCTCCTTGGAAGCAAGAATGGCCAGACTTCGTCTCACCTATTTTGGTCATGTTGTAAGAAGGGACCATTCCCTGGAGAAGGATGTCATGCTTGGTAGGGTGGAGGGTCGACGAAAGAGGGGGAGGCCTTCAACGAGATGGATTGATACAGTGGCTGCGATGATGGGCTCGAGTATAGCAGGGATTGTGGGGCTGGTGCGGGATCGGGCAGTGTTTCGTTCTGCTGTGCATGGGGTCGCTATGAGTTGGAAACGACTCGACGGCACTTAACAACAACAACAACAACAAACTGTATGCAGATGTTTTATATACTCTTATATATTTGATGCATTGCCTAATGATTTTTATTGAAAAATATCTTCCTTGTATCTATGTAGTAGTCTGTGTAAATACTCAACTGTGCTACAAGCATAAAGCCTACATGCTGGGATATTGTAAACTTTAGAGATTATGGATGTAAAGCAAGCTAGTTAAAGCTCAATAAATAATAGCTCTTTTCCTCCCTTCCCTCTTGCAGAAGTCTTCAACACTAATAAATTTCTTCAAGTTCTTCAAGGAAATGGTTCTTCTGTTTTCACTAAAGAAGGCAGTCAGTGGAATCAAATCTTTGTTGTTGGGTACTGTCAAGTCAATCTTCAACTCATAGCAACCTCATACGACAGAGTAGAGCAGCTGCATGGAGTTTTCTAGGCTGTAATCTTCTTTATGGAAGCAAATCACCAGATCTTTCTCCCATGGATCCACTAAAAAAAAAAAAAAAAAAGCAAACTCACTGTCATTGAATCGAATCCAACTCATAGCAACCCCTCCTTGGGTTTCTGAGACAGTATATCCACAGAAGTAGATTGCCCAATCTTGTTTCTGAGGAGTGGCTGGTGGGTCTGAACCGCCAGCCTTCTAGTTAGCAGTCAAATGCCTTAGGCACCAACCACCAACCTTTCAGTTAACCATTTAACAACCAGGGCTCCTTGAAATCAAATTATCACTTTTCAAAGTCATAGTAACCATTCTCTCCATCTTTCTTCTTCCTCTCATCAGTGTGGATATCTACACAAAGATAGGTCAACCTCCATTAGTAAAATGCTCAAAGGGCTGTGTAATTCTCACCTGTTGCAATATTGTTGCAAGTCAGAAATGCATGCTGTATTCTCACAGTGCTTTATATTCCCCACCAGCTTAACACACTGAAATTTTCACTAAGTGCCTCTGTATTAAGCTTTACTTAAAACTCCTGGCTTTTGAGAGAGAAATGCAGATAAGAACTCGATGGTGTCAAGGAAGAAGTTTTTATTCCTAATTCATTATTATTCATTGATGATTAACTTAAGTTTTAACAAACACTATTTTTGCTACTATTGAGATTTTTCTTTTGGCTTATGGACATAAATTATAGTAAAATATGTCTAACATCAAATTATGATTGCATTCCTGGAATGTGGTTAATTTGGTCATGAATTCATCTCCATTTAATAAAATGTTGAACCTAATTCACTAGTATTATATTCATAACTTCAATTGGATGATAATTTTTTGTGTGTGGAGAGAAGATAATCTTCGTCAATTCTGTTACCAACATTATTTATAAATGAATGAGGAAACTTTCCATATATTTCCTTACTCTATTTCTTTACATTTGAAATAAATCTACCAACAAAACCATTAATTCTGGCCCCTGTATCCTTTTTTAAAATGTAAATTTTGACACCCTTTGCAAAACCATGCCCATAGTTATTCTATTTTTCAAGATTTTCTGCTTCTAAAGTAGATTTTTTTTCCTTAAAATTAATGCATATTTTGAGATGTTCAGATTTATTTTGTTATTGTTGTTAGGTATTGTCAGGATCATTCTGATTCATAATGACACTATATGACAGAGCAGAACTGCCCCATAGAGTTTCATGGGCTGTAAAGTTTATGGGAGCAGATCTCCAGATTTTTTCTCCCATGGAGCCATTGGATAGGTTCAAACCGCCAACTTTTTGGTTAGCAGTTGAGTGCTTAACCATTGTGCCATCAGAATGCCTTTGTTTTGCTAGGGATGATACAAATACTTTTATTTCTTTGTAATTTCCCTGAGTATTATGAGACTTTCTCAATCTGATTCAATATCAGAAGTTTTCAAATGGTTTCAGCCATAGAAACTATTTTCAGACAAAATTTCATATGTGTAAATTATTAAAATTTATTTTTAAAATTATCAGAATAAACTGTTTTGGTTGAAGTAAGGATGTCGAGTCCTTGGGTGGAGCAAACATTAATTACACCCAGCTGCTAACAAAAACGTTGTCATCTGGAGTACACCCAGAGGCACCTCAGAAGAAAGAACAGGAAATCTACTTCCAAAATATCGGTCATTGAAAATCCTATGGAGCACAGTTCTACACTGACACACATGGGGTTGCTATGCATCAGGGGTAACTCTACCACAATTAGTTTAAAGGGCCCTTGGCCCTACTCCCTGGAACCACTTTCATCCCCTCTACCAGCCTCTGAGACGCCTCTATTTGGCTCAGTTTGCAAACCACTGTTCTGCATTTCTGATTAAATCTTCTGCAATGTTAACTTGCTTCCCTACTACTTCTAATGTTGATTTAGATTCTATGGTTGCATTTTTAATACAAAAAGCTATATTTTGTTTATCAGATCCATTCTAAGCTTCCTTAAAGCTTTGTATCTAATTCCTCTATATACTTGTAACCTTAAAAAGCTTAAACTCTACAATTTAATTGGCAACAAAGGCTAAATATTTTTAAGAGAATCAGATTTATTAACATTTGGAGCAGTTTTAACAGCACATTTGGCATTCATTGATGGTAGGTCTCTTTAAAAAGCCAAAATGGTAAAGAAGCAATCTAATTTATAATTTTCTTTTAATTAGAAAGCTTAAATAAACATTTAAAAAGTGAATCTTTACTGAAAACATCTGTTCAAAGATGTAAGAGGTGCAAGATGCAGCATCAGCTCTAGGAACCACATAAATTAAAAGGGAAGTATCCTGGATAGAGTGGGAGAACAATGTGGAACAAAACTCAAAATCATAAAAATAATAAAAGGTGGGAGGGACAAGTTTTGTTGGTCTGATAGAGCCTGGGGGAACCACTGGGACTATGGCCCCTAGCTGCCATTCAGGTCTGGAATTATACATACTTCTGTGGCTTCCAGACAAACAAAAGACATGCATACGAACTGAACGTTCACATTAGGTAGATACACTCCTTGGAGAGCTCAATCATGGGAGAATTGAAGGGCTGTGTATGAACAGGGAGACATGGGGGGTTCAGGAGTGCATGGGAGAGAAGGACACAAGAAAGAGATGGCTATGAGGAGGAAGTGGAGGAGAGCTGTTGCATTGTGGGAGATTGCTATCAATGTCATGAGACAAAGTATATGTGAACTGCTGTATGGAAGATAAATTTGCTCTATAAACTTTCACCAAAATCAAATAAAAATTTTAAAAAAAGGGACGGGAGTCAATATGCTGTGTATTTTTATAAAACTTTGCTTCCAGATCTATTATCAACCATTAAAAAGAATTACTATATATCAGATGCTTAAGTAAACTGTTTCTAATATATGAATAGCCTAAACTGCAGGCAGCAGGATTTCTAAATGGCTGGTACTGTTGGGCTATGTCATGGTTCTGAGGACCACTGTTGTTATCTGTTATGACCTCACTAGGGATAGGAAAGATGGAAGCTGTAGTCATATCTCAGTCCAGGAACCACAATTAGGGCACTTGAAAATCAAGAACAACAAAATATATCCTTTCTTATCAAATGAATGACCACCATCTCCCATCAACACCAGTTAGCAAGATTTAAAAAATTAATAAATGCAATGTAGATGCCAAGTCTACCACCCATATGTCAGTCTCTCTTATTGTGGTGGCTTTCATGTGGCTGTGATGCTAGAAACTTTGCCACCGGTGTTTCAAATATCAGCAGGGTCACTCATGATGGAAGGAGCTCTGGTAGCATAGCACCTAAGGTACTTGACTGCTAATCAAAAGGCTGGTGGTTCAAACCCACCAATCACTCCTCAGAAGGAAGGTTGGGCAATCTACTTCCATAGTGATACCACCTCAGAAACCCAAGGAGGGGTTGCTATGAATCGGGGCTGACTCAATGGCACATAACAACAACAACACTCATGATGGACAGGTTTCAGTGGAGCTTCTAGACTAAGACAGACTAGAAAGCAAGGCCTGGTGAGTGCATTCTGAATATCAGCACAAATGAAAACCTAGGGACCACAATAGAACAGTGTCCAAATCACTTCCTTTGGACATGTAATCAGGAAGGATCAGTCAAGGACATCATGTTTGGTGAAGTAGAGGGCCAGCAAGGGCAAGGGAGACCCTCAGTGAGATGAATTGGCACAAGAGCTGCAATGATGGACTGGAACATGATGGTGACTATGAGAATGACACAGTACCAGACAACATTTCATTCTGCTATACATGGGGTTACCATGAGTCAGTGTCAATTAGCTAATAGCTATGCAGCTATCTATCTATATATCTTATCTATCTACAGATGCAAATAGGGTGTCCCCTTTGAAAAGTAAATTGGATTTTCAAAATGAAAATGAAATGACCATAAAATGAAATGACACTGAGGGGGAAAAAAGAAGTTATTCCCTTTTACTTTCCTTAAAAGCTTTTCTTATCAAAATGATCTCCCTTTGCATCAAAGTCTATTATGTTTTCATCTTATCCTTGGCTTCCAGAATTTTATTGAGCTCAAGTTAGATATTTTCTAAAATGTTCTGCTCTTTCCTATAATATTTTTTTTTCCGAAGTACAATGTTCCTCTGCCTCTTGAGTTCCATGTTTACTCTCCTCCATGTTCAATCCTTTGATCAGGGAGAGATCTTAGTCTTGATATTTGCTCATAAAATGCATGTGTGGTTTTGCTTTGGTCGTCATCCCTGGCTAGCTTCTCCCTGTTGAACTAAACATCTCTGCCCATTCCTAGCCAACTTTCTCATGATTTGCAATTTCATTAACTTAAGAAAGGATCTAGCTTTCCAGTCATCTTTCCAGTCTGAAACTGTGTGTATTTATTGCCTTGTCTAAAGTGTTATTGGTGTTGTTAGGTGCTGTCAAGTCATCTCTGACTCATAACAACGTTATGTACAACAGAAAGAAACACTGCCCCATCCTGTTCCAGCCTCACGATCCTGCTATAACTGAGCCCATTGTTGCAGCTACTGTGTCAATCCATCTTGTTGAGGGCCTTCCCCTTTTTCACTGACCTTCCACTTTACCAGACATGATATCCTTCTCCAGGGAATGGTTCCTTCTGACAACATGACCAAAGTAGGTGAGACAAAGGTTGGCCATTCTCACTTCCAAGGAGCATTCTGGTTGCACTTCTTCCAGGACAGGTTTGTTGCTTCTTTTAGCAGTCCATGGTACTCTAATCATTCTTTGCCAACACCACAACTCAACAGCATCAACTCTTCTTCAGTCTTCCTTGCTCATTGTCCAGCTCTTACATGCATAAAAGGCAATTGAAAACACCATGGCTTGGCTTAGGCACACCTTAGTCTTCAAGGAGATATCTTTGCTCTTCAGCACTTGAAAGAGATCTGTTATAGCAGATTTGCCCAATGCAATATGTCGTCTGATGTCTTGACTGCTGCTTCCATTAGTGTTGATTGTAGAACCAAGTAATATGAAGTCCTTGACAACTTTCAATCTTTTCTCTATATTGTGGTGCTTCTTATTGGTCCAGTTGTGAGGATATTTGTTTTCTTTAAATGAAGGTGTATTGTCAAAAGTATTGAATAAAAAATTTAGTCTCCAGTTTACACTACTTTTGCAATTTCTCTAGTTGCCAAATCTTTAGCTCTCTATTTCCATTGCTGGCAATTATAGACCATAAACAAGAAGGTAATGGGAGGGAGAGGGAGAGGGAGAAAAGCTCTATAATGGGGAAATAATTTCTTGTGATCTTTTTCTTCTACATGACCTTACTTTGTTCCTTGGGACCTCCACTATGTTTTGTGAAGTCAAAACTCCTTCTGCCTTATAGTAAATTATTAAGTAATATTTCTGGTTTCTAACTCTGTTGGAAATCTGAATCTCCTTCTGTATCTCATAATTATGTTAGTGGATATGTGGGAGAAGGTAAATTAGGAGAAGTAAACTGGTGAGCTTCCTACAATCAGAACTCAGAAAATAGTGTAGTGATTTAAATTCATTGGGCCATAGATCAAACCTGTTCTCTACCCTTGAAAGTGTTAGGAATGATTGATAGAACTGAGAGTCCCTTGAGTATGAGGAAGACCGTGTAGGATTTAGGTGTACATATGTGATATAGGTATGCCTGTAAATGTAATGTGGATGTGTCTGCATGTTACATAATGTGGGGGAGCTAAAATATTCAAGGGATGAAAAAGCAAAAAAAAAAAAAAAAACTCATCAATGGGGGTCACTATGAGTCAGAATTAACTTGATGACAGTGAGGTTGTTTTTATTTTTTTTAATTGATGGTTAGCTATCCAGCATCCACTCACCTCTTCTCCCATTCCCATCTTCAGTTTAAATCCTCCAAATCCCTGGCAAAACCCTTGTGCTTTGGGGAAAGTTGACTCAACTCTCAATGCCACGAGTAGACTCTAATTGGTCTAATCCAGTTATTCCATCTCCCTTACTTTAAAAAAAAAAAAAAAAGTTGCCAAGGAGTCAACTCCAAATTATGTGTCAGAGTGGAACTGTGCTGCATAGGGTTTTTAAAGGTTGATTTTTTGGAATTACATGCCAAACCTTTCTTCCAAGGTGCCTCTGGATGGACTTGAACTTCCAAACTTTTGGTTAGCAGCCAAGCACATTATACCATTGCACCACCCAGGGACTCCTCACCCCTACTATTGGGATTAATTCAGATAATTGGTCTAAGCCAATCAATATGTGGATTTACCCAGCCTCAGGGACAGATTAGAAACAAACAAGTAAGCCAGTGTGAGATGAAGTTTGCTGTGAAAAAGAGGAGAAAGCATACCGAGGGAGATGCTTTCTCTTTAGCTCTATAGTGTACAGACATCAAGCCTGGACAGCAATATTTCTAACGTGAGGGAAGTCAGCCTGAAACTGAAGTTGACAAAATAAAAAGTTGAGCAGAAATGAGGAAAACAGCTGTGTCCATGAGAAACTGTTGAGTGACTGAATCATCAAACTGTTAGAAGTTCCAGTTTCATTAACCAATGGATTTTTTTTTATTATTTTTTATTTTTTTGTAGTGTAAGACAGTATGAGTTGGATTTTCTATTATCTCCATATAAACGAATCCCAATGAACTCAGGGATCATGTTCCTCTGTTCATCTCTATATCCCCCACCTTAACCATGACATTAGCTACTTCACTCCATTAGTTTCCAACATGTTATCCTTATGGAAGGAAATAAAAGCCCAACTTGTTCACAGAATCCAGCCATGGAAGTCAGTACCACTTTATTGGTCATTTCTGCTGGACTGAACCCTGCCAACTGTCCTACTCAGAGGACAGCATCCTTATCAGTGAGCTCATGATTTTATTGTTTGTTTGTTTCATGGCACAAATATCATCGCTATTTCTCTAACACCATAGTATTGAGTCCATAGTCGTATCTGAAGCAAGAGCACCTGTTTTATCTTTGACAGCTCCCCTCCAAAGTATCCTTGGTCGAGAAGGGGGCTCTCTCACCACAAAGGGAGACAAGCGAATCCTGTGAATGAGGTTCTTCCTGGTTGGCCTATGGGAAACTACTTAGTTTCTATGCCTGTGCTCTATGCCTGTGTTCCAAGAACTAAATGTAGGGCCTGATTCACAGACCACATCCCAAATTTTTGTGGCACAAGAAATGTCTCTCTAGAAAAGTTATTGAATGTGCAGAGTTACCTAATAAAGGTTAATTGAAAAGTTGTAGCCAGGTGTAAGCTTTATTGTGTAAGTGTTGTAAGAAGATATAAATGGCCAATCCAATTAGAGGTAGCAAATGCTGATGAAGGGGCCAAAGATGACAGCATGCTGGACTACAGAAGGACACTTGGTTAGAAGACCTGGCTCAAGTCTTAATCTGTTCATTTATTAGCTGTGTGATTGTGGATGCCAGAAGTTCTTATTCTTCCACTACACAGGAATATCTGAAGAACCTAATGGCATTGTGAGTATGAGAGAAAGTTTGAATGACAGTATAAATTAGACTCTATTGTAGGCTCTAGAGGAGACAAGGAAAAGAAGACCCTCATAGAAACTCTGGAACCAGCAGTCAGCCAAAAGAAATGGCCGTTCAGAAATTTCCCTGTGGGGTCGAAATTTCAATGAACAACTCCTTCCTTTTCTTTATCATTTCACCTATTTATTCAATCTGTATGCAAAGCAAATAATCCAAGAAGATGGACTATATGAAGAAGAATGCATATCAGGATTGGAAGAAGACTCATTAGCAACCTGTAATAAGCAGATGGCATAATCTTGCTTGCTGAAAGTGAAGAATAAAGAAAACTTGAGGCACTTACTGATGAAGATCGAAGACTTCAGTATAGATTATATCTCATCATAAAGAAAACAAAAACTCTCACAACCGGATCAATAAGCAACATCATGAAAAACAGGGAAAAAATTGAAGTTGTCAAGTGTTTCTTTTTACTTGAATTCAAAATCAACACACATGGAAGCAGCAGTCAAGAAATCAAATGATGTATTGCACTGGGCAAATCTGCAGCAAAGGACCTCTTTCAAGTATTAAAGTGCAAAGATGTCACTTTGAGGACTAAGATGTTTGGAACCAATCCATGGTATTTTCATCTCCCTCCTATGAATGCAAAACCTGGACTATGATTAAGGAAGACTGAAGAAGAATTGAGGGCTTTGAATTATGGTGTTGCCAAAGAATATTGAATATATCATGGACTGCCAGAAGAACACACAAATCTGTCTTGGAAGAAGTACAGTCAGAATACGAGGATGGCAAGATTTATTCTTACAAAATTTGGACATGTTATCAGGAGGGATCAGCTCCTGGAAGAACATCATGCTAGGTAAAGTAGAGGGTCAATGAAAAAGAGGAAGACCCTCAAGGAAATGGATTGACACAGTGGCTGCAACAATGGGCTCAAAAATACCAATGATTGGAAGAATGGCACATGACTAGAAACTGTTTTGTTCTGTTGTACATTGGGTTGTTAGTGTTGGAAATGACTCAATGGCACCTACCAACAACAACTATAAACAGAGGGAGGAAATGGGATGAGTGATATTACATTGTGGGGACTGTAACCAAAGGCATGAAACAAAATGTTTATGAATTGTTGAATGGAAAACTGATTTGCTCTGTAGACACTCACCCAAGTCACAATAAAAAGTTACAAAAATAAATAAATAAACAGTGAAAAAGCAAGTAGAATAATCAGAGAATATGGGATAATGAGAGAACACGGGACCTGTGAGCAACATCAAAGATTCTTTATCCAACTGTATAATTTTATAGATTATGGAGGTGGAGACAAAGTGACTCAATGCCTGCCCCAAGATAACATCTGTGCCAGTTGCACAGCAGGGGCCAGGGGCCCACAACTCAATTCCTGCCATCCACCATCATCTCACACTATGACTCTGTGGAAATGATTAGTCAATACATTTGTTACTCAATAAATAAATAAATAAACTTTTTATTTTAGGTTTTTTTTTTTTTTTTGCCATGTTTTCAAAAAAGAAGACTGAAAGATGTCAGTATCTTTTTTAAAAAATACCATATTTCATTGATCGTCTGATTTTTAAAAACATTTTAATAGCTCTAAAATGGGAATTGTTTAGGTGGATTGACACAGTGCCTCAAGCATGAGCTCAAGCATAACAAAGGTTGTGAGGATGGTGCAGGACCAGGCAGTGTTTCATTCTGATGTTTCTAGAGTCACAATGAGTTGGAACCTACTCAATGGTACTTACCAAAAACAATAAAAATGTGGATAGATGGAATCATTTTCAGCCATACAGTAATTTTCAAGTTTGTTGTTATGTGCCATCGAGTCAAACCCGATTCATAGCGACCCCTCCTTGGGTTTCTGAGGCAGTATCACTACGGAAGTAGATTACCCCATCTTCCTTTCAAGGAGTGGCTGGTGTTGTCATTATTTACACATGGCCCAAATTTAGTTCTAGCTCTTTGTACTGTCTTTACTTCAACTGAATCTGTTCATTGTTTGTACTTTATCGCAAGGTAACATAACAGAAGATAGAAAAGCTGCCAAATTTTTTTAAAAAAAGAAAAGAAATGAGTCTGTTTTGGTCATTTAGCATGCTTAGCAGGACTGTAGTTGAGGTGTTTAATATTGGAAACTTCTTGTAGACTGAACAGAGTACTTAACTTCACCAATTTGTGATTCTAATTTCAAAAAAGGCAAATAAGACATGAGTTAATTAAAATTTAAAAAGAAAAAAACAACATAAAATTTTCAGATTGGGTGATAACATCTTGGGAAAAAATCATGAAGTTACTCATGGAGTCTTTGTGATTTTTTAAAAAAACTACTGCTTCACCAATAGTCTTGATGGACCAGCCAAAAAACAAGATTGACTGCCATTGAGTCAATTCCTACTTATAGTGACCCCATGAGGTTTCTAAGGCTGTAAATCTTTACAGAAGCAAACTGCCCCCATCTTTCTTCCACAGAGCAGCTGGTGGGTTCAAACCACCAGCCTTTAGGTTAGCGGCCAAATGCTTTAACCAGTATACCATTGAGCTCCTCTTTATGGTGTAGAGGAAAATATTGTATGGAAAACCTTAGGTAGCAATGAAAAAATTTAGATTCCTTGAAAAGAATACAACTTTTAAAAACTGAGAAGAAATAGAAAATTAGAACATTCCTGTATCTATGAAAGTAATTGAATCTATTATTTAAAATGCTTCCATGAAGAAAACTGTGAGCTCAGATAGCTTCAACAGCAAATTTTTCAAAATATTTCAAGAAAGAGCACCTACTTTACACAAACTCTTCCAGCAAATAGAAAAAAGTCGGTCTGGTTTTCAACTCTTCTTTTCCTTTATCCAGTATGTCCTTGATACCAAAACCTAAAAAACATGTTACCAAAAGGAAAAATATAAGTCAAACTCCTTCATAGATACAGGTATTAAAGAAAAAATAACAAATCAAATCCAATGAATTATAAAGAGGATAATTAACAAGGATAGGCCAAATTGGGTGTATTTCAAGAATGTAACATTAGGTTAACATTTAAAAATCACTATAACTCACCAGATTGACATAAAAGTGAAGAAAACAATTTTTCTCAAAAAATGAGGGAAAAAAGCATTTGGGAAATTTAGTAGACTTTCATGGTAAAAACTCTTAGCAAATTACAAATAAAAGGGAATTTATTAATCTAATTAAAAGAATCTACAACATAAATATAAAAAAAGGAACCCTGGTGGCATAATGGTTAAGTGGTTGGCTGCTAACCAAAATGTCAGGAGTTTGAACCCACCAGCTACTCCACAGGAAAAAGATATGGCAGTCTGCTCCTTATAAAGATTACCATCTTGGAAACCCTAGAGGGGCAGTTCTACTCTGTCCTGTAGAGTCACTATCAGAACCAATTTAACAGCATACAACAACAACAACCACACAACATAAATGTGCAGTAAACATAATCATTATGAAATAGTGCTGTCTTTCCTTTTGAGCTTGGAAACAAGACAAAGATACCACAGGTTGTAACCAATACAATAAAGCAAGAAAAATAAATGAAAGTATTGGAAAGAATAAAATCGTTATGCACACATGATTTAGCATCCAAAAGAATCTGCAGATAAAAAGTGAAAGACTTGTATACAGAAAACTATAATATGTTCCTGAGAAGAATTTTAAAAGACCAAAATAATTGGCAGGATACACCATGTCCGTGGATTGGAAGACTCAATATTTTAAGAACTTCAGCTCATCCCTAATTTATCTATAGATCCAATGTAATTTTAATCAAATTCCAGCAGATCTTTCTGGAGAAATTTGCAGACATTGCCGAACTGATTTGAAAATTTACATGGAAATGCAAAAGGGCCAAGAACGTACAAAAACAACCTTGAAGATAAAGACCAAATTAAAATGACTTACACTTCAGATGTTAAGATTTATTATTTATTAATAAGACTGTGAGGAACTGATACAAAGATAGAAAAAAGAATCAATGAAACTGAATTGAGAATTCATAAATATTCACATATGTATTTGTGTGAACTATTTCAAAGACAATATTGTAGTACAGTGGGGAAAGGATAACCTTTTTTTAAAAAAAATGATGCTCAGTCAATTTGATATACAGAAAAATAACTAATTATATCTGAATTTCTATCTCTTACCATAAACAAAAATCGATTCCACATGGAATTCCAAATGTGATAGGTAAAACTATAAAGCCTTTAGGTGATCACAAAAGACAATACAGGGTCTTCATGAACTTGGGGTAGGCTAATATTTCTTTCCAAAGACATTAAGAAGTACACACAAAGAAAAAGATTTACAAATTGAACTTTATTAAAGTAAGAGCTTCTATTTAGCAAGCCAGTGAGTGGAAGAAGGTACTTTTAAAGTAGAATATATAAAGAACTTATAAATATTAATTTTAAAAAAGACAAACTACAGGTTTGTCTAGGAAACAGCCTTGAACAAGAACTTCAAACACAAGCATATTCAAATAGCCATAAACATATGAAAAACTTCTCAACATTATTAGTCACCAGGCAAATATACAGTAAAAACACAATGTGATAACACCACATATCTGTCAGAGCATCTAAAAATATTTCTACAAATATAATGATACAAATTATTGGCAGTGATATTACACAATTAGAACTCTCACAGACTGCTTATAAAAGTACAAACTGATAAAAGCACTTCAGAAAACTATTGGCCAGTGTGTGCAGAAGCTGTACTATGTCCATCCTATGACCCCTATACCTAACGTACCCAAGAGAATTGCATATGCATATGCACCAAAAGACTTGATGAGAATATGCTTACTACCATTGTTTTCAATAGCCAAAAACTGGAAACAATTCAAATGTTCACCCATTGTTGTTGTTGTTCTTGTTAGGTGCCATTGCGTCTGCTCCAACCCATAGTGACTCTATGTACAACGGAACAAAACACTGCCTGGTCGTGCACCATCCTCACAATCCTTGGTATACTTGAGTCCATCATTGTAGCCACTGTGTCAGTCTATCTGGTTGAGCATCTTCCCATTTTTCATTGACCCTCCATTTTAGTAAGCATGATATCCTTCTCCAGGGATAGTGTCCCTTCTGACATGTCAAAAGTAGGTGAGACAAAGTCTGGCCATTCTTGCTTCCAAGGAGCATTCCAGCTACACTTCTTCCAGGACAGATTTGTTCTTTCTGCTGGCAGTCCATGGTACTTTCAGTATTCTTCACTAATACCCTAATTCAAAGGCATCAACTCTTCTTCAGTGTTCTTTGTTCATTGTCCAGCTTTCACATGTATATGAGGTGATTGAAAATACCATGGCGTGGGTTAGGCTTGCCTTGGTCTTCAAAGTGACATCTTTGCTCTTAAAACTTAGAAGAGATCTTTTACAACAGATTTGCCCAGTGCAATATGACATCTATTTTTTTGACTGCTGCTTTCATAAGTGTCGATTGTGGATCCAAGTAAGATGAATCCAATCCATCATAGATTGGATAAGTAAATATCCAAACTCACTGCTGTCCAGTCGATCCTAACTCTTAGCGACCCCTCCTTGGGTTTCCAAGGCAGTATTACTACAGAAGCAGATTGCTCAATCTTTCTTCCAAGGAGTGGCTGGTGGATTTGAACTTCCAGCCTTCTGGTTAGCAGTCAAATGCCTTAAGCACTATGCCACCAGAACTCCTAATAAGTAAATAGTGGTGTGGTTATACAATGGAATACTGTACTCCAAAGAAAAATGAACAAGTCACTGCTCCACATAACAACCTAGATGATTCTCAAAAGCATAATGTTAAGCAAAGGAAAGACAGACACCAAAGAGTACATACACACTGTGTGATTCCATTTATAAGTTCAAAGACAGGCAAAACAAATTTGTACCTTCTGGAGAATAATGTCTTGGCAAAGGCACAAGAAATGCATCTGTAAACTGGTAATGTTCTATTTTTTAAGTTGTGTATTGGTTTGGGGAGGAGCTCTGGTGGTGTAGTGCCTAAGGCATTTGACTGCTAACCAGAGGGCTGATGGTTCAAACCTACCAGCCACTCCTTGGAAGGAAGATTGGGCAATCTACTTCCATAGATACACTGCCTGCGAAACCCAAGGTGAGGTCGCTATGAGCCAGGACCAATTCGACAGCAGTGAAGTTGGTTTTTGGTTTTGGTGTTGGTTTCAGAAGAGGTTGCCCAAGTTGATACATCTAGAAAATGGAAGAAATATTTCAAACTTCAAAGGTTTTGGTCTTTCATTTTCACTATTTTAATAAATGTGTGTATATAATGGTGATAAGGAGATTCACTTTAAAATGGTTATGAATGGGAACATGTTCCAATTCGCTCTTCTCTCCATTAATCACCAGTATGGTGGCCAACAGTAACAACCATGCCTGAGAAACCACTGCCACCTAGTGGCATCCTGCCCTAATTGCAGGATCAGATATTTTGTACATGATTCAAAGTCCAGTGTGTCAATTCAAAACTTCAGAATGACAGCAAAAACTTGTTAATTTCTCCCCCCTCCAGTAATGTTTCTTTCCCAAGCAATTTTCTATGGAAAGCAATCACTTTACCTTCTGATTGTTTTAGCCAAGTAACATATACACATTAAGAAGTATATTGTTGTTGTTAATTGCCATCTAGTAGATTCTGATTCATGGTGATCTCATATGGAGAGTAGAGCTGCTCCATAGGATTTTCAAGGCTGTAACCTTTTGGAAGCAGATTGCTGGGCCTTATTTCCAATGAACCTCTGAGTGGGTTTGAACCTCTAATCTTTCTGTTAGTAGTCCGGTGCTTAACCACTGGCACCACCCTGGGATGCCATTTAAAAAAAAAAAAAGAAAGAAAGAAAGAAAAACTCACAGCCATGGAGTCAGATCCAACTCATAACAACCCCTCCTTGGGTTTCCAAGGCGGTATCACTATGGAAGTAGGTTGCCCAACCTTCCTTCCAAGGACTGGCTGGTGGGTTTGAATTGCCAGCCTTATGGTTAGCAGTCAAATGCCTTAGGCACGACATCACCAGAAGAAATGAAAAAAAAAAAAAAAAAAATCACTGCCATTGAGTCTATTCCAATTCATAGTGACCCCATTTGGGTTTCCAAAGCTATAAATCTTACTGCCCCATCTTTCTTCCCTGGGGAAGCTGGTAGGTTCACACCACCAACCTTTTGGTTAGCAGCCAAATGCCTTAACTACTACACAACCAGAGCTCCTTATATGTCACTAAATATATAGTTACTAAAAATAATAAGGGTGATACCTACCAAGCACTGATCAGTTACTACATGCCAAGCTCACCTTGCATATATTATGTCATTTACTTGTCCTAACAACTATGAGGAACCTACTCCTGTTACACTTATTTTAGACATGAGGTAACTGAGACATGCTGAGTTTGCCCAAGGTCAACTCAACTACTAAGTGATCAAACTGGGATTTTAATCAAAGTCTGTAAAATTCTACACCTCCTGCTCTCCTATTTTCTAAGGAAGCAAGTGGGATATTTTATCCCCACAGCCAAGTATCCAGAGGTGTGAAGTCCAGTGCTAGAAGTACCAAGGACTCACTATAAATCGTAAGCACAAAAAAACCCTAAAACTGTTGCTGTTGAGTTGATTCCAACTCATAGTGACCCTGGAGGACAGAGTAGAACTGCCCCATAAGGTTTTCAAGGCTGTCACATCTTTCTTCTATGGAGTGGTTGGTGAGTTTAAATTGTTGACCTTTCAGTTAGCAGCAGAGTACTTAACCACTGTACCACCAGGCCCCTTAGACCATTGGCAAATCACTTTAATTATTAAAAAAAAATATGTATCAGTGACTCAATTTTCTCATCTGCAAACTACAAGTCTTTCCCAGATGATCTCTGAGGCTTCTTTTTGCCCCATCTCCTTAGAGCTCCTGAACACGGAAGAAAGGTATTGATCTAAATGACTTGCAAAATGTTTTTGTGGTTCAGTAGAACTATTTTTAGACCATCACAGAATAAGAGCTCATTTCATGGAGCCAGTCACAAATTTCCCACAATCTTTGGGGGAAATCCAAGCTTGAGGGATTCTAGTACTTAATGAGATGATGTAATGCAGGAAAATATATAGTTGGAAGAAAATTTTATTAGTGTGAGTAAATGTGCATTTTCAAGTGAATTACAAAACCTAAGAAGTAAATGTATATGCCCCATGGGGAAAATCACCTAAGACTTTAAAACAGAGCATGTAGTGTTCATTTGCAGGCATTCTGAGAACCTCTGCAGATGTGGGTAAAAAGGAAAATTGTGCAGGACCTTTAGCCCTAGAAAGAAAAACAAGTGACCTCAGAAAAATATCTTCAATTAAGCAAATTGAGGACACTCGGTGACAGGTGCAATTGTCAGATAAAGGGGCTTTATAATGCAGCATGAGTTATTACGTTCATTCAGCAGAAATGCACTTATGTAAATCTGTTGATGTGAAATCCACAGGCTTGACAACTTTTAAGAATGCATGAACCTGGTCTGGCATTCAAATAGTGAAGTATATACTCTCCAATATATCTATTTTCCAATAAAGTATGTTAACTAATGCAAATATAAGAAGTAACATTCTGGCTTATACAAATTTCTTAAGGTATTTCTGAATGATCATACACCTATAATAATTTCGGCACATGCATCCTAGCAAATACCAATCCTGTGATGTTGACTCCAGAGTCTGAAACTTTTACCAAATGTTAGGGGCTAGGAATTCTGGTCCTTTCCATTATTAATCTCAACACTTACCAAACCAAACTCACTGCCATTGAGTTGGATCCAACTCATAGCAACCCCTCCTTGGGTTTCTGAGGCAGTATCACTACAGAAGTTGATTGCCCAATCTTCCTTCTGAGGAGTGGCTGGTGGGTTTGAACTGCCAGCCTTCTTGTTAGCAGTCAAATGCCTTAAGTACTGAGGTCAGGCATTGCACAATGGGAAAGATGCCACAGAGAGATGCACTTTTGTCCTGTTTTACTTCTGTAGACATGCTCATGGTATTTTGCAGTCATTATGTGAGAACTTATTAGTGTCTAAACTAGTAATCCACCACCCGTCCATCAGTTTGTTGTACTGTGGTGACTTGCATGTTGCTATAATGCTGGAAGCTATGGCATTGGCAGTGGGACAAGTTTCAAGAGAGCTTCCAGACTAAAACAGGATAGAAAGAGAGGCCTGGTTATCTGCTTCCAAAAACTCAATGAAAACCAGTGATCACAACACAATATTGCCCAGTATAATGCTGGAAGATGAGCCTCCCAGGTTGGAAGACACTCAGAATGCACAATGACAGCAACAATGGACTTAAGCATAACAACAATTAAAGATGGTGAAAGACCAGGAAACGCTTCGTTCTGTTATACGTAAAGTCCCCATGAGTCGGAGTTGACTGGACAGCAACTAACAACAAGAAGTTAGGATTATTCAAATTCAAAGTCTTAGATATGTTGGGGAATGGCGTTGATGTATTCAAAACCAATATAGAATTGCAAGGAATCAAGAGCAACACCACAGCCTTGATGAGGCAAGGTGACTAACTCATCCCCAGTGCGCAGTTACCACAAATCTGGCTCAGAGCATGCAAGGGGCCAGACTGGACACATTCACAAATGAGGAAACTGGAGCCATGAGAGGGCATAATGATCCATCCCTTTAACATGTATTCACGTGTTGGGGCCTCCAAATGTGACCTGAGGATTCCTCCAAACAACACTTCCCTGCACATTTTAGTGTTACTGTCACTGTTTACACCCATCTAGATCCCCAGTACAGCCATGCATCCTCAGTGTTTGCTCTGCCTTAAGCTTATCTCTCCTTTGCCCATTAATGATTTATAAATGCATGTGATGTTAAAGTGAGAATGGACCTTCAAGACATTTGGCCCTGTCTCTTTACCTCAATCCAATTCAAAATAAATATATGCACCCTAGCAACTAGCATAGTGCCATAATACATAATAAAACTCCTTGCCATTGAGTTGATTCTGACTATAGCCAACCTATAGGACAAAGTGGAACTGCTTCATAGGGTTTCCAGGTTTATAATCTTTACAGAAGCAGATTACATCTTTCTCCCATGGAGCAGCTGGTGGGTTTAAACTACCAATTTTTTAGTTAGTAGCTGAGCACTTAACCACTGTGCCACCATGATTCCTTGACAGATAATCAAAAATTATTTACGGGACATATAGATTTGTAAATTGTGCACATTTATAAGATGAACAAGACACATCCTCTGTTTTCTCTGATCTCATAACCCAGCTGAGGGGATGGGACACACTCAAAAATAACTACAATTGAAGAATAAGAAACCACAGTCATTCAGGAAGCCTGGGGGAAGAGGTGGCATTTGAGGTAGACTCTAAGGGATAGATAGTAAATTTCAACAGACAGATAAGAAAATGCTTCCTCTTGTCTTCAGAATTTGTTTTCTTGTTCACATTCTTCAAAGAATTTCAGCTATTTGTGCTTACATTTTATCTCTGCCCTCCAGATAAGCTCATAAACAATACTTGTTGAGTGTTTGTTGGATAGATGGATGGATCGATGTTGTTGTTGTTATGTGCCGTCGAGTCAGACCCAACACATAGCGACCCCTCCTTGGGTTTCCAAGGCAGTATCACTACAGAAGTAGATTGGCCCATCTTCCTTCCAAGGAATGGCCAGTGGGTTTGAATCGCCAGCCTTCTGGTTAGCCTTAGGCACTACGCTACCAGAGCTCCTGGATGGATGGATGGACGGATGGATGGATGGATGGAAATGCTCCCTGCTTAAGTTCTGCAATAGCTCTCAATTGTCTACCATGTTAGGTTTAAGCTAATCTTTATTGACTTGATTAATCAAACCCCCATACCAATTTATTCTTCATTGTGGTCCAGCTAATTTCATAAACATCTTGCAGGAATCTTTGACTATACATCATCTCTGGATTTGTCTATATAATTTTTGTGCTATAAAATGTCCTATTTACCTATTCAAACTCTCCATCCACCAAAGCCAAGTTCAAGTCACTTCTTCTAAGAAGTCATTTTGACTACATTAGCCCCCAGGAATCTCTCGTATTTCCGAATTTCTACAGAATTTACAATGGGTACCATGGAATTTGATCCTAGAAGACACAATGCCCAGAATCTCTTCTATTTCAAATGAAATCAGATTGTTCTACAGAAGAATGTTTTTGCACAAGAAATATTTTGCATTATGATGTAGATTCTCTTAGACCTTGCACAGATCTTGACTTATAAAAGCTGCTAAGCAAGGGCTAGTTGTGGGGAAGAGGTGTTTACAAGTCATAATTTCTCTGAGACTCCACTTCCTCATCTGAAAAACTGGACTCAAAGTGCCTTTATTGAAACATATTATGACAATTAAATGAGACAACCTATATGAGAGCACTTAGGATAGCACTTAGCACATTTTAGGCCTTCAATAAATGCTCCATTTCCTCTTCTTTTGGAAACTAAAAGATATGCGAAGGGGAGAGGGGGGTAAGACAAAATACCCCCCTCCAGGGGTCAGTACTATCAAATTCAGAAACTAAGAGTTTGGTATTTAAATAATTCATCAGAAGACAACTTTGCAAATGTCAAGTCTTAAATTTGAAATCTCTGTTTTGCAGGGTCAAACCTCACTCTATAAAACTCTGTAATCCAGGAGGGAACAGGATGATGTTCTGTGTAGGCAACATAAATGTGTCACAACTCCTCAGAGTCAAGGATTCATCAAAACGATGTGATTCTCTTACAAGCCAAGATCCTGACAGCTACATTGTAGCTCTGTAATTATCTATAAAATGCCTAAAGATCATAATGGTGCTTCATTCTTCTCCATGTCATTGCAGCCTTTCCCTGCCAGTTGGACTCCGCTCTTTGCAGCAGACATGCACAGCCAAGAGAGGCAAAGCTTCAGACTTGGGGTCCTAGATCAGAGGAAAGCCCATGCCTCATAGCACCTTTCATTGACCCTGTGACAGAAATATAAACTTTCTTACAGCAACAATGGAAATAATAATACAGTAAAACCTGTGAAAGCTGGTACCTGTGTAAGGCATAAACTTGTCAGAGAAGGAAAACACAAATATTATACACTAATAGAGAGTAATAGAAAAGTGGTAAGACTGCACCCTGTCAACAGTAGAAAATTTGTGAGACCCAGAAAAACAAGGCAGTCTTGTCGAGTTCCAGTTCTTATAGGTTTCACTGAAATAACATAAAAGGTAGTTGCTGTCATTAGGTACAGTCAACGCGATACTAACTCACAGCAACACTACGTACAACAGAACAAAACTCTACCCAGTCCTGTCCCATCCTCATGATCACTGCTCTGTTTGAGCCGAGTTTTGCAACCACCATGTCAATCCATCTCATTGAAGGTCTTCCTCTTTTTCACTGACACTCTACTTTACCTAGCATAATAGCATAATGTTCTTTCTGGACTGGTTCCTCCTGAGAACATGTCCAAAGTAAGCAAGATGACGTTTCACCACCCTCGCTTTTAAGGTGCTTTCTTCCAAGACAGATGTGTTTGTTCCTTTGCCAGTGCATGTATATTCAATATTCTTCACCAACACCATAATTCCGAGACATAAATTATTGTCTTTCTTATTCACTGTCCAGCATTCACATGAATGTTTGAAAATGCCATGACCTGGTCCTGCACCATCCTCTCAATCATTCCTATGTTTCAATCCATTGCTGCAACCACTTGTCAATCCATCTCATTTGAGTGTCTACCTCTTTTTCACTGACCCTCTAATTTACCAATAAATTGTGTGCAGGAGGAATTTTTTCATACAACTAGGTACGTCAAAGTGAAGCCAGCCTCAGGTATTATTAGGCCCAAGACCCCCAGCAACGCAAACTGCATTCTCTCCATGCTTCTGGATTCTTCCTCTCCTGGGGCACTGACCTCACTTTCTCCTTCTACAGATGGGCTTCCTCCTGGGGCCCTGTAGTAGTTTAAAGTTCTGTGTCAACTTGGCTGGGCCTGGTCTTGAGTGGCCAGGCAGTTGGATGTAGTTATTCCCCATGATGAGACTGGTAATCAACTCCATGGTGGAATCTACTATAAGCAGCTGAGTAACTATCTTAGGGTTGTGTTCTGCTTCCAGAACATAAGAAGAAACATTGAGAAAAGTCTCTGAGCTTTTTGGCATGCTTGTATCCTGCATTTAGCTGAATTTTCGTTCAGCAACTGGCAATGTTGCTTGCTCATCTTCAGACTCTTTCTGGACTTGAATAAGTGGCCTGCTGTGTTGCTTGATAATCTTAGGACTTTTACCATTTTAAAGTGCCATTTTACTTGTCGACCTTGGGTTTGTCAGCCTCAGTAGGCAGTAGCTGCCTTAGTTGAGAGATGCCTCCAACTCCAGTGGGTCAGACAAAAGAGGCAGAGCTGAAGCCCAAGGTCAGGGGGCCTTCACCCAGCTCTTAGAGCTGGCACTTTGAATTCAACTTCTAGCCTCCTAACCTGCAAGAGAATAAATCCCTGTTTGCTGAAACCATCCGTTTGTGATATTTTCTGTTAGAGCAGCACTAGAGAACCAAAACAGGCTCCCTCCAGTTAACATCTTATTTCTGCATCTTTTTTAGTAGTCAAATTTCTGAAAAGAGTAGTCTATACAAGATGACTCCATCTCTTCATTTCCCACTCTTTCCCAATCTATTACAGACTGGCTTCTGTCCAACCACTTCATCCTGAAACTGCTCTCATTCAAATCACCAATATCCTTCAAATTCCCCAATTTGACTGTACTTTGAAGTTTTTGCTCATTGGACTCTTGTGTTGCATTTGTGCCTGTTGGCTCTGTCTCACACTTACAGTGTTTCTATGCAGCATTATCTCTTAGTCCCCTTCTACCTTCCTGGCTGCTCTTTCTCTGGCTCCTATATGGTCTCCCCTTCCTCTGCCTATCTCTTAAACATGCTTATTCCTGAAGGTCCCGTCCTCAGCCCTCTTCTTTTTCACTCAATATATTTTCTTGGATTGGCATATCTACATTCATGACTTAAATTGCCACTTTCAAGTGATGTCTTTATGTCTCAAACCCAGATCTTTCCTCTGAATTCTATACATCTAACTAATAACCAAATATCTATTTTGCAATGTCTCAAAGTCACCTAGAATTTAACATATCCAAACTACACTCAGCATCTACCCCACTGCCCTAAAACATGTTCCCTCTTCTTTCTGAATGACACAATTCTTCACTCAGGACTCCAGGCTAGAAATCTGATAATCACACTACTCTTCAATTCAATTAACCCCCAAATCCTGTTCATGTCTACACTATATCCCCGGTCTTCCAAGACCACTGTCACTGCCTGAGTTCAGGCCCTTGTCATTTCCCACATGGTCTACCGCAAAAATAGCCTCCTAATTTTGTCACTTGTCTTTGGTCTCTCCTTCCCACTCCTTTCCAGTGAATTTAAATTCTCTTTCAAAGATGCTTTTTCTAAAACATAACATAATTGTGATGATGTTACTGCCCTTCCCCTGCTTAAACCTATGTTGCCTATAACTATTCTCAGAATAAAGATCACACTCTTAGTGTAGCAAAAGAAAATCTTTCATTATCTGGCCCATGCCTGCCTTATCAGCCTCACTCCTCTTCCATGCATGACCTGGCCTTACCAACTCCATGCAGTTACTCAAATGTGGATGCTCTCTCCCATCTCTACAACTTGTCTTGAGCTGCTTCCCTTTACTAGAGTATTTTTCTCCTTTCTTTTCCTAGAATGTTCCTGCTCATCATTCAAATCTTAATTTAGGCATTATTATATCTAATGTTGTTATTATTATTATAATGTGGTTGTTAGGTGCCATTGAGTAGTTCCAACTCATAGACACCCCGAATGAAACACAGGGCAGTCTTATGCCAGTACCACTACTATCTGTAAGATTTTCATTAGCAATTTTTTTGGGGGGTGGCGGTGGGAGTAGATCACCATGTCCTTCTTCCTCATCGCCTCAATCTGAGAGCTCCACTGAAATCTGTCTACCATAGATGACCCTGCTGGTACTTGAAGTACCAATGTCATAGCTTCTAGCATCACAGCAACACACAAGTCACCATAGTACAACAACTTACAAACCATATTCTCTCTATTTTCTTTCTTACAACAGTATCCTTGGCCCCTCACACAAACACTCTCACACTTAGCTTTAGACTTCATCTCAGAATTAATAGGCCAAAATTGAAAAGAAGACTAGGACTCAATGAGATAACCTTGCTCTGCTAACAGCTGGTTGCTCTTGCTGGAAAACCAAAGTATTTTTTTGATGGCCTCCTGGACTAAAGACCAAGGCAAAGAGCTAAAAGTTTCCAGGCCATGGAAATGAGTAGCCTTATAGGACCTTTCCACATCCCACATTGTACCATGATGATGAAAAGCCACAATCTTGGGGTTAAGAGTGAGCCATCAGTAAATTGGACTACTTACCTCCAACATGGCACTGCAGAGAGAGTGGCCATGATGCTGAACAGAAAGGGGACAGATAAAAGCAAAGGATAAAACCCATTCCTGAAAAGCTGTAAACTAACATCAGCCTTTACATAGAATTACAGCCCAAATTGCATCACCAAGGTCATCTAAATTAAAATGTGAATTTAAAGTGTTTACAGACTCACAGTGCCCCAGATGCCTGGAAGAAGCAAGCATAAATC
This sequence comes from Orycteropus afer afer, assembly GCF_000298275.1. Lineage (NCBI taxonomy): Eukaryota > Metazoa > Chordata > Mammalia > Tubulidentata > Orycteropodidae > Orycteropus > Orycteropus afer. Next base: position 2,594,462 of record NW_006921719.1, read on the forward strand.
CTCTTTGGAGTCAACCTAGGCCTTGAAGATTCTTGACAAAGAATCTTTCAAGGGCAATGACTAGCACATAGCAAAAAATAACCAAGCATACAAAGTGATATGAGATCATGAGTGAGAATAAGCAGAAACAGAAGCAGCAGTACTGACCCCTAAAGTCTTTGTACACCAAAATGATCAGACACAAATAACAAAATAACTAATCCAATTATATTTTAAGACAATATTAAGTAAAAGAAACCTGATTCTGTTATATATTAAAGGTGAGATGGACTATATGGAGTTGCCAAACACTCTGAGACTGAATCAAGCTTTAAGTCCTTTAATTCCAGAATAGAGAGGTGGCTCACACAGAAGGGACTCTCAACCCAGAAGAGCAGCTTCACAGGGTTTATAAAGACAAAACCCACAAGCAGGTGGGGTGTAATATTGAGTGTCTCTTTTCTATCCTTTGCAAGCAATCTTTTACAGAAACAGAAATCAATGCTAAACCTAATCTAGCAAATAATACCTGCAGAGAAACTCCTTGGTATTGTGGTTGGGCCTCATCTGCTACGAGGGCTTCAACTAGGACTCAGCCTTTGCAAGCAGACTTTCACAGAAGCTGAAAAAGCATTATACTTGCTCTAGCAAGTCACACCTATAAGCAACACCTAGTATTGTGGTCTGTCTCTGTGGTTGGCATAGGGGTTTTACTAGGTCACCATGTTGTGCCAGAACAGATGGGGTGGTCTAGGCCTGCAGCCTTTCAGTTGAAACAGGATGGTGGTCTAGACCTGTAGCTTAAGGAAAAAAGAACTTTATGGGGGTATCAGAGTGTCAAGATGGAGTCAGTTAAGCTATCTGGCTCATCACAATTCTTGCCCTCATTGAACTTAAAGTCTAGAAGATGAATGTCTATCTTAAGTTGGGGTTCTGAGAAATGGACCCAGACACAAAAATTTATGTAAAAATTATTTATTTAAGAAGGAGTCTCAGGAAACACCAGTGTGGGAGTTAGAGAATGAGACCAGGAAAGGAAAGAGAACAAGTAAAGATGCAATATGAAGCTAAGTCCCAGAAGGTAACTTTGGTTCAATCCTCCAGAGGACCTCTGGAGACAGAAATGCTCTGAGGTCATATCTCAGAGTTGTTCCCATCAGGAGGCAAGGCAACTGGATTATTTTTATGATCACACCCGTCATCATCAGTTAAGGGCCATCCCCAAGGTACACATGAATTCCCCACCACTTCCTACTTTCTATGAGCACAGGCAGAGCTAGTTCCTGCAGCCTGAGGACCATCCTCTGAAATTGAGATGCAAGTGCCAACTGTTGAATGTGAAAGTAAGAAAATAGTAAAGGGATCCAAGGGAATATAAACAGCACACAACAATAACACTGATGAAGAGTAAAGCCATGATAAACTAGCTAGATTAGGGTTATATTCTTTCAATGTGTCCCACAAGATACTTGAATGGCAAGAAGTAATCATAGAGTTGCTATTAGCAAGGAGCCTAGTGGAGCAGTTGGCTGCTAACCCAAAGGTCGGTGGCTCAAACCCACCCACTGGTACAGTGGGAGAAAAGGACAGATGTCTGTTCCCATAGAGACTATAGCCTTGCAAACTCTATGAGACAGTTTTACTGCCTGCACTCTGGATTATACCTCAACATAAAGAAAATGAAAATCCTCACAACTGGACCAATAAGCAGCATCATCATAAATGGAGAAAAGATTGAAGTTGTCAAAGACTTCATTTTACTTTGATCCACAGTCAACACCAATTGAAGCAGCAGTCAAGAACTCAGATGTTGTATTGTACGGGGGCAAATCTTCTGCAAAAGACCTCTTTAAAGTATTAAGAAGCAAAGATGTCACTTTGAAGACTAAGGTGTACCTAACTCAAGACATGGTATTTTCATTCACCTCATATGCATGGACAATGAATAAGGAAGATAAAAAAAAAAAGTTGATCCCCTTGAATTATGGTTTTAGCAAACATTACTGAAAATACCATGGAATGCCAGAAGATGAACAAATCTGTCCTAGAGGAAGTATAGCTGGAATGCTCTTTGGAAGTGAGAATGGCCAGATTTCATCTTACCTACTTTTGTCATTGTCAGAAGGGAGCATTCCCTGGAGAGGGATATCATGCTTGGTAAAATGGAGGGTCAGCAAAAAATGGGAAGACCCTCAACAAGATAGATTGACAAAGTGGCTGCAATGATGGACTGAAATACAGCAAATATTGGGAGGACAGCACATGACCGGGCAGTGTTTTGTTCTGTTGTACATAGGATCTCTATGAGTTGGAGCTAACTTGATCACACCTAAAAACAGCAATGTGTTAATGAGGCAGAATTAGATTATTTTAATGAGGATTGATTATATTTGTTATGTTAATGAGGCAGGGTTAAGGTGGGTACAATATGCTTACTCAGGTCACAGCCCTAATCCAGTGTAAGGGGAGTTTCCCTGTAGGATGGCCTCCATCATCTTTTATCTTACAAGATAAAAGGAAAGAGAAGTGAGCAGAGAAGGAGGGATCTCAGTACCACCAAGAAAGAAGAGTCAAGATTGGAGCATGCCCTTTGGATCCAACATCCCTGTGCTGAGAACCTCCTAGACCCAGGAAATGTACAAGACTCATGGAGATCTCCAAGGAAAGCCAGGCCCACAGATGTTGAAAGAAGACAAGGATCTTCCCCTAGAGATGACAGAGAGAGAAAGTCTTCCCTCAGGACGGGCACCCTGAATTCAGAGATCTAGCTTCCTAAAATGTGAGAATAAATTCTGTTTGTTAAAGCCACCCATTTATGGTATTTCTGTTATAGCAGCATGTTTCAGTTCTCTAGTGCTACTATAACAGAAATACCACAGGTGGGTGACTTTAACAAACAGAAATTTATTTTCTTACAGTTTAGGAGGCTAGAAGTCCAAGTTGAGTGCCAGCTCTAGGGGAAGACTCTGTGTGTGTGTGTGTGTGTGTGTGTGTGTCCTGTTCCTAGGAGGATCCCAGTGCAGGACCTGGGTCCAAAGGACAAGTTCTACTCCAGGATACTCTTTCTTGATGGCAGTAGGTCCCCACTCTCTGCTTGCTTCTCTCTCCTTTTATCTCTTATAAGATAAAAGGTTTTGTAGGCCACACTCCAAGGAAGCTCCATTTACATTGGATCCAGGCTGATGGGACTAAGGGTGTTGCAACCTACCCTAAATATTAACCCTCTTATACTTGATTGGTTTATCACATCTGATCACATCATGGGATATCATTACATACCTGCCACATTACATCATTACATGACTTCTAAACCACTGAGAATCATGGCCCAACCAAGTTGACACAAGTTTTGGGGAGGACACAATTCAATCCATGACACAGCACTAGGTAACTAAGACAGAAGGTTTTCCTCAGTTTCACTGACCCTCTACTCCACCATAACATAATGTCCTTTTCTAGACATTGGTCTTTCCTGATGATGTATCCAAAAGTGGTGGCGAACTTTCACTATCCTCACTTCTAAGAACATCTTGATACTGTTTCTTCTATGACTGATTTGTTCATTATTCTGGCAGTTCACAGTATACTTAATATTCTTTGTCAGCATCACAGTTCAAACGCATCAATTCTTCTGTCTTAACTTTTCAGTGTCCAACTTTCTCAAGCATATGAAACTATTGAAAAGACCATGCTTTGGATAAGGTGAACTTTAATCATCATAAGCACTCAAAACATCTGTGTTGAATAATTAACTACACTGATATTATTAATAAAAGAAACAAATGTAAATCACTCTCTCTCTTCTCTCCCACTCTCTCCCTTTTCTAAAAAAAAAAAATGAAAGACTGGCAGAAGATATATTCAACATCTTTAGAACAAAAAGCAATTTAAATCAAAAGTGTAATATTGATACAAGTACATTGTTTTTGTTGTTTTTAAAAAAGGGGAGTGAGTAGGAAAATATAGGTTTTCAGCTTGGCACTTTAAATTCACAATCTAATAGTATATTGTTTCTGTTATTAAAATCATATATAATGAAAATTCTTCACTCCTCTGACATCTGATTAAATTACTTCACTTTCTTTTGCTCTTGATGACTTCTTTCTTTTTCTTTTTCTTTTTTTTTTTTTTTTAGTATTTGGGCTTTTTTTGGCAGGAGGAGTTATGACATTCTTGGAGAAAATTTTATTGCTTAGAATCTCGTGATTATGAAAACATTAAGAAGCACCAATGTTTTTATAAAGTTAACAGTCAAAACAATTCTCAGGCAGTGAGTTTAACCACCACTCAGGCAGGCGTTGCATCCACGGCCCCAGGAAGTCTGCAAACCCCCCTCTTCACCTCAGCATTGCAGTCCAATGTCATCTTCTCTGTAAGAAGGCAGGTGATAAGTGAGATAACAGGATAGTTGGCAAATAAAATGAGGCATTTCAGAACTGAAAGGAGCCTTAGAAATCAATTTTCTGTGAAAGTTTAAGCAAGTCCTTTTGTAGGACACTCGTGGTGGCTATTGAACTGATTGTTACACAACAGGAGTCCAGATGGACAAAACCAGAGTAAGTAGCTCATGGAACAATTTAGAAAGTAGTGGCATTAGCAGTGTTAGATTACCCAGTAAGCAAGGTAAGCACAGGCTAACTTGTGCTTACTTACTAATCTGTAGTGAACAATTTCACATTTTTTTCACCACATCAAAGATTCTGCTCCTAAGTATTGCTGGCATCTGTCTCTCTCCCAACCCCACAGCACATTCCTACGGAATCAAAGCTTCTTTTCAAATTTACAATCCCTGGTAAGGAGCTCTGGTGGCATAGTGCCTAAGGCATTTGATTGCTAACCAGAAGGTTGGCAGTTTAAACCTAAGAGTCACTCCTTAGAAGGAAGACTGGGCAATCTACTTCTGTAAAGATTTACTGCCTAGGAGTTAAAAAAAAGGGGGTTGCTATGAGTTAGAATTGACTTGATGGCAGTGACTTTAGTTTGGTTTTTGGTTGATAGGGATGAAGTACCCAGTAAGCGAGGTAAGCACAGCTTACTTGTGCTTACTTACTAATCTGTAGTGAACTGTTTCATTTTTTTTTTTTCCACAACAGATGTGGTGAAACCCATGTAAAATTATTGACTATAGATTAGTAAGTAAGCATAAGGAAGCCTGTGCTTACCTTGCATATTGGGTAGTCCGTGTCTGGGCATTAGGTAAACACTGGTGCAGTGTGTGGACAGGTTTTCAGATAGCTCTCAAGTTTTAGGTTCCCTTCATTGCTATTGCTTGGAGTTGGAGCTCGAGATTATATACTAAGAAAAGAGAGGCCAAGCTCAGAAGTATAAGCTTCTGAGAAGTGAAAGCCATGGCAGGTCCTTTGCAGAGCACAAGTGGTGAGAGGGAAAAGCATCCCTACATCCTTAACGTTTCAAACCTACTCAGATCTAGCAGTATATTGGGAACAAAATAGCTACAGTTATGAAAACTGTAGCTGGTAAAGGGTTTTTAAATGAAATGAAATTTGGGCTCTTATTGCAGATAAAGAGACTGAAAACTGGCTTTAAAACTCAAATGTGAAGTGCTTATTCTGAAGCAGATCATCATGACGTACAGGAATGGGTGAGATGTAAAAGGGAATGCATGAATGAATCAACCAGCACGGTTGAAACGAAGAGAAATAAAAGGTCCAGGAAAGCACTACTTTCCACAGCCACACCCAGCTAAATGAATCCCCAGTTCCCTAATGAAATTCTTAGCATTATCATCACACCCATCTGTGCAGGAAACATAACTTATTAGACACAATTATACTTAGCTTAACTCTTAATGAGCTATATACATACTTATTCCATTGAATGGATTCTCTCATAGTCAACTCTTTCCTTTAGTTGCCATTTGTTCAGAAGCCCCCAGGATATAGGCAGAACATCACTTCCCTGGACCAATTGGACACAATTGATAGGTGCAGCCAGAGCCCAGCCAGATGGAGCAGACTAGTTAAGCCACAAGCTTTGCTGGACTAGATTTTTACCTTCCTAGATGTCTGTATGGGTGCTCTGGTGGTGTAGTGACTAAGGCATCTGACTGCTAACCAGAAGACTGGCTGTTCAAACCCACCAGCCACTCCTCAGAAAGAAGGCTGGGCAATCTACTTCCATAGTGATACTGCCACAGGAATCCAAGGAGGGGTCGCTATGAGTCAGATCCAAATCCATGGCAATGGACCTCAGCATCTTCATTTGTATAATGAGTGGGTTCTACAACATTATTTTTGTTGTCCCTTTCAACATCCCAATTGTATTAATTTCCTATTGCTGCTGAAACAAACGTAGTGGCTTAAAACAACACAAATTTAATATTGTACTGTTCTGTAGGTCAGAAGTAAAAAATAGGCTAAAAATCAAGATGTCAGCAGGACTGCATTCCTGCTGGAGGCTCTAAGGGACAATCCATTTTCTTGATTTTCCAGCTTCTAAGGGCCACCCGCATTCCTTGGCTTATGGGCCCCTTCCTCCTGAAACATTGAGCAAAGTCCTCCTTCATACACTGCTGTCTCTCTGGCTCTCTGTTCTTATTGCCTCTTCCACTTTTAAGGATTGCTATGATTCCATTGGGCCTAACCAGCTAACCCAGAATAATCTCCCCTTTTAAAGGACAGCAGATTAGCAACCTTAATTCCATCTGCCACCTTAATTCTTTTAACCTAACATATTCACAGATTCAAGGGATTAGGATATAGACATTTTTGGGGAACCACTATTCTACCTACCACACCAATAACACAGAATCCTGTTTCTATGATAATTGAGTTTACTCCTATTATTTACCCTTAGGAGATCTAGGGCACAAAAATGATTTCCATTTAAGAATAAATGCTTTAACTGCCAAACAATCTGACGTTGTTGTTTGTTGTTATGTGCCGTCAAGTCAGACCCAACTCATAGCGACCCCTCCTTGGGTTTCTGAGACAGTATCACTACGGAAGCAGATTGCCCCATCTTCCTTCTGAGGAGTGGCTGGTGGGTTTGAACTGTCAGCCTTCTGGTTAGCAGTCAAGTGCCTTAGGCACTACGCTACCAGAGCTCCTAATCTGACATTAGGAAAGGTAAAAAAGGTGAGAGGGAATTGACATTTATTGAGCATCCAATATATATCAGCTATTGTGCTACATAGGAGCTCTGGTAGTGCTGTGGTTAAGGTATTGAGCTGCTAACCAAAAGTTTGGTGGTTCAAATTTATCAACCACTCCATGGGAGAAAGACAAGATTTACAGCCTTGGAAACCCTATGGAACTGACTCAATGGCAGTGGTTTGTTTTTGTTTTTGGCGCTACATAGGTTCCTGGGTGGTACAAATGGTTTGTGCTCAATTACTAACCTAAAGTTTGGTTCAAATCTACCCATTGGTGCCATGGAAGAAAGGTCTGGCAATTTACTTCCAAAATATCAGCCACTTAAAACTCTATGGAACACAATTTTTTTCTGATACACATGGGGTCACCACAAGTCTTTTTGTTGTTGAGTTGTAAAAGTTCTTTATATATTCAGAATACTAGACCCTTAACAGATATATGATTCACAAATATTATCTCCCACTGTGTTAGTTATCTTTTTACTTTCTTAATAATGTTTTTTGATGCACAAAAGTTTTTAATATTGATGAAGTCCAGTTTATCTATTTTTTTGTTGTTGTTACACATGCTTTGGGTGTCATATCTAAGAACCCATCACTATATCCAATGTCACAAAGATCTACCCATATGTTTTCTTCTAAAAGTTTCTTATATTTAGGCCATTAATCCATCCTGAGATCATTTTGTATATGGTGTGAGGTAGGGGTTTGTCTGAAGTCTTGACAAGACATAGTAGGATGACCTTCTCCCTGGGTCTGAGTATCCTCTAGGCAAATATCACCTCTAATAAGTCTCTTTTTCACTTTAACCAATAGACTGTTCATTTCAGTAGTAAAGCTAGCTGATTATGATGCATTACTTTCCATTAGTCCTTAATGTTTTAAGTATAAGTGTGTAAACTGGCTTTTAGCTATATAGCCATGAAGAATAGGTGCTTCACTTGTACCTGGGAAACCAAACCTCACAAAACCTGACCCCTCTGCCTAAGGCATTTGACTACTAACCAGAAGGATGGCAGTTCAAACCCACCAGCCACTCCTTGGAAGGAAGGTTGGGCAATCTACTTTCGTAGTGATGCTGCCCTCGGAAACCCAAGGAGGGGTTGCTATGAGTTGGATCCAACTATATAGCAGTGAGTTTTTTTGTTTTGTTTTGTTTTCTGCTTTTCATTCATTTACTCATTAAGAGTTGGGGGTGGGGAAGGGGAGAGCCTGGTAGCTGTCACTCCAGGACTTTCTCTGCCACTTCTCTGGCAGCAAGAACAAGTGATGAAAGATTCATCCCTTCCCTGACTGGATGTTGAAGAACTCAGTCTCCTAAGGGTCTTACAGCTTTGGCACCACCACCAACATCCTTCCCTTTCTTCCCCACCAAGCCTGGAGAGAACAACAGGCAGCATTCAACGTTTCATTCACTCATAGTCTCACCTTTCGAGTCTGTGTTCTCTCTATAGACCCATTAGTTTAGAAGAAAAAGAACCAACTAGCTCTGTTCCCAAACCTAAAAAGTGAGTCTTTGACAAGATCAGCAACACTTCCCTCTCTTTTATGTCTACAAGCTCACATTCTTGAAAGCTCTAGGGCCATGATTCCTTTCCCGTGGCCCAACTCTAAGCTTGCTCACCTGCTGTGAATTTCTACTGCCCAGTATTACAATAGTTCCTTGTCCATATTACACATAAGCATTACCCATGGAGCTCTGCAAAGGTTGAATTCTGGGCCCCACCCCTGACATACTAACCATAATCTCTGAGGGGCTGGCCCAGGTATTTATACTTCTTACATTATTGCTGGTTGTTAGATGCCATAGAGTCAATTTTGACTCATAGCAACCCCATGTGACAGAGTAGATCATCCCAATAGGATTTTCTAGGTTGTAATCTTTATGGGGAAGGAGCCCTGGCAGTACAGTGGTTCAGTGCACAGCTACTAACAGAAAAGTCAGCTGCTGGAACTCACTAGCCACTGCATAGGAGAAAGAGGTGGCAGTCTGTGTCTATAAAGATTACAGCTTTGGAAACCCAATGGGGAAGTTCTGCTCTGTCATGTAGTGTAATTATTAGTCAAAACCAACTTGAAGGCAATAGATTTTAATCTTTATGGGAGGAGATTGCCAAGTCTTTCTACGACAGAGCTGCTGGGTGGGTTCAAACCACCAACCTTTCAGTTAGCAGCTGAATGCTTAACCACTATATTTTTAAGGCAACCTAATTTGCAGTTCTGCATGAGGCGAATAATCTCTCAATAGCATCCTGAATTGTAGTATTGATGCCCACATTAGTGTGATATACAGCCCTTCTCCCTTAGGGATGCCCCCCACACACACACACACACACCTTACTTAGTTCTCTAGTGCTGCTGTAGCAGAAATGTCACAAGTTGATGGCTTCAACAAACAAAAATTTATTCTCTTACAGTCCAGGAGGCCAAAAGTCCAAATTCAGAGTGCTGGCTCTAGGAGAAGACTAGGCTAGAAGCCCAAGTTCAGAGTGCTGGCTCTAGGGGCTGGGTGGAGACCCCTCAACTTTGGACCTCAGCTCTGCCTTCCAGGTGTCTCCTGACTCACAGAGCTGCTGGCTACTGAGGCTGACCAATCTAAGACTGGCAGGTAAAATAGCAGATTATTGGCTGTGAAGGTAACAATCTCAAGATCAGTAGGCAACATGGCAAGCTACTGGTTCAAGCCCAGGAACTGGAAATAATGAATCACAAACCAAATGCAGGATTCTTTCCATTTATACTGGAAGCAGACCACACCCTGAAACAAACTCCTCTTCAACTTATTAATGGCTCACAACAGATTCCACCAGGGAGGTTACTATACTACATCTAATCACATCATGAGGAATAACTACATCCAGCTGCCAACCCACTCAAAATCATAGCCCAGCCAAGCTGACACACACAGAAATGCCTATGAATCCCCCAGTTTTCTCATAATTCCAAAGGCCCAGGTCTTCATCCCACCTCTTCCCTGGAGCTGCATCACCAGACATTTATAGGCTCTCCTGGTGATTATAGTGTATGGTCAACTCAGGTCCCTTACTGCTTTAATAATTCCAGCAACCTCTTCATGTAGCTCTCCCTGTACGCCTGACAGAGGACCAGGCAATATTGCCATTTCTTATAATGCTCATTATATTGGCAAAAGAAATGTGTTCTGCTCCAACTTGAGAAATAAGTTGAAAGAGAGAAATTAATTTTTGAAGCCAGATTCTATAAACTACATTCATAAATTTTTAAAAAATTACAGATTCTTTCACTGTATTTTCTCCTCAAATTATTTCTTCACTACTTTATTTGAATTCATACTTGTGACTTTCCTCCTTCATTGAAGATCAACCTGTTCATTAAAAAATAGTAATAATAAAATAACTACCCACTTCTATTAATTACCAGATGATGGATCTAAACCAACACCAAAGATAAATGTGTGTTAGCCTGTCATTCATTCATAGGAGGAAATCAAGTATTGACTTCATTCACATCAAACCCATCATCAGATTCAATTCAGGTACCACTGATTTTCCTTATTTAAACTATTTTCCAAAAATTAAAACAATCTGAGGTCTTTTGGATTTCCTTTCAGTTTTACTAATGTCTTGTCAAATGGTGCTTGGCTGCTAATCAAAAGGTTGGAGGCTTGAGTCCACTCAGAAGAAAGGCCTGGTGATCTATTTCTAAAAAATCAGCCATTGAGAGGAACTTCTGGCAAGATGGCAGAATAGGCAGACAAACTACATAGACCTTCTACAGAAAAGAAATGAGAAATCAATTGAAACAGATACAGAGGATAATCCTGGACCCCTGAGCTTCGAAGGGAAAGATATAAAGTGGATTAAATATTGACTAGTAGAAGAAACTGAACGAAAACAGCAAAAAATGAGACAAATGGAGCTATGGACTGCTGACTGGTCTGACAGCATGTTGTTGTTGTCTTTAGGTGCCTTTGAGTCATCTCCAACTCATAGCGACCCTATGCACAACAGAACGAAATACTGCTCAGTCTTCTGCCAGCCTCACAATCCTTGTTATACCTGAGCCCATCATTGCAGCCACTGTGTCTATACATCTCATTGAGGGCCTTCTCCTTCTTCATTGGCCCTCCACTTTACCAAGCATGATGTCCTTCTCCAGGGAATGGTTCCTTCTGACAATATGACCAAAGCAGGTGAGACAAAGACTGGCCATTCTCGCTTCCAAGAAGTATTCTAGCTGCACTTCTTCCAGAACAGATTTGTTAGTCCTTTTAGCAGACCATGGTACTCTTAGCATTCTTCTCCAACACCACAACTCAAAAGCATCAACTCTTCTTTGGTCTTCATTATTCATGTCCAGCTCTCACATGCATAAGAGGCAATCAAAAATACCATAGCTTGGGTTAGGCACACCTTAGTCTTCAAGGAGACATCTTTGTTCTTCAGCATTTTAAAGAGATCTTTTGCAGCAGATTTGCCCAATGCAATATGCTGTCTGATGTCTTGACTGCTGTTTCCATTGGTGTTAATTGTACAACCAAGTAATATGAAGTCCTTGAAAACATTAATATTTTCTCCATCCACTGTGACACTGTGAAACTGTTTATTGGACCAGTTGTGAGGACTTTTCTTTATATTGAGATGTAATCCATATGCAGACTGTGGTCTTTAATCTTCATCAGTAAGTGCTTCAAGTCATCCTCACTTTCAGCAAGCAACATTGTGTCATCTGCGTATTGCAGGCTGTTAATGAGTCTTCCTCCAATCCTGATGCCAAGTTCTTCTTCATATAATCCAGCTTCTCAGGTTATTTGCTCAGCATACAAGTTGAATAAGTATGGTGAAAGGATACAACCTGACAGCATGGCCATGTTGAATATTTGCAAGCAGCTTTCCAATCAGGACAGCAACCCGATAATTAGCTCTGTTTGCTGATGACTGCATGGGCAACCACACTGGTGGCTGGCGACGAGAAAGGTGCTATATTCCCCTTGTTGCCTCTTTACCCCATGCTTTCCCAGTGGACAGAGGTGTGGCCATCCCTGACTCTAGCAGGAATTCTATCCTAGACCAGGTGCCTTGCCACTAGCTGCATTCTGGGTGACTGGGAGCTGGTTCCAGTCCTGGGTGTCCTGATCCCAGCCACTTTTTGGATAAATGAGAGCTTTTTCTGAGACCAGGCATCCTGCACCCATCTGTCTTTTGGGACACTAGAAACTTTTTCTGGGAGCAGGGGCCCTGGGCCCAGCTGACATTTGGGATGGCAGGAGCTTTGCCTGCCCACAGCTGCTTTTTGGGCTGGTGCGGGCTCCTTCTGGAACCAAGAACTTTGCTCCTGATACCTTTTGGACAGGTCAGAAATTTTTCTGGGTCCAGATGCCTTCAGAGCCAGTGGTGGGCAGGGGGGGGGGGTCATCTAGGATCTGGTACCAGCCCTTACTTGCCTTCTGGCTGGATGGCAACCTAGTTTCAGGAGCAGAGCCCTACTCCCAGCCACCTTTTGGACTAGAAAGAACTTTTCCTGGGGCCAGGTGCTTTACATTCAGCCACTTTTGGGATGGCAGGAACTCTTTCTGGATCCAGGGGTCAAGTGCCCAGCTGCCTTTTGTGACAGCTAAAACTTTTTCTGGAACCAGACACTTTGTCCCCAACTGCTTTTGGAGCTGACGGGAACTCCTGAAATCAGGTGCCTTGTTCCCAGCCATCATATGGGCCAACAGGAACTTTTCCAGGTCTGGGTGACCTACCCCCAGACATCTTTTAGGCCAGCAGGAATTAGTTCTGAACCCCCAATTGCCTTCTGGGTAGGCAGGAACTAGTTGTGAGACTGTGTTCCTTATTCCCAGCCACTCCATCTGGAATCAGGTGCCCACTACTCACCTCCTGCTAAGCCAACAGAACTTTGCCCTCCCTCTCAAGTTTTCTTTTTCTTTTTTTAATTGTTTTTTTCTTTTTCTCCAGGTGGCGTAGTGCCTAGGGCACTTGACTGCTAACTAGAAAGCTGGTGGTTCAAACCCACCAGCCACTCCTCAGAAGGGAGGTTGGGCAATCTACTTCCAATGTGATACTGCCTTGGAAACCCAAGGAGGGGTCACTATGAGTCAGATCCAACTCCATGGCAATGAGTTGTTCCTTCATTTTAATTTTTCTTTCTCTCCTTTCCCAGGTTCTTGTTTCATTCTTTTCCTTGTTCCCTTCTTTGTTCTTTCTTTTCTTCATTTTCTATTTTTATTTTTCCAATATTTTTTATTTTTGCATTTTTTTTGTTTCCTCTTTTCTCTTGCTGTTTTCTTTTTTCTTCTTCCCAGATTTTGTTATTTCTTTTTCTTTTTCTCTTTGTCCCTTTCTTGTCCTTTTCCAATTTTCTTTTCATTGATTTGTTTTCTTTTTGTGTTTGCTAGTGCATTTTTAGAAACTCTGGTGGTGTTGCAGTTAAAGCATTTGGCTATTAACCAAAAAAAAAAAAAAAAAAAAAAGTCAGTGGTTCAAACCTACCAGCTACTCCACAGAAGAAAGATGAGGCAGTCTGCTTCCATAAATATTTACAGTCTTGGAAACCCAATGGTGGTTGCTATGTGTCAAAATCAACTTGATGGCAGTGAGTATGGTTTTTTGCTTTTGAGTATTTTTTTATGGTGTTTGTGGTTTTTGTTCTCTTGTTTTTATTTTTTGGCGTTTTTGGGGTTTTTCATTTGTTTGTTACACCTGGCAGAAAGCAACCACTGTGCCCACATGACCCAACCACATTCACACCTCCTGCAGCCCCACCCACTGGACGAATTCCATCACCTGCTTTTGCACCAACTGATCAATCATAGATAGCAAACAATATCAGCCCAGACCACCCTCAGCTGCTCTATACAGGCAGCTAACAGAGGTCTGTGCACACATTCTCATCCTCTATCACACCTCTATCACTGGAAGACAAGTAATGAGTGCCTAAATCTGCTAAAGTAGCAAATAAAATAGTGAACTCCCCTCCCCCAACTGTTTTGGTTATCTAGTGCCGCTGTATATAACAGACATATCACAAATGTATGACAAATAGGGATTTACTCAAAGTTTAGAAGGCTAGAAGTCCAAGTTCAAAGCACCAGCTCTAAGGCCTGAGTGAAGGCCTCTTAACCTTGGGCTTCAGTTCTGCTCTTGCTCCCAGCCCAGGAGCTGGAGGCCTCTCTTAACTCAGGCAGCTGCTGACTGCTGAGGCTGACAAACCCAACGTCAATAAGTAAAATGGCATAGTCCCCAAATTATCAAGCAACATGGAAAGCCACTAGTTCAAGTCCAGAGACAGTCCCAAGATCAGCAGGCAACATGATAGACTGCTGAATGAAGGCTCAGCTAAATTCAGGACTCAAGCATGCCAAAAAGTTCAGAGATCTTGCTCCAAGCTTCTCTTTATATACTGGAAGCAGACCACATCCCTAAGGCAGCTACTCAGCTGCTCACAAGTAGATTCCAACATGGAGTTGATTACCAGTCTCATCATGAGCAATAATGATATCCAGCTGCCCAGCCACTCAAAACAAGGCCAGACAAGGTGACACATAATATTAACTACCACAGATACCTCTACATCAAAAAAGAGATCTCTGAAAAGGAAAACAGTACCATTCAGCAAACCAAAACCAAAACCCTCTGCCATCAAGTTGATTCCAACTCATAGTGATTCCCATTGGGTTTCTGGGGCAGTAAATCTTTATGTACATAGATTACCCAGTCTTCCTTCCATGGAGTGATTAGTGGGTTTGAACTGCCAGCCTTCTGGTTAACAGTCAAATGGCTTAGGCACTTTGTCACCAGAGCTCCTTAATACCATTCCGAATAGCTACACAAAAGATAAAATACTTGGGAATAAATCTTACCAGAGGCACAAAATACCTATACAAAGAAAACTATAGTACACTACTACAAGCAACTATAAGAGACCTACACAAATGGAAAAACAAACTGTGCTCATGGATAGAAAGACTAAACATTGTGAAAATGTCAATATCACCCAAATCAATATACTGATTCAATGCAGTCCCTGTCTAAATTCCATCAACATTCTTCAAAGATATGGAAAAAGCAATCACTAATTTTATATGAAAAAGAAAGAGACCTTGGACAAGCAAAGCACTGCTGGAAAAGAAGAATAAAGTGGGTGATCACACACTTCCTGATCTCAAAATCTACTATACAGCCACCATAGTCAAAATAGCCTGGTATTGGTACAATGACAGACACATAGACCAGTGGAAGAGAATTGAGAATCCAAAAATATATCCACCCACCTCTGGCAGCTTATCTTTGACAAAAGGCTGAAACCTATTAAATGGGGAAGAGATCATCTCTTTAACAAATGGTGCTGGCAAAACTGGATATTCATTTGCAGAAAAATGAAACAAGATTTATACCTCACAATACACACAAAAACTAACTCAAGATGGATCAAACACCTAAATGTAAAACTTAAAACTATAAAGTATATCAAAGAAAAAAATAGGGGCAAACTTATTGTTAGATGCCATCAAGTCAGCTCCGACTCATAGTGACCCTATGTACAAAAGAACGAAACACTGCATGGTCCTGCCTCATCCTCACAATCCTTGCTATGCTTGAGCCCATAGTTGCAGCCACTGTGTCAATCCATCTCATTGAGGGTCTTCTCCTTTTTCACTGACCCTCCACTTTATCAAGTAAAGCCTTCTCCAAGGACTGGTCCATTCTGACAACATGACCAAAGTAGGTGAGACAAAGTCTGGCCATTCTTGCTTCTAAGGAACATTCCAACTGTATTTCCAAGACAAGTTTGTTCATTCTTCTGGCTGTCCATGGTATTTTCAGTATTCTTCACCAATACAATTCAAATGCATCTACTCTTAGATGATCTTCCTTATTCATTGTCCAGCTTTCACATGCATATGAGGCTATTGAAAAGACCATTGCTTGGGTCAGCCACACCTTAGTCTTCAAAGTCACATGTTTGCTGTTTAACACTGTAAAGATGCCTTTTGAGCAGATTTGTGCAGTGCATTACATCATCTGATTTCTTGACTGCTGCTTCCATGGTTGTTGACTGTGGATCCAAGTAAAATGAAATCCCTGACAACTCCAATCTTTCCTCCACTTATCTGTAATGTTGCTCATTGGTCCAGTTGTGAGGATTTTTGTTTTCTTTATGTTGAGATGTAATCCATACTGAAGGCTGATCTTCATCAGTAAGTGCTTCAAGTCTTCTTCACTTTCAGCAAGTAAGGTTGTGTCATCTGTATATTGAAAGTTGTTAAGTCTTCCTCCAATCCTGACACTGAGTTCTTCTTAACATAGTCCAGCTTCTCAGATAATTTGCTGAGCATACAGATTGAATAAGTATGGTGAACAATACAAGCCTGACACACACCTTTCCTAAATTAAAACCATTCAGTATCCCCTTGTTCTATTCCTCATGAGCACATTGAAGTGTTCTGGAATTCCCATTCTTTGCAATGTTATACATAATTTATTATGATCCACACAGTGAATGCCTTTGCGTAGTCAATAAACACAGGTAAACATCTTTCTGCTATTCTTTGCTTTCAGCCAAGATCCATCTGACATCAATAATGATATCCCTCATTTCATGCCCTCTTCTGAATCCAACTTTAATTACTGGCAGTTCTCTGTCAATGTAATGTTGAAACCATTTTTAAATTAACTTCAGCAAAATTTTACTTGTGTGTGATATTAATGATATGGTTCAACACTTTTAGCATTCTGTTGGATCACTCTTCTTTGGAATAGGCACAAACTATGAATCTCTTCCAGTTGGTTGCCAGGAGATATCTTCCAAATTTCTTGGCATAAACAAGCGAGTGCCTACAGAGCTGCATCCATTTGTTGAAACATATCAGTGGGTATTCTGTCAAGTTCTGGAGCCTTGTTTTTCCCCCATTCCTTCAGTGCAGCTTGTATTTCTTCTTCCAGTATCACTGGTTCTTGATCATATGCTAGCTCCTGAAATGACTGAACATCAATAAATTCTTTATGATACAGTGACTCTGTGTATTCCTTCCATTTTCTTTGGTGTTTCCTGCATCATTCAATACTTTGCCCTCAGAATCCTTCAATATTGCAACTTGAGGCTTGAGTTTTTTCTTCAGTTCTTTCAGCTTGAGAAATGCTAAGTATGTTCTTCCCTTTTGGTTTTGAAATAGCAGGTCTTTGTACATTTCATTATAATCCTTTACTTTGTCTTCTCCAGCTGCCCTTTGAAAACTTCTATTTAGTTCTTTTATTTCATCATTCTTTCCATTTGCTTTAGCTACTCTCCTTTCAAGCATAAGTTTCAGAGTCTCTTTTGATATTCATTGTGGTCTTTTCTTCCTTTCCTGTCTTTTTAATGACCTTTTGCTTTCTTCATGGATAATGCTTTTGATGTCATCCCACAATACATCTAGTCTTCCGTCGCTGGTGTTCAATGCAGCAAATCTATTCTTGAGATGGTCTCTAAATTCAGGTGAGTTATAATCAAGGTTTTATTTTGACTCTTGAGGACTTGTTTTAGTTTTCTTTAGCTTCAACTAGAACTTGCATAGGAGTAATTGATAGTCTGTTCCACAGGCAGATCTTGACCTTGTTCTGACTGGTGATATTGAGCTTCTCCACCACCTCTTTACACAGATGTAATTGATTTGATTCCTGTGTATTCCATCTGGTGAGGTCAAAGTGTGTACTCACCATTCATGTTGTTGAAAAAAGATTTTTGCAATGAATAAGTTATTAGTCTTGCAAAATTCTATCATGTCTCTGGCATCCTTTCCATTACCAAGGTTATATTTACCAACTAGTGATGCTTCTTTGTTTCCAACTTTTGCATTCCAGTCACCAGTAAAAATCAATACATCTTGATTGCATGTTTGAACAAATTCAGACTGCAGAAGTTGGTAAAAAGTCTTCAATTTCTTCATCTTTGGCTTTAGGGGCTGGTGCATAAATTTGAATAATAGTAGTATTAACTGGTCTTCCTTGGTTATTATCTTATCACTGACAGCATTGTAATTCAGGATTGGTCTTGAAATGTTCTTTTTGATGATGAATTCAATACCATTCCTTTTCAATTTGTCATCCATGGCACAGTAGACTATATGATTTTCCAATTCAGAATGGCCAATACCAGTCCATTTCAGTTCACTAATGCCTAGGATATCAATCTTTATGTGTTCCATTTCATTTTTGACAGCTTCCAATTTTTCTAGATTCATACTTTATACATTATACATTTCAGTTATTAATGGTAAACTTAGAGGCCCTAATTTATGGCATAAGTAGGCTATCAAACATAACCAAAAATGCACAAACAGCAGAAGATAAACTAAATGACTGTGACCATCTACAAATTAAATTCTTATGCACATCAAAAGATCTCACCAAAAGAGTAAAAAGAGAACCAACAGATTGGGAAAAAATATTTGGCAACAACATATCTGACAAGAGACTTATATCTAAAATTTGTAGAAAACTTTAACACCTCAATATCAAAAAGACAAGCAATCCAATTAAAAAATTACCTGAGGATGTGAACAGGCATTTCATCAAAGAAGATATTCAGGCAGCCAACAAACACATGAAGAAATATGATCATTAGTTATTGTTGTTGTTGTTGCTGTTATGTGCCCTTGAGTCAGACCCCACTCATAGTGACCTCTCCTTGAGTTTCCAAGGCAGTATCACTATGGAAGTAGATTGCCCCATCTTCCTTCTAAGGAGTGGCTGGTGGGTTTGAACCATCAGCCTTCTGGTTAGCAGTCAAGTGTCTTTAGGCACTATACTATATTAGGGAGGTGCAAGTCAAAGCAACAATGAGATATCATTTCAACCCAGCGAACAGCAAATACCCATGATCACATATAGGTTTGGCAAAGTTCAACAAGATAGAAAACAACAAATGCTGCCAATGGTATGGAGAGATTGGAACTTTCATACACTGCTAGTGACACTGTAAAATGGTACGACCACTGTGGAAAATGGTATGGCACTTCCTTAAAAAGTTGGAAATAGAAATACTTTTTGATCCATCAATCCCACTACTAGGAATATATCCTAAAGAAGTGAGATCTGAGACACAAATAGACATATGTATGCCCACGTTTGTCACAGCAGTATTTATAATAGCAAAGAGATGGAAACAACCTAAGTACCCATCAAAAAATGAATGGATAACCAAACTACTGAACATGCACATCATGGAATAATGGAATACTATGCAATATTAAAGCATAATGAAGAAATGGTGAAACACCATATAATGTGGATGAACTTGAAGGATGTTATGCTGAGTAAAGTAAGTCAGTCACAGAAGGACAAATATTATATGAGTCCAGTATTATAAATAGTCAAGGAAAGATTTACATACAGTAGGAAACTTACTTTGTTGGTTACCAGGGAAAGGAGGGGAAGGAAGAGAAAATTGCCAGCTAGGTAGGAGCACTTATTGATTTTGGTGAAAGAAAAGATAATACACCAAAAGCAGGTGACCAGCACAATATGATTAAAGAAAAAGAAGACATAGAGAGGTGCACAAGAGGTACAAACAAACAAAGGTAAATACGATAACATACATAATACTATATTGTCAATAATAACAAACATTAATCTACAGGAGGATACATAGGTAGATAGGCAAGACGATTAGGTATGAGTAGGCAAACAGCAAATACCCACGATCATGTATAGGTTTGGCAGACAATATTTCTATGTACATATTTGTATGTTCTATAAAAGTGTCCACATATATAATAAAGATATAAGGAGGAAACAAAGTCATGGTAACTTTTAGCCACAACCAAGCTCCTTAAGAAAGTGAGTCACTGGGCCTGTGCGTTCTGGACCATAGTCATGGAGGATATCAAACTCAATTGGCATAACATACTACACAAAAACATTGTTCTACATCCTGCTTTTGTGAACAGTGACTACAGTTTAAAAACTTGTGAGTGGCCATTTAAGATGCAACTATTGTCTCTCCATGTCTAGAGAAAAGATGAGTAAATAAAATCAAAGATACATGAAAACAATTAGTCCAAGGGACTAATGGACCATAGGAATCTTAGCTTACACAATCCTGAGACCAGAAGTGGATGGTGCCCAGCTACCACTGACAACCACTCAGAAAGGGATCAAAATTGGAGATCCTGGATAGATTGGGAGAAAAATGAGGAGCAAAACTCAAAATCATAAAAAAGACCAGGCTTACGGGTCTGATGGAGACTAGTGAAACCTCCAAGACTATAGACCCTAGTCACCATTTGGGCCTGGAATTGAACTCACTCCTGTGGCTTAACTTTCAGCCAAATAATAGACAGACCTACAAGGTGAACATTTACACCAGGAAGGTGCACTTCTTAGAACAATCAACCACTGGAGATCAAATGAATTCTTACTGCCATCAAGTTAGATGAGACTCATAGCGACCCCTCCTTGGGTTTCCAAGGCGATATCACTACAGAAGTAGATTGCCAACCTTCCTTCTGAGGAGTGGTTAGTGGGCTTGAAACTCCAGCCTTCTGGTTAGCAGTCAAATCCTTAGGCACTATGCCACCAGAGCTCCAAAGGGGCAGCATTTTCTCAGGAAGAAATCTCAGAAGGCAAGAATGCACAGGAAAGAAGAACACAGGGAAAGTATTATCACATGCAGGAAGGGCTGAGAGATTTGTTACATTGTGGGTATTGTAATCAATGTCACACAATAAAATGTGTATAAGCTGTTGAATGGAAAGTGAAATTGGTTTGTAAACTTTCACCCAAATCAAAATAAAATTTCTTAAAAAAAATCAACAGTGGAAAACCCTGGAGCACAGTTCTATTTCAACATACATGGGATTGTTATTAGTCAAAATCGATATGAAGGCAACTGGGAATATCTTTGTCAAAAAAATTTTCACTTTTCCTTATATACTCTTTTTATTAAATAGTTTCCCTTCATTATCAAGTGTGACTATTGTTTTTCTCTTGGGACCAAAATATTTTCCAAGGAACATTTGCCCAATTGTATAGCATGAAGCAATAGGAAAGGCCTCTTCCACTTGTAGGCATTTAGTTTACTTGCCTTTACATTTGATTACACATCCTTTGCCAGGGGATGGAAGTTATGATGAGAAATATTCCTGGCCATGATTCTTTCCCAGTTAATCTTTCCCTTGGAGCATTCCAAGTTGGGGTAGAGATAACCAAATGTTTTAGAACTCTGGGTAAGCACCAGAGTCCTGCATGGGCAGAACATGCCTGGGGACCCTTGGGAAGCCTATTCATTTTATAGTTCAGAGTGAGGAATGGTCAGGTGGCATAGTTAAAGCAGGGACTTGTGGAAGTCATCGCACCATAAAGATAAGATCAACCTGAACTTCAAAGTCATAGAGGAAAGACCAAACCAAACCAAACTCACTACTGTCAAGTCAGATCCAACTTATAGCTACCCCTCCTTGGGTTTCCGAGGCAGTATCACTATGGAAGTAGATTGCCCAACCTTCCTTCCGAGGAGTGGCTGGTGGATTTGAACTACCAGACCTCTGGTTAGCAGTCACATGCCTTAGGCATGAAGCCACCAGAGCTCCCCCTTAGAGGAAAGAGGGAGTGACTAAAAAAAAAAAAAATTTACAACAAATTGATGTGCTTATCCTAACAACAACCTTAAGAGAGAAATAGGACATCCTATACACCAGTGTTCATTGCAACTCTATTCACAACAGCCAAAAAGTGGAATAATCAAATGTCCATCAACATATGGAGGAATAAACAAAATGTTATATGTACATACAATGGAATACTCACCAATACAGAGAAATGAAGTCCTGATGCATGTCACAGCATGGATAAACCATCATGCTGAGCAAATTAAGTTAATCACAAAAGGACAAATACTGTATGATCTCACTTGTGTGAAATAATCATATATGTATAAACCAAAGATGATTAGTGATTATCAGGGCTGAGAGGGAGTGGGGAAAGAGAAGTTTTTGTTTAGAGACCATGGGGTTTACATAAATGGTGGTGGAATTATTTAGAAAAGGATAGCGAGAATGGGTGCACAACTTGAAGAATGCAATCAATGTTACTGAATTGTACATGTATAAATTGTTGAAATGGCACAGGTTTTGTTATGCTTATTTTCACAACAATAAAATTTTTAAAAGACAGAGAGAAGCAGGAGGCTTGGATGCCAGCAGGGGTACATTTTGAAAATCCCTAAAAAGAAATTACAAATTTACAACTTAACAATAAATTATTATTGCCAAAGGCTGCATGAAATAGAAAACTTCACCCCCTAACCCCACCAGCTTTATTTTCTAAAGTGTAGGCAAGGTCCAGGGGTATGATAAAGCTCAGGGAAGGAATGATGAACAGACATGGACCAAGATTAAGTAAGGGACCAAGTAAAATGAGAGAGAGTTGGAGTTAGGTGTGTATCAGTTACCTGTATCTGCACAAAATATTATCCCAAAACTTAGTAACTTATAACAACAAACATTTATTGTCTCATACTTTTTGTGGGCCAGGAATTCAGAAATAGCTTAGCTGGGTGATTCTTGCACAAGGTCTCTCATGTGGATGCAATCAAGTCGTCAGCAGGACAACAATGTTCATTATAGCATTATTGCTAACAGCCAAAAGGTGGAAGCAACCTAAATACCCATCAGTTTCGAATGGGGTATTATCCATACAATGGAATATTATTTGACTGAACCTTGAAAACATTCTGCTAAGTGAAATAAGTCAGACTGAAAAGGACAAATACTGTCTGAATCCCCTTATATGAAATATCTAAGACAGATAATGTGTGGACAAAAACTTATCAGTGATTACTAGGGGATGAGGTGAGAGGGGAATGAAAGGTTGTTGTTTAAGGTGCACTGAGTTTCTGTTTAGAGTAATTTTTTTAAAAATGGAACTGGTTAGTGGTAACAGTTACAAAGCATGATGAATGTGGTTAGTGTCACGGAATTGTACCCTTAAGACTAGTAGAAACAGTGAAAATTCTTGTGACATGTATTTTACTACGAAAATAAACAACAACAACAAAAATGTCAGCAGGGATTTCCCTTAACTGAAAGCTCGACTAGGATTGGAGTTTCTGTTTCCAAGGTCACTCAAGTGGTTGCAAGCAGGAGGCCTCAGTTTCTCATTGTCTATTGGCCAGAGACCTCAACTCCATGGCACATAACCTCCCACAGGACTGATGGGGCATCCTCATGACATGATATTGACTTTTCCCACAGCAAGTAATCCAAGAGAAAGAGCAAGAACAATGTCCTAATGTTTTTTATGACCTAATTTTGGAAATTTAAATGCACACTGTCATTGCAACTTCATCTTATTCATTAGAAGTGTTCCCTCAGTTTAGCTCACACTTAAAGGGAAGGGAACTCCACTCCACCTTCTGAACGTAGTCATATCAAAGACTTTGTACATATTTTTAAATCACCACAAGAATGAATGGTTTCAGGAATGAAGTGCAGGCAGAGAATTTTGTTGTGCACATTGTTTTTGTTAAGTGCCATTGACTTGGTTCCAACTCATAATGAGCCTATGTACAATAGCACAAAACACTGCTTGATCCTGCATCATCCTCACAATCGTTGCCATGTTTGAGCTCGTTGTTGCAGCCACTGTGTCAATCCATCTTATCGAGAATCTTCCTCTTTTTCATTGACTGCCTGCTTTACCAAGCAAGATGTCCTTTTCCAGGGACTGTCCCTTCTAATAACGTGTCTAAAGTATGTGAGACAGTCTCTTCATCCTTACTTCCAAGAAGCATTCTGGCTGAAGTTCTTCCAAGACAGATTTGTACATTCTTCTGGCAGTCACCGTTCATTCAACACTCTTCGCCAACACCATAACACAAATGCATGACTTTTTCTTCAGTCTTCCTTATTCATTGTCTAGCTTTCACATGCATATGAGGCAATTGAAAATACCATGGCTTGGATCAGGTGCACCTTAGTCCTCAATGTGACATCTTAGCTTGGCAATAAAAACACTATTTTTACATTATAACACAATTACTTCCAAATAGCTATGTCAAACTGCCCACTGCTTCTGTTGTATTTAGATCCCTTCCAACTCTAACAATCTATGATTGTGCATTAGCATAGCCTTGCAAATCACTTTGTATTTGGGTGTTCAAAGCTGAAAAGTAATTGTATCAACCTATTGTGAAGGTCTTACAGGTCAAGAGCCTTTGGGGAGCCCAAGCTAACTTCACCCTCCTTAAACTAATCTTAAAAGCTTCATTAACTACAGAGTGTTAACCGGAATGGGATGATCAATTTGCATATTTTCCCTGTGTATTAAATTCATATAATTTCATAGCAAAACATAGCTTTGTCCCTGCAAAGGCTCCCTAACTCCATCTCAGATAAAAATAAGCAAAGCTGCTTTTAGAAGCTTTGTATACTTTTTCCCCTTCTGACAGCCTTCAAGTGGCAGCATATGATTTGGTCCCTGAGACATACAAAGTGTTTTAATTAAAGGTTGTCTAAAAATACAGAACGTTTCCACAACCACATCTGCCATTAACTCTTCTGACATTCTGGCGGCATTAAGTCCCAGAAAATTCTTTACATATTAAAAAGAATCCAAGTGTGCCTGAGCACTGCTGGCTGTTTGCACTGACAAAACTAAACAGCATGTTTTCAGCTGGTGACCACAATAATTACAGGCACTGTGGGGCCCACTGCAATTTGTTCTTACAACTTGAGAAACAAGCTTAGAGATTTTGTGGCATTTTGCTGAATGACTTTACTTGAACACCCTGTGAGGAAAAATAATGACATAAGTGTCCACTAGACCAATCCAGAGAACTGACTTTTCCTCCCAGTTGATCAACAGCTCTGCCTATGACCTTGAGCAAGTCAGTCGAACCCAATAGGCCTCAGCTTTATAAATCTATAATAAGTGATAGCTATTGATCATTGATAATGTGTGAAGAACTATGCAAAACTCTTTACACTGATTAGAATATCTAATCTTTCCATCACCCTGATGAGACAAGTCCTATTATATTACCCACATTATAAGTTCCCTCTATCTTGACTGTGTATGCTTCATAGGATGGAAAAGAAAGGGTTTCTTTCAGTGACAGTGAAGGGTCATGGTCAACAACATATCTTTGGAGAGAGAATACCCAGGTTCAAATGCTGGCTCTGTCATTTACTAGCTGAGTGATCTCAGGCTACATATGTAATTTCTCTGTGCTTCAGGTTTGCCATCAATAAGATTTGAGTAATAATAGTACCTACCTTATAGTCTTGTTAATGTGGATTAAGAAATTAATATTTGTAAAATATTTAGAACAGTGCTTGATACATAATAAAACCAAAGGGAAAACCAAACCAGTTGCTGTCAAGTTGATTCTGACTCATGGTGACCCTATGTGTGTCAGAAGGGAACTTCCCTATAGGGTTTTCCAGGCTGTGACCTTTTGGAAGTAGATCACCTGACCTTTCTTTGGAGGAGTCTCTGGGTAGGTTCAAACTGTCAAACTTTCATTTGTACTTGAGTGTGTTACATTAGGTCAAATCATAATAAAACTGTTATGACCTTGGACCAGCCTTTACTGGACAGAAGAGCTTGGAGAATGAGATCCCAGCTTACTCAGGGGAAAGAGAAGGAAAATGTGTGTTCTGGTTACCTAGTACCACTCTGACAGGAATATACCACAAATGGAAGGGCTTTGACAAACAGGAGTTTATTCGAACAATTTGGAGGTTTTAAGTCCAAGTTCAAAGTGCCAGGCTTAGGGGCTGGGTGAAAATCCCTCAACCTTGCAGTCCAGCTCTGCCTCCTGCTCCTGGCCCACTGAAGCTAGAGGCATTTCTTCACTCAGACAGCTGTTGGCTGCTGAGGCTGAGAAGCCCCAAGGTTGACAAATACAAAGGCCCAGTTCTGATGTTACCAAAGCACACAGCAGACCATTAACTTAAGTCCATTGTAAGTCCCAAGGATGGTAGAGCATAGCGGGCTGCTGAGCAATGACACAGCTACATGCAGAGTCCAAGCATGTCATAGGCTAAAGACCATTCCCAAGGCTTCTCCCTAAATACAGGAAGCAGACCACATCCCAAAGGCAGCTTACTCAACTGCTTGTGGTAGATCCCACTATGGATTTGATTGCCAGTCTCATCATGGGGAATAACTACCACCAGCTGCCCAGCCACTCAACCAGGCCCAGCCAAGTTGATATACAAACTAAATTACCACAATATACTTTCAGGAATGGACTCTGTCTTGATGTGCTTTTAGGGACTCCAGAGGAATAAAGAAAAGAAGAACTTTAGGACAGTAACAAATGGCCAGGGTACCTGCAAAACAAGAGGAGGCCCTCTGTCATCTCAGTCTGCATCTGGAGACTTTTGGATGGATAGTAACAAAGCCTTGTCAAAGACACTGCAACAAGAGCCATGAAGAGCAGAAGTCACAGCATTTTGTGCAGGATTCCAAGCTGCTAGTGCCAATCAGATCCAGTCATGAGTCTCTATTCCTCTTTCTCTATAATCTCTACAGCAAGCTTATAAATAATCAATCAAAACCCATGAGCCTAAGTCCAACTTTTACTACTGGCCCTCTCTGGTCCACATATGGACACCCTCAGCCATGAATGAAATCTTTTGTTCTTTCAATCTTTCTTCATTCAAAATAGTCTTCCCTACAAATGAAGTGCTGCTATGCAAAGTCCCACGCTGCTGTGGATAATGTCTGAATCTTTGAGATAATAGACTGAAGTTCCCTGTGCATTTCTACCTACCTTATATAATCTTCACAAAGGTTGTTGGTTGTTGTTGTTATGTGCCGTCGAGTGGTCTCTGACTCACAGCAACCCCTCCTTGGGTTTCCAAGGAGGTATCTCTACAGAAGTAGATTGCCCAATCTTCTTTCCAAAGAGTGGCTGCAAAGTAAATATTTCATTCATCAGAATTTTTGGAGTAATAAGACTGTAGTGTTCATTATTGAGAGAAAAGCAGTTCAAGAGTGTGGGGTCAGTGACTCCAACACACCAAAAATGGTCTCAAGCCCCATCTCGTTTGCCTGTGCTTGTAAGAAACTGCTAGCCATTCCCATCTCCCTCCCTGTCATGTTTAGATCACCTCCTCCCTGTTAGGAATTATCCTGCTCTTTAGCTAAACACAAAAAACCAAACTCACTGCCATCTAGTCGGATCCCCTCCTTGGGTTTCTGAGGCATTATCACTATATCACTACAGAAGTAGATTGCCCAACCTTCCTTCCAAGGAGTGGCCAGTGGGTTTGAACCACCAGCCTTCTGGTTAGCAGTCAAATGCCTTAGGCACTAGGCCACCAGAGCTCCCATTCTTTAGCTAGCCCTGGACCATTGAAGCCCTAAACCAGCAGTGCTTTATCAAAGCAAATACAGGTGGTTCTGAAAGTGTTGCCCTGGACCCCTTTCCGAGTGGCCCGGGCACCACTAAGACTGGAAACCGGTCACATAGCCTTCCAGTCCTGGTCATGTAGACCCTGTCCTCAATCCCTTAGACTCGGGTATAAATATTCCCAAAAGATGGGTGGGTTTTTTGCTGATATTCTCAGATCCATTCCATCCTGGTCACCCGCTGGATCAGAAGAAGCGTCTAACAAGTTCTGTAAACCTGTGCCTACCTTTTATCTATCACTTTTTAGACTCTGTAAACTCTGTAAACTCGTTCCCTCTCTCTTGATTTTGTTTTTTCCTCTTATTCTTAATAAAACTCATGCTGGTAACAGGACCCCATGACAGATTTTTGGTTTCTGCAAACTCATCCAAAGGGAAATTTCAAATCCCCTGGGAAATTTCCAGGACAGAGTGGAAGATACATTTTTTCAAGGGCTTAGGCAAGCTATGGGATCATGAGTACAAAGCATAGCTGCACTGGAGACAAGGCACTGTTTAGAGAAATGAAAGGAACAATAGCAAGAGAAGAGATAGGATGTCAAGGAGAATTTTTGGTTGAACATTGTTTTATGGGAACAGCTGCAGTCCATGTGGAGGATACTTAGAGGAGACATGGGGAGAGGAGGTTTTTTTAAGAAATGCTGCTATGCATTAAGAATGTACCCCCTCCTTCTTCCAATCCTACTCTTGGAGATTTTTCAAGAGACTACGTAAAAACAGGCAGTGTTTCCAATTATATTATCCTGAGGAAATTTTAATCATTTTAATTGATACTATACAAAGATGGGGCCATACAGAGTGCTAGCTATAGTCAGGAGATATATATATATATATATATATATACACACACACATACACATATATATAAAAAATCTCACACTGCCTTCAATAGAGTTCCAGCATTCCAGCCCTGGGATTTCATAGTTCTGAGAAAGTATTACCCAGGCAAATATTATGTTAGCAATAGTGTTTCTGCCAAATACCCATAAGAACATGTTCCTTTTCATCCTGGGGGAACCCACAACGAACATTGAGAACAAAACAAAAGGCAGGTTCCACAGGGCAGAAGAATGAGACTGCGGTTGGGAGAACACTCAAGAATCTCCTGGGGACTCCTACAACAGCCAGGAGGCTGAGAAATAGTGGGGCTCCAGCAAACCCATGAGAGTCCAGTACCAGTTGGTTCTGTTTGGTTATTATTATTATAAATGTTTTATACTCCTAGACCAGGAAAACATGACTACTCATCAGAATTCTTCAGTTCTAAGACAATGTCCTTTTTAAGACATGAATTTAACACCTTTAATTTAACAATAACTTTAGAGAAACAGGAACTCTGGTGGCTCAGTGCCTAAGGTAGGCAGTTCAAACCCACCAGCCACTCCAGGGAAGGAAGATGAGGCAATCTACTTCCATAATATTTACTGCCTCAGGCTATGAGTCAGAATTGACTTCATGACATTGAGTTTGGTTTGGTTTTAGTTTTAGAAAAACTTACCAGGAACCATGTCTTCTTTTGTCACTCAGTGAGGTACTGAATGAACTTTCTGGTCTTTTGCAGCAGGAAAGTTGTCCATTTCCTCATCCCTTCTCATGCACTCTCAAACTCCCTAGACATGCTTTTGACTCCAGGGTTCCAACATTGGTGTCAATGAATAGTTTTGAGTCCTCATCTGCTATGACATCTTAGCAGCCTTCAGTATAGATGACACTCTCTCACCTTGACCATTCACTCCCACGACCCTCTCCCTTTGGTTTCTGTAATGTCACATGGCCTGTTGTCCTAAATCTAATCCTCTGGCTATGTTTTCCTTACCTCTTTGCAGGCTCCCATATATACCCATTTTTTTCCCCTCAAGGACTCAGTGCTAGGTCCTCACCTTATGACCCCACATCATTTCCTTGGACAATAGTCTCACCAACACACACAGCTTCATTTACCATCCAAAATTCCAGAGCTCTTCTCAGAGATTAAAAGATCCTTGTCTAACTGTACATGATATCTAAAAGACCATTGATGTTCAGTGGGTCCAAAATTGAACAAATGATTTACCCTTCAAACTTTGTTCTCTTCTAATATTCCTCCTTGAGTAAATATCAAAATAATGCTGAACTGTGCTACACACATTGCAAGAGACTTTTTCTAAATATCTCACTTTGTGTAACAACTCTAAAAGTTGGATATTCTATTAGCTCTGATTTACAAGTAAAGAAACTAAGAAGCAAAGAAGTCAGATTATTTTCCCTGTACTAGAAAATGGTAGGTCTACTGTTTACATAGTTTTCTGTGGTGGGTAAATTTATGTATCAAATTGGCTAGGCTACAGTTCTCTGTGGTTTGATCAAACAGTAGACTATTTGCTATTCCATAATGCAATATAACACAATATAATTTAATCACCTTCCATAATGTAATCTAATCTAATGTAATCAATCAGTCAGTTGAAAGAAGAGTTCCTTAAGCTGTGATCTGCCTCCAGACCACAAACAGATATTTTGGCAGAATTCACTTTCTCTCTCCACTCTGAGTTCTTCCTGTCACCTGATAGGATGTTGAGACCCAACCCTACAGAAGTCCCCAGCCTATGCATGACCTAGATTTGGACTTGCCAGCTCCCACAGTCATGTACACCAATACAATATTAATATATGTATGCTGTTGTTAGGTGCCATCAAGGTGGCTCCAACTCCTGGTGACCCTACGTACAATAGAATGAAACTCTGCCCAGTCCTGTACCATCTTCAAAATATTTGCTACATTTGAGCCCATTGTTGCAGCCACTGTGTCAATTAATCCATCTTGTTGTAGGTCTTCACCTTTTTTGCTGACCCTCTATTTTACCAAGCATGCTATCCTTATCTAGGTACCAGTCCCTTCTGACAATAAGACCAAAGAACAGGAGTCAAAGTTGTTTTACCTGTGCTGCTTTCAGGATTCTTTCTTTGTCTGGTTTTGATGAGTTTGATGATGATATGCCTTGGTATTTGATGATGATATGCCTTGATATTCTTTTGGGGCCTATCTGTTTGGGGTTCATTGGACTTCCTGAATGGACATATCCTCATCTTTCATCATATCAGGGAAGTTCTCCTCCAACAAATCTTGGACAATTTTCTCAGTGGTTTCATTTTTCTCTTCCTCTTCTGGAATTCCAGTGACACATATGTTATTCCTTTTGATGGTATCCCACATGAACCTTAGGCTATCTTCATTTTGTTTGGATCTTTTTTCTGATTGATCCCTTTCCAAAGAA
>NW_006921719.1:2635886-2637908 GCF_000298275.1 Orycteropus afer afer
TTGGACTGTCTATCAATCCTTTGAAGATACTTAAATATAATTCTTTTGAATTCCTTATCAGAGAGTTCCAATTCTGCTTCTTCCTCAGGGATGTGTTCTGGGTCTGTATCCTGCTCCCTTGTTTCTGTCACTTTATCTTGCTTCTTTGTGAGGACTGTGATGGTCTGTTGTCTCCTAGACATTTTGGCATTGTTGTATTTAGAGCTCTGTTAAGTGTTTGTGAAGAGCAGCCAAGGGTGAGTCAGGCTCTTCTTGGTGGTTGTTTATCATTGGCCTGTTGGTGGAGAAGAAGGTGGTGGCTCTTGCTCAGTAAGTGAAGCTGCAGGAAGTGTGGGTGTAGTTGTGTTGTATGTGGACTCTCACTGTCTTGCACTCAGTTAGACAAAAATAACAATTTAATAACCATCAAAAAAGTAAAAGCAAGTGGACAAAAAATACACCATGTAATCACACAGGAACAGTAACCAAAAAAGAAAAAGGGTAAAACAAGGGGGGGAAATAACTGCAATATTTGGGGAGAGGGCAGTAAGAGAAAAAAGGTAGAGAAGGAGAATAATAAGAGAAAAATGGAAAAATAGCAAAAAGAAAAACAAGGAATGGGTTTAACCACAAGAAAGAAAGAAAAAAAAAATGCAACCAGGAACATGGAAAAGAAAAAAAGCTGAAAGCTAGAACCTGGGGCGGGGGGGAGGGGGAAAGAATAAAGAATAATAGTAAAAAGGACAAAATAATAATAATACTAGTAGTTTTGAAACAGATAAAAACAAACTATAAAACAGAAAGAAAAAAAAATATCAGGGCAGGGCGGTGCAGAGTACCGACTAGGATGGAATTCCTGCCAGCCCAGAAAGGAGGTGGGAGTGAGGGATGGTTGCACCTCTGTTCACCAAGAGGGTGTGGTGTATAAGAGTAACAAGGGGAATGTCACAGCTTTCCAGTCATTGGGGTCCAGAATGTCCTTGGGGTTCCCAGCAAGTGGAGCCTGTTCTTAAGTCCCTGGAATCTGGGAGAATGCTGTTGCTTTAAATATCCAAAATGGTCAAGCCACTTATAAACATTCAAAATAGCTGCGCCCTACAGACAGACAAAAGTCCACAACTCAGCCTGCCTTCCTCTTTGCTGCTTCCCTTTTTATTCCCCAGCCACCAGAGCAGTCCTCTGTGCAGTGCCTGGCTAGCAGGGCCAAGTTTTAGGTAAATTCTTAGGTCTTACCATCACTCAGCAATATCCAAGCTGTCTGGGCCATCAGGATCACTGCCAGACTGCAGCTCTCTATGTCTCCTTTTTTTGGTGTTATTATGCAAATTGTTCTGCTAGTTGGAGTTTAGTCCACTTCTATATCCTTCCCTTCAAGGCTCAGCGGTCCAGGATTATCTTCTGTATCTGTGTTAATTGGTTCCCCTTTTCTTTGTTGAAGACGGTCTGTGCAGTCTTTCTGCTTATTCTGCCATCTTACCGGAACCCTTATCATCTGAAGTCTTGACTTATATTCAACATTTCATGTACATTTAGTTTCACTCCCCAATTACCATCCCCAATCCTAACCCTCCCTGCCTAGTAACCGCCCCCCCGTCCCTCTCATGGTTATACATTTTTGTGTGTCCTGCATTTCCTCCATGTGAATGTTGCCCCTTTGGTGACCCATGGTCGATGCTCCAAGGGATGCATCTCCATAGAGTATGTGGGGGCCGCACCCTGGGTTGAGTGGTCTGTGTGTCTTATTTATTAAGTAAATAAGAGCCAGCCCCTGGTAGTGAGTTTTATTTCAGGCCCAAAGTGTACGCCAGGGCCATAGTATTGGGGGTCCCACCAGACTCCATCTGACCGGTAATTCTGGACATTATTGTGTTTTGGGATTTTGTTCCACGTTTTTCCTCCCACTCTATCCAGGATCTCCAGTTTTGATCCTTTGCCGAGTGGTTGACATTGGTAGCGGGGCACCATCTAGTTCTTCTGGTCTAGAGGTCCATTATGTCCCAGGGCTGTTTGCTTCCAAACATCCTTGTTTTTTTTTTTTGGTTT
>NW_006921719.1:2638008-2648095 GCF_000298275.1 Orycteropus afer afer
TTTTTTTGCACTCTTCTTTGCTTCCAAGGATAGGAGACCTTTAGCTGCATCTTAAATGGCCGCTTGAAAGCTTTTAAGACCCCAGTTGCTACTCACCAACATAGGTTATGGAACAAGATTTTTATGTGTTTTATTGTGCCAATTGAGTCTAGTGTCCCCCGGTATTATGGTCCTGAGTCAGTAGATCCATTGGATCTCTCTCCCACAGTGTCTGTCTGTGTGTGAGGGATTGCTCTATGTCTGTCTTCTGTTGTTTCTGTAAGTATTGCGGGTATTTTGTATCATTGGTATCTGTGCAAGATTGGCCTCAGTTGAATCTATCCTTGGTCTAGAGGATAATCCTGTTCACTGACCCTTATCTGATCTTCTCAGATGTTTATTTGTATCTGTAGCTTGGTGTTTGGTGCTAACAGTAATGCAGTATTGTGGGTACATTAGTACTAGCCTCTGTCATTTATTTCTTATGTGTACAATTTGGTGTCCTCCCTTTTCCTAATGTTTTCATGGTGGTCACAGACTCTTTCCATCTTCTTTTGATGTTTCTACATCATTCAATATATTCCCCATAGAATTCTTTCGGTATTGCAACTCAAGGCTTGAATTTTTCTTCAGTTCTTTCAACTTGAGAAATGCAGAGCATGTTCTTCCCTTTTGGTTTTCTAACTCCAAGTCTTTTCATGTCTCATTATAATAATTGACTTTGTCTTCCTGAACTGCTCTTTGAAATCTTCTGTTCAGCTCTTTTATCTTGTCATTTCTTCCATTTGCTTTAATAGCAATATTAAATATTGCTCTCCATTCAATAGCAAGTTTCAGAGTGTCTTCTTATATATACACACACATTTGTTTCCCCATCTTGTTCTCTGGGCCCCAGTGTCACTGTCCTTACAGCTCCTCACATGCATCTTCACCCCTCTTTCTTGTATCAGTGCTCTTCCCTTTACCTGGAATGTTCTTTACTCCTAGATTTATCTAGTTAGCACCTATTTATTCTTCAGAACTAAGACCAAATTCATTGTCTAAAGGAAAACTCTCTGTCCCACCTGATGTGTTCTTTTCATCATGAAACTATTCTCATTTAATATTTTCACTGGCTTTTCTTTCATTATTTGATTGGTATCTGTCATCCTCACTGGTTGGTAAGTACTCTGAAGACACCAATGGTATCTGTGTTGTCTACCATTGTATCCTCCTTTAACCAGCACAAGGCCTAGCAAATAATTGACATCCAATGATGTTGGATAGAGGAATGAATAATTGAATGAATGGAGACAGTCAGAAACTCAACCTACTACTCCTGTTTTTGTCCTGCACATTTGTCTTAAAAATGATCTTTTTCCTTCTTTGCACATTCAGCCATGTCTTCAGTATGTTGCGTGGGTGTTAAGCACCAGAAGTCAAGTGATTCCTATAAACCTAAAAAGAGGCCAGCTGCCAGACTCATGACAGCAATGAATAAAACTGAATAGGAAAACAGAGTTCTAATCACAGCAGGAGACAGTGCAAAGACCACTAACCTGATGTCTGGAAACATGCTCCCAGTCATAGCTTTGTCACATATTAGCCACGTGACCCTAGAGAAACCTCTTTGTTTTCTCAGTTTTTCCAGACGCTATTTAAAAGAGAGAGAGAGCTGAGATGCTTCATCTCTCAAAATTCTTACTTGCTTATTAATGAGTTTCAGTTTATTTCAATTATAGTATTTGAATTCTTCACATATAGGATTTCACATCAGGAACAAAAGGGAGATTTAAAATTAGAAAATTCTTATAAGAAATAAGCATGGCTTTTAAATTTCATTTGGCATTACTTTTGGATCACAGACTAGTGTTTTGCTGCATTTTAAAATAAGCAATTTAAATGTTTTATTCCTTTTAGGAAGAAGATCTTTGGTGGCACAGCAGTTAAGTGCTGGGCTGCTAACTGGAAAGTCATCAGTTTGAGCCTACTGGCTGCTCCCCAGGAGAAAGATATAGAAGTCTTCTTCCATAAAACCCTACTACCGTCGAGTCCATTCTGACTCATAGCAACACTATAGGGCACAGTTGAATTGCCCCGCAGGGTTTCCAAAGCTATAACTCTTTCCAGAAAGAGGTAGCTGCATCTTTCTCTCATGGAGCATCTGGTGGGTTTAAACCACTGACCTTTTGGTTAGCAGCTCAATTTTTTCTTTAACCACTGTGCCACCAGAGCTCCTCTGCTTCTGTAAGATTACAGAAACCCTATGGGCAGTTCTCTGTCATTTAAAGGTCGCTATGAGTGGCAGATCAAACCTACCAGCCACTCCTCAGAAGGAAGGGTGAGCAATCTACTTCCATAATGATACCACCTTGGAAACCCAAGAAGGGGTCGCTATGAGTGGAATCCCACTCGATGACAGTGAGTGAGTGGATGAGTTGGAATCAACTGATTTCAGTCACTGTGGTCATTTATGTGTTGCTCTATAGACTAAACTAACATGAGGGAACTCTGGTTCTTTCATTATTAGAAGAATTAATTTCTCTTTATTATAAAATACTACAGAGCGAAGTCATTCTATGTACTGCAGTTTATGGCTTCAGAATATCGTACAAGTGTCAATCATCAGAAAACATCTCTTTAAAATAAAAAGTTAATCAACTATAAGCACCACAAATTGAGCTTCACCTTCTTTTTATAATGACTGAATTCTATTTGTACACTTTTCAGAAATTACCTCTGAAAAGGAAGCAAACTGAGCTTCAGATTTGTCTTAAGTCTAATTAAGATGAGTACAGTGGGTGACTCGGAGTGAGACCCATACCACCGGGAAACTTCAGTTCATTTCCTAAGTGTAAACAAACACATCCACTCTGCTGTTAATAAAAGCAATGGCAGGGCAATAAAAAGCTTGGCTGACATGAATAAAGATGAAGTTATAAATCCTTAATGACAAAATGTCCCAGTTAGGAGACACAGACCTGGAATGTGTTAGTTTGCATAAAATGCATGTGAATTTCTACAGATGAGGGAAGGACCTGTAAGTTTCACAGTGATGCTGAGCTTCAAATGTGTGAGTTCCATCCATTAATTCTCAACCAAGACTTCTGGATTTATTTTAGAGTTAGCATTTGAAATGCAGCAGGGAAGCAATGCTCATGAGTGGTGGAGCTGATGTTTCTTTGTCAGGGGTGGGCGAACATGATTGAAGAGAAGGTCAAGCTACAGTTTTAAAGAAAACAAACCTCTTTTATACAAGAGTTAACTCCCAAAACAAAAAGCTCTTACATTGTTTTCTATCCATAAAGCAAGCGAAGGAGTTTCTCTAAGGGGATGGAAGAAAGAAATGCAGGTAGCAACCAAGTTGCATTTAAGGCTCAGGTAAGCTTATAGATTAAAGAGCAGGTTTATATGCATCAGCTGAGTGATCTTGGGCAAGTCCCTTCCTCATTCTGACTCAATTTTCCAGGCTCTACACTTTATTTTAAAGAGGAAGTCTTTCAAAGTCTCTTGAGCTCTGATATTCTAGGATGCTATAAGATCATCTCCGTGATTTCACGGCAGCATAAATTGAATATTTTTGATAATGAAATTTCTTAAATGAATTTTCATAAATGAAAATTGACCTCTTGATAAATGACCTCCTCCTTCTAAGTATGGTTGGTGAAAGTCATTCCAGACAGCTTAATCTACTCTATGGTATTCAATCCCCAATTCACCAAACATTGACTGAGTGCTATGTGCCTAGTCACTGATAAGTGTCAGAAGCTCCCCAGCTAAGAACCAAGCCCTGAATCATATGCCCTCATTTGATCTTGGTCCCCAGTAAGACCTTTTCTGTTCAGCAAATGCTTCCCATAACTATATTTCAGTGTTTTATAAGTGTTTCAAGTTTCCAACAGCAATACTAATATTCTGTATAACTAAAATAAAGTTCATATCTGCCTGTGGTGGTTAAGTTTGTGTGTCAGCTTGGCTAGGCCTGGTTGAGTGGCTGGACAGCTGGATGTAGTATTCCCCATGATGAGACTGGTAATCAACCGCATGGTGGAATCTATTGTGAGCAGCTGAGTGGCTGCCTTAGGTATGTGGTCCTTTTCCCTTACATAAGAAACAGCTTTGGGAATAGTCTCTAGCTTATGGCACACTTGAACCCTGCATGTAGCTGTGTTGTTGTTCAGCAGCCTGCCATGCTCTGTTGACCTTGGGACTTTCGATGGACTTGAGTTAATGGCCTGCTGTGTGGTTTGGTAACATCAGGACTGTGCCTTTTTATTTGTCGACCTTGGGCTTGTTAGCCTCAGCCACCAGTAGCTGCCTGAGTGAAGAGATGCCTCTAGCTTCAGTGGGCCGGGAGCAGGAAGCAGAGCTAAAGCCCAAGGTCGAGGGGCTTTCACACAGCCCCTAGAGCCTGGCACTTTGAACTTGGACTTCTAACCTCCAAACTGTAAGAGAATAAACTCCTGTTTGTTAAAGCTATCCCATTTGTGGTATATTTCTTGTCAGAGCAGCACTAGGTAACCTGAACACTGCCTATGCCTTTTGTTTTGGCATCAAGCTGGACAAGTTTTCAATGAATGTAGAGAGCATATTCTGAATAGTCAAATGTAAAATATGAAGTACATGAGACACTTGAAATTTACATTGTTTGGCCTAGGAGCATGCCTGAGAGAAAGAGAATCCTCCACTGAGGCAGCTAAAACTGGGGCTCAACAAGATGTCCCTGTTAGGAAGTAAGTATGTTAGGATTCTGTGAACAAAGAAAACAAATGCTGGCTTCAACGATTATTTCCAAATTGTATGAAGTGATTTGTGAGGAAGTTCTTTCTCAGCAGGAACCTCTATGTAGCATGATATCAGGGATTTGCTTATTTAAAGATAATTGATGATTCTCCCAACTAACACTGGTAGAGCCAACTAATACAAAACATGGCTTATTTAACTTTGTGTGCATTCTATATTTATATGATTACAAAACAAACATGTGTTAATATGGCTATTTTGCACAGGGCAGAGGATTAATGAGATGGATTAACACAATAGTCACAACAATGGACTCAAATGTACAAACAATCATGAAATTGGTACAGGACCAGGAAACATTTCATTCTGAAGCTATGAACGGGAGCTGTCTACAGCAACTAATAACCAAAAAAAAAAAAAAAAAAAAAAAAAAAAACACACAACTCTTGCCTCTTGCTGTTCAGAATATAAGAGAGGTAAAACACTGACTTAAACAAGTAGTCTAGATATATGGTTTTTCAATAATAAAATGATAATGATTCTATTCCTTTCATCTCTTTGAAATCACCTAAACTCAATGTAAATGTAAAGCCCAGAATTTCAGTGGGGGAAAATAAAAAAGAACAAAAAAAGTTTGCCTAAAGCTGCTGATCTCAAACAGAGCCATCAAAAGATAATTCTCCAAAGTAAATGGCATGACTAAAGGCCCCTACTTGGAATGATAGGAGTGGGTTGAAAGCACTGATGCTAAGACCCTTTCTGCCTTAGGACAAAAGAGAAACTAGGAAAGCAGAAATGAATGGTCACATGCATATGTTATATTTGCAGGAAGTAGCTTATTGGTGAAGCAAGGTGGAGGAAAGATAATCTTCATTATTAACAGCCCTATTTTTTTTATTGTGATTTGGGTAAAAGTTTACATAACAAATTCATTTTCCATACAGCAGCTCACATACTTTGTCTCATGACATTAATGGCAATTTTCCACAGTGCAACAGATCCCCTCCCAATTCCTCCCCATAGTTACCTCTTCCCTGTGTCCTTGCCTCCCATGTACTCCTGCTCCCCAAGCTGTCTCCCTATGTATACACAGCACTTCTATTCTCCCATGATTAATCTCTCCAAAGAGTGTATCTACTCAATGTAAATGTTCAGCTCATATGCCTGTCTTTTGTTTGGCTGGAAGCCGCACAAGTGGGTTCAATTCCAGACCTGAAGGGCAGCTAGGGGCCATAGTCTCAAGGTTCCATCAGGCTTTATGTTATTTTTTTAATGATTTTGAGTTTTGTTCCACATCATTCTCCCACTCTAGCCAGTACCTCCTAATAGATCCCTGCCCAAGTGTTTGACAGTGGCAGCTGGGCACCATCTAGCTCTTCTGGTCTCATAGTCATAAAGGCTGAGAATTGCATGGTGTACCACTCCCTTGGACTAATTGTTTCCATGAATCTTTGGTTTTCTTCATTCTTCTTTTCTCTGGATGAGGAGAGACCCATCGTTGCATCTAGACAGCCACTTATAAGCTTTTAAGATCCTAGTCACTACTTGGGAGCTCTGGTAGCATAGTGGCTAAGGCACTTGACTGCTAACCAGAAGGCTGGCGGTTCAAATCCACCAGCCACTCCTTGGAAGGAAGGTTGGGCAATCCTACTTCCGTAGTGATACTGCCTCGGAAATGACGGCAAATAACAACAACAACAACAAGTCACTACTTGCCAAAGTAGGATGTGGAACAATGTCTTGTGTAGTATATTATGCCAATTAAGCTTGATGTCCTCTGCACCTATGGTCCTGAGCCTACAGGTCCAACTACTCACTCACTCTGGGTAGCTGGCTGTGCCCAAGAAGTGACTACAACCTTGTCCCTTGTCAGCTCTACTATATACTTGAGCAGCCCTATTTTTGCCAAGTTCTATTGGATAAGCAGAAGTTTAAATTCTAAATAAATTTTTCACACATACAAAACTCTGTGTAATGAGGAACTAGGGACAATTCCTGATGGCCTGAAAGACAGTCCTGGATCCTCAAATTTACTAAAAATAGCTGGTCCAGAGAATATTCATCATATTAAAAAATAAGCAGGACATTTTTAAAATTTATTAAAACTTCCACAAGAAAAATAATAAAAAAAAACAATGAATTAAGGACCTGGAAAGATAAATGACATTCTTTGTGGGGGGTAGGCATGAAAGGGGGCAGGATGTTGCAGGAAAGGAAGGGACATGATGTCAAAAGCAGATGAAAATTGTGATCAAAGGTATTGTCATGATTTTTCAAAACTTAAAACAATCAGAATTATCAAACAAGAACCCAGAATGGAAACAGAAAGCTACAAAAACTATGAGAAGAAGGTTGTGAGGTGCTACAGACTCAGTTACAACTCATAGCGACTCTATGTAAAACACAACAAAACACTGCCTGGTCTTGTGCCATCCTCACAATGGTTGCTATGTTTGAGCCCATTGTTGCAGCCATTGTGCCAACTATTTCATTGAGGGTCTTCCTCTATTTCACTGACCCTGCACCTTACCAAGCATGATGTCCTTCTCCAGGAATCGATCCCTCCTGAAAACATTCCAAAGGATGTGAGATGAAGTCTCACCATCCTCACTTCTAAGGAGAATTCTGGCTGTACTTCTTCCAAGACAGAATTCTTTTTTCTTCCAGTAGTTCATGGTATATTTAATATTCTTTGCTAACACCATAATTCAAAGGCATCAATTTGTCTTTGGTTTTCCTTATTCATTATCCAGTTTTCTCATGCTGATGTGGTGATTAAAAATAACATGGCTTGAGTCAGGCACACCTTAGCACCTTAGTCCTCA
The DNA here is from genome assembly GCF_000298275.1 of Orycteropus afer afer. Lineage (NCBI taxonomy): Eukaryota > Metazoa > Chordata > Mammalia > Tubulidentata > Orycteropodidae > Orycteropus > Orycteropus afer. The sequence continues at coordinate 2,645,535 of NW_006921719.1, forward strand.
AGGTGACATATTTGCTTTTTAATGCTTTAAAGAAGTCATTGGTGCAGATTTTCCCTATGCGATATATCATTTGTTTTCCTGACTGCTGCTTCCAAGAGCATTAATTGTGAATGCAAGTAAAATGAAATCCTTGACAACTTAAATCTTTTCTCTCTGTTTATCATGATGTTGCTTCTTGGACCAGATATGAGGATTTTTGTTTTCTCTGTGTTGAGGTGTAATCCATACAGAAGGCTGTGGTTTTTTACCTTTATTAATAAGTCCTCTTCACTTAGCACACAAGGTTGTGTCATCAGCATATTGCAGCTTGTTAATGAGCTTTCCTCCAATGCTAATGCCGTGTTCTTCTTCACATAGTCCAGTTTCTTGAATTATTTCCTCAGCATATAGATTGAACAAGTATAGTGAAAGGATACAACCCTGATGCGTATCTTTTCTGATTTTAAACCATGCAGTTTCCCCTCATTCTGTTCAAACGACTACTTCTTGGTCTATGTACAAGTTCCACATGAGCTTAATTAAGTGTTCTTGAATTCCATTCTTTCCAATGTTATCCATAATTTGGTATGGTCCACACAGTTGAAAGCCTTTGCATAGTTAATAAAACACAAGTAAACATCTTTCTGATGTTCTCTGCTTTTAGCCAAGATCCATCTGACATCAGCAATGATATATCCCTTGTTCCACATAATCTTTTGAACCTGCCTTGCATTTCTGGCAGTTCTCTGTCAATGTACTCCTGTAACCATTTTTAATTTACCTTCAGGAAAATTTTAGTAGTGTGTGAAATTAATGATATTGTTCAATAATTCCCACATTTTGCTGGAATCGGCACAAATGAGCTCTGGTGGTATAGTGTCTAAGGCATCTGACTGCTAACCAGAAGGTTGGCAGTTCAAACCCACCAGCCACTCCTCACAAGGAAGATTGGGCAATCTACTTCCATAGTCATACTGCCTCAGAATCCCAAGGCTATGAATCAGGTATGACTCCACAGCAGTGAGTTTGGTTTTTTTGGGTTGCAGTCATTGAACAGGTAGTTGTCTTCCAAATTTCTTGGCATAGATCAATGAGCACTTCCAGTGTTGCACCCTTTCTTTAAATGTTTCAATCAGTATTCCATGAATTCCTGGAGTCTTTTTCCCCCCGATGCCTCAGTGCAGCTTAGACTTCTTCCTTTACTGATATCAGCTCTTGATCATATGCTACCTCCTGAAATGGTTGAACACTGACCAATTCAGTGGCTGTGTGTTCCTTCCATCTTCCCTTGATTCTTCTTGTGTCCTTACATTTTTTGTCCATGAATGTTGCCACTGGAGGTTTGAATTTTTCTTCAGTTTTTTCAGCTTGAGAAATGACAAGCATTTCTTCACTCTTGGTTTTCTAACTCCAGGTCTTTGCACAGTCCATTATAATGCTTCATTTCTCTTCTTAAGCTGCCCTTTGAAATCTTGTGTTCAGCTCTTTTACTTCATCATTTCTTCCTTATGTTTTAGCTACTCTACATTAATGAGAGAGTTTCAGTCTCTTCTGACATCCATTTTGGTCTTTTCATTCTTTCCTGTCTTTTTAATGACCTTTTGCTTCAATTATGTCCTTGATATAATTCCACAGTCCACCTAGTCTTTATTGATTAGTGTTCAATGTGTCAACTCTGTTCATGAGATGGGCTCTAAATTCAGTTCAGATATACTCAAGGTTGTACTTTGACTTTCATGGATTTGGTTTAGTTTTCTTCAGCTTCAACTTGAACTTGCATACGAGCAATTTATGATCTGTTCCACAACTGGCCCCTGGCCTTCTTCTGACTGATGATATCAAGTTTCTCCATGGTCTCTTTCCACAGACACAATTGATTTGATTCCTGCAAATTCCGTCTGAGGAGTTTCAAGTGTGTTGTCATTGTTTATGTTGTTGAATAGAAGTATTTCCAATGAATAGACATTGGTCTTGTAAAATTTTATCATGTGATCTTCAGTGTCATTTCCATGAAGAAGGCCATATTTTCCAACTATTGATCATTTTTCTTTGCTTCCAGCTTTTGCATTCCAATCACTAGTAATTATCAATGCATCTGATTGCATGTCTGGTCAATTTCAGACTGCAGAAGTTGATTAAAAAAATTTTCAATTTCTTCATCTTTGGTGTTATTGGTTGGTGCATAAATTTGAATAATATTTGTATTAACTGGAATTTCTTGTGAGTGTATGGATATTATCCTATCACTGGCAGCATTATACTTAAGGATAGATCTTAAAATGTTCTTTTTGACAATAAATGTAATACAGTTCCTCTTTAATTTGTCATACCTGGCATATTAGCTGGTGAACTTCAAGAAAGAAGTATAAAAGAAAAATTAATCATTACAGAAATAAAGATTACATTGAAAGTCACACAAGGAAGAAAAAGAACTGGTAAAAACATAGCAATGAATGTAAAACACTATAGTAAGAAAAATATTCATTTTTGAAAATGAAAAATGGTATAAAAAGGTATATATATACATATGTGTATGTATATATATATATATACCTTTTTAAATTCTTTCATTGTTTTCATTT
>NW_006921719.1:2648381-2667270 GCF_000298275.1 Orycteropus afer afer
ATATATATTGAAATATAGTTCAGTAGGATAACCTAAAATTAAAAGAAACTATGAATCTGTTAATCTGAAAGGCATATCACTACCTAGCTTGGAATAGAGGGGAGGAGAGAATGAACTGGTACAAAATGAACATTAGCATATATTCTAGAAAATTGCCTGATTTCATACACAAATAGCTGTTTTACTAGCCTGGTAAACAATTTACGTCACTTATTGAAGGAAGGAAAGAGGCTTTGATGGTGTAGTGGTTAAGTACTCTGCTGCTGACCAAAAGAATGGAGGATCAAACACACCACTGATTCTCTTTGAAGAAAAAAAAATGTGGCACTCTGCTTCAGTAAATGTTTACAACCTTGGAAACCCTATGGGGCAGTTCTACTCTGACCTAAAGAGTCACTATGAGTCAGAACCAACTTGACAGCTATGAGTGTTAGGGAAAGGAAAGAAATCAGATGGCCTCTGATTTCTCCACTGTAACTGTGTTAGACTGTGTTCTCTAGAGAGAAAAAAAAAAATCAGTAAAGCTTATGTATAGAGAGAAAGAGAAATTTATCTTAGGAAAATGGCTCACACACTTATAGATGCTGGCAAGTTCCAAGTTATTGGATCAAATGTCAAGCTGGAGGCGTTTCCTGACTCACACAGCTGCAGGGACTGATGAACTCAAATTTGGCAGGCAGTATTCAAGTTGATTGACTCCAACGAATGACAAATCCAAGATCTCCAGGCTGAATGGTGGATTGTTCACTCACGGACAGTTGTGGCAGCACAACAGAATCCCAATCCACATAAGAGTGTCTCTTTTCCCAGGATGTCCATAAATATACTGGAAGCAGGCCACATCCCTAGAGAAACTCCCTTTCAATGGATTGGCTGATCAAAACATATACATCTGATTCCATAATTGGAACAACCCACATCACAATTGCTTAAACCACACAGAATTGTGGTCCAGCCAAATTGACACACAGCTCCAGCTATCACAATCCACCATTTGTCAACATGGCAGTTGTACACATCTTCTTAACCATATATAATCTCTAATTAAGGACAATTATAAAGTCATATTTGCACCTAATGTGATAAGCTAACACATGTACAACCTAAATGCATTAACCTTATTTACATTTTATGAGTCATAAGAGAAGGAAACAAAAATATTTGATGCACATACACAATGAAGAAATATAACAATCACAGTCCTTGTTTCTGCAACTAGTCACGTGGTCATAGCTGATTTTCAGAACTACCTTCTTCCACCACCCATTCTGTATTTCCCTTGCCCTCAGCAAGCACCTCAGGGGGTTGTGGTTCTTTGCCTGGTGGGGTGACCCAAACCTTCATTCCTGAAGGGTCTGGGCCATTAGTAGTCATATCAGAATTGGGTTGCTGTAATTTTCCATTGACTTTAATCACAGGGCATGGTAGTACTAAGAGATGTCCTAAAGAATCTCCTGTATTCTAGACATATTCTTCTTTTCCTCCATTATGTAATATCAATCCAATTTCCCCTTGGTAATCAGGATCTATCACACTAGATAGTACAGTAATACCCTTCTTTGTCTGCTGATCCAGAGACATGAGGAAGCCAAAATGGCCAGGTGGCATTCTTAATTTCCAGTTCAATGCAATCAGTATTGTGTCTCAAGGTGGGAGTGTTCCTCCCTTTGAGATTAAGATGTCCAGACCCACAGGGCATAGGGTAGCAGTGACAGGAAGCAAAAATTTTTTTGAGTGGGAACTAAGGGTAATAGTGAGTGGTACCACTCCTGTTTCCACCCTGTGGTTCCTGGACTCATGAATCCTGGCTGTTGGACCATATACTGGATGCTGGTTTAGAGCATATACAGCCTCCTTGAGACATTCCCCCAACCCTTCAAGGTATTGCCACCTAGCTGGTGCCATAATTGTGTTTTCAGTAGGCCATTCCATCGTTCTATCAAGCCAGCTGCTTCGGGATGATGGGGAACATGGTAAGACCAGTGAATTCCATGAGAATAGGCCATTGCCACACTTCATTTGCTGTGAATTGAGTCCCTTGATCTGAAGCAATGCTGTGTGGGATACCATGATGATGGATAAGGCATTCTGTAAGTTCATGGATGGTAGTTTTAGCACAAGCATTGCATGCAGTGAAGGCAAATCTATACCCAGAGTAAGTGTCTATTCCAGTAAGAACAAAATGCTGTCTTTTCCATGATGGAAGTGGTCCAATGCAATCAACCTGCCACCAGGTTGCTGGCTGATCACCCCGAGGAATGGTTACATATTCCAGACTCAGTGTTGGTCTCTGCTGCTGGCAGATTGGGCACTCAGTGGCAGTAGCCAAATCAGCCTTGGTAAGTGGGAGTCCATGTTGCTGAGCCCATGCATAACCTCCATCCCTGCCACCATGGCTACTTTGTTCATGAGCCCATTGAGCACTGACAGGAGTAGTGGGGAAAAAGGATTGCTGGTTTCCTCTGAATGTGTCATCCTATCCACCTGATTGTTAAAGTCCTCCTCTGCCAAAGTCACCTTTTGGTGGGCATTCACGTGAGACACAAATATCTTTACTCCTTTGGCCCATTCAGAGAGATCTATCCACATACCTCTTCCCCATACATTCTTGTCACCAATTTTCCAATCATGCTCTTTCCAAGTCCCAGACCATCCATCCAAGCCATTAACCACAGCCCATGAATCTGTGTATAATTGCACATCTGGCCATTTCTTATTCTATGCAAAGTGAACAGCCATATACATGTCTCGAAGTTCTGCCCATTGGGAGGATCTCCCTTCACCACTGTCCTTCAAGGAAGTCCCAGAAAGGAGCTGCAGTGTTGTTGCTGTCAACTTAGTGGTACCTGCTTATTGTCCAGAACCATCTGTAAACCAGGCACCAGTTTTATCTTCCTCAGGCAACTGAGCATAAGGGACTCCCCATGAGGCCGTAGGTGCAGACTGGGAGAGGGAAGGTAATGTGATTGGAGTGGAGATCATAAGCATTTGGGCCACTTCCTCATGGAACTTACTTGTGCCTTCAGGTTCTGCTCAAGCCCAATTCTGATATGTCACTTCCATTTAATGATGGAGTGCTGCTGTGCACATCCAACTTTATGACTCTGCAGGTCAGACTACATCCAGTTCATGATAGGCAGCTCAGGCCTCATGGTGACATGGTGGCCCATGGTTAGGTGTTCAGTCTCTACTAAAGCCCAATAACAAGCTAAAAGCTGTTTCTCAAAAGCAGAGTAGTTATCTGCAGAGGATGACAGGACTTTGCTTCAAAATCCCAAGGGTCTGCATTGCGATTCACCAATAGGTACCTGCCAAAGATTCCATATAGCATCTCTATCTACTACAGACACTTCAAGCACCATTGGATAAGCCAGATCATATGGCCCAAGTGGCTGAGCAGCTTGCATGACAGCCTGAACCTGTTGCAGAGCCTTCTGTTGTTCTGGGCCCCACTCAAAACTAGCAGCTTTCCAAGTCATTTGATAAATAGGCCACAGCAATACACCAAAATCAGGGATATGTTGCCTCCAAAATCCAAAGAGGCCCGCCAGACATTGTGCCTCCTTTTTAGTTGTGGGGGAAGCCAGATACAATAATTTATCCTTCACTTTAGTAGGAATATTTTGACATGCCCCACACCTTTGGATCCCTAGAAATTTCACTGAAGTGGAAGGTGCCTGAATTTTCGTTGGGTTAATTTCCCAACCTCTAGCACATATATGTCTCACCAATAAGTCTAGAGTCATTGATACTTCTTCCTTACAAGTTCCAATTAGCATAATGTCATCAAAATAATGGACCAGTGTGATGTCTTATAGAAGGGAAAGGTGATCAAGATCCCTACGGACTAAATTTTGACATAGTGCTGGGGAGTTGATATACCCTTGAGGAAGCACTGTGAAAGTATATTGTTGGTCTTGCCAGCTGAAGGCAAACTGCTTCTGATGGTCCTTCAAAATTGATATCAAGGAAATGGCATTGGTCAGATCAATAGCTGCATACCAAGTACCAGGAGATGTACTAATTTGCTCAAGCAGTGAAACCACATCAGAAACAGCAGCTGCAATTGGAATCACCACCTGATTAAGTTTATGATAATCTGCTATCATTCTCCAAGATCCATCTGTTTTTTGCATAGGCCAAATAGGCAAATTAAATGGGCATGTGGTGGGAGTCACCACCCTGCATCCTTCAAGTCCTTGATGGTGGCAATAATCTCTGCAACCCCTCCAAGGATGTGGTATTGCTTTTGGTTTACTACTCTTGTAGGTAGAGGCCGTTCTAATGGCTTCCACTTGGCTTTTCCTACCATAATGACCCTTACTCCACATGTCAAGGACCCAACGTGGGAATTCTGCCAATAGTTCAGTATATCTATTTCAATTATGCATTCTGGAACTGGGGAAATCTCTACAGATTGGGTTTGGGACCCACTGGACATACTGTGAGATGCACCTTAGTTAAGACTCCATCGATAACTTGACCTCCATATGCCCCCACTCTGAATGGTGGGCCACAATGATACTTTGGGTCTCCCGGAGTTAGTGTCAGTTCAGAGCCAGTGTTCAACAATCCCTGAAAAATCTTATTATTTCCTTTTTGCCAATGAACAGTCACTCTTGTAAAAGGCCTCGGGTCCCTTTCTCAGGCTGGGAGAAAGACTGACATAAATTTTAGGCAATGTAGTGGGGTCTTTCCTCAAAGGGACCTGGCCTTTTCTTCACTCAAAGGGTTGTGGGTCTGTAAACTGACTCAAGTCTGGGAAATGATTGAGAGGCCATGACTCTGTATTCTGGCGATTCAATCTAGGCTGCTGTTCACATGACCTAGAATTCTTCTGTCTATACAGATCAAGTAAATATTTAGTAGGTTTGCCATATATTTCACTACTAAGAACATGCACAAGTAGCCAATGGCATAATTCCGCCCAAGTCAGACTATTCTGATTACTGTTCTGACTCTGCTGTCCATTATGGTAACCATGCCCACCTTGTCTTGGTTGATTAATTTCTGACACTTGGCCCCTACTACCATGGGATCCAATTAGCCTCATTGTAGTTAAGTGTTTTAGTTCAATTAGGGCAGTTCCCACTGTCAAATTCAGCTTACATAAAATAGCAATCACAGCAGGCTTCATGGATGCTAGAGCTCCCTTCACAAATTTATTCCTCATGGTACTGGTGAAAGGTGTGTCTTCTGGACTCTCCACTTCTGTCTCTAGCAGTCTAATATGATAAATCCATTCTAACAGACCAATTTTCCTAAGCCTCTGGATACTTTCTTCTACATTATACCAAGGTAGGTCTGATACTTCAACTTGACTTAAGGTAGACCACTGCATAATCCATCCCTCAATAAGCCAACCAAATAAACTATTAGATCCTTTCCTAACCTCTCGAGCTGAAACACTGAATGAAGGATCCATACTTAGTGGGCCTAAATCAATAAACTCAGACTGATCCAATGTTACATTCCTTGCACCATTATCCCACACCCTCAGTAGCCATTCCCATACATATTCTCTAGGTTTCTGTCTGTACATGGTAGCAAAATCAAGTAGGTCTTTTCGGGTGTAGTGTACCACCTCCTCAGTCACACTTTGTATTTCACCTTTTGGGGCTCACTTGGGCTTAACTTTGGTTATAGGTCTAGCAGCAACAATGGGCGGTTGGGGCAGTTCCTGAGAACATTCAGCAATGTCCTCCATGGCCTCTGCCTCAGGCAATGACCCAGCAGGAACAGTTGGGTTAACCCCATCAAACTGAGGTGGAGGGGATAATGTTTTTACAGTAATCCCTTCAGATGGGAGGGATTCAACAGAATTACAGGCTCTATATCCTGTTCTTCCTGACTATCTGCCCACATTTCCCCATTGCAGGTTTTAGGATCCCATTTTTTCCCAATCAATGCCCTCACTTTAACTTCAGACACCATTCTGGGCTGGCAATTTAACTGGCTTTGTAATTCAGCCACCCTTACAATAAAACTCTGCATTTGGTTTACGACAATATCAACTCTGTTACTAAAAGAAATAAGGCTTTCTTTCAGAGCACAACTGGAAACATTGAGGTCTTTTGTTCATTGCTTAAGCCTCAGCAGCCCTGAGCTCATCTCTCTCTTTCACCACTTTGTCTAGTGTAAGCAGGACCAACCAACCAGCTTCCTTATACTCCTCATCCTGACAAAATTGCAAAAAGTATCAAATATACGATCACCCAGAGCCTCACTTCTCACAAGTACTTGATCTATTGGTGGTGCTATTTTGCATATTAATGTTGCCTCCTCACGCCACGGATTAGCAGGGCCCTCTTTACTAACAGAGGTAGAGTCACTAATATCTTTACCATTAATCAAATTGGTGAACCAATTTAGGAAGCCCATCCTTATGATTTTTTCTCTCTAGAACCACTCTTAGTACCAAATGTGTTAGACTGGGTTCTCTAGAGAAACAAAATAAGTAAAGCTTATATAGAGAGAGAAAGAGAAATTTATCTTAGGAAAATGGTTCACACACTTGTTGAAGCTGGCAAGTCCAATGCTCTTGAATCAAACATCAAGCTGGAGGCTTTTCCTGACTCATGCAGCTGCAGGGGCTGACGAGCTCAAGGTTGGCAGGCAGTATACTGGCTGTTGACTCCAATGAATGATGAATCCAAGATCTCCAGGCCGAATGATGGATTGTTCTCTCACGGACAATTGTAGGCAGCACAACAGAATCTCAATCCACAGAAGAGTGTCTCTTTTCCCAGGATGTCCATAAATATACCGGAAGCAGACCACCCCTCTAGGGAAACTTCCTTTCAAAGGATTGGCAGCTCAAAACATATACATCTCATCCCATCATTGGAACAGCCCACATACAATTGCTTAAATCACACAGAATTGTGGTCCAGCCAAGTTGAAACACATCTCCAACTATCACAGTAACATCCTAACCAAAATCCTAGTAGAACAATGCCTCATAAGTTCTCAAGGAATAAATTGTGATGGAAGAATTTTAAATTCAGCCACATTATCATTCATGTGTCAAAGCTGCAGAGAAATATATTTTCCATGTGATCTTTTTCAGGGAACTACTGGGAGATGAACCTCAGACAACCAAGTGATGAATGGTAGAACTACAGTGAAATAACAAGTATTGGCCATTTAATCCATTGAACTCTTGGACTGTAGAGATTTTTTTTGATAGCTGCCATTGAGTCAGCCATTGACACATGGCAACCACATGCACAACAGAATGAAGCACTGCCCAGTCTTGAGCTATCCCCATGATTAGTTGTGGATCACCCTATTGGATCCATAGAGTTCTCACTGCCTGGTTTTCTAAAGTAGATAGCCAGCCCTTTCTTCCATAGAAATTATGGTTCCATAAACAAATGTGCAGGAGCTCTGGTAGCATAGTGCCTAAGGCACTTGACTGCTAACCAGAAGGCTGGCAATTCAAACCTACCAGCCACTCCTCAGAAGAAAGATGGGACAATCTACTTCTGTAGTGATACCACCTGAGAAACCCAAGGGGTGGCTATGAGTCAGGTCTGACTCGACGGCACATAACAACAACAACAACAACAAACAAATGTAAAAGGTATAAGCCTTAATGATATAATAATGGTTAAACAACAAGAGTTAGGAGGAGTAGAGAAGATGTGGGTTGCATAATATACTTATTTTCTCATCACTTATAAGCTGGAATATGAAGAAATAATGATAATATAATGCTATAAGTATAAATAAAGCTATAGAAGTAATAGTAAGGAAAAGAATATAATCCAATAAAACTAGATGGAGAAGAGGGTTGGAAAATATACTTATTTTGATATTATTCATAAAAATTGAGAATTAGACACTGTAGTTGCAAAGTAGCCACAAGAACACAAGTATAAGTCTCCTAAATTACCAGGAAAAAATACGCATGTGGAACAACAGCAACAACAAAGAACTCACCCACACAGATTATATGTTGTTGTTGTTGTTGTTGTTATGTGCCACAAGTCGGACCCCACTCATAGCGACCCCTCCTTGGGTTTCCAAGGCACTATCACTATGGAAGTAGATTGCCCAAACTTCCTTCTGAGGTGTGGCTAGGGGGGTTGAACTGCCAGCCTTCTGGTTAGCAGTCAGGTGCCTTGGAAAATATTTTTTCAAAAACCAGAAATTAAAAACAAAATGTGTTGAAAAAACAAAGTCCAAGCCTATCTGTCATATCAATGAATAATTTAGGGAATCCATTTATTAAATAAGAAAGAACCAAACAATGAAACACTACATGGCAATTAAAAAGAATAAGGCATTAAAACCCAGCTGCTGTCTCACACAAATTGGCAAATGGTTCCTAAAATTCTTATGGAAATGCAAGGGACCCTGAGAAGCCAAAACAATCTTGAAAAAGAAGAACAAAGTTGGAGGACTCACATTTCCATTTCAACACTTACTATAAAATGATGACAATCTGGATTGTGTGGTACTGATATGAGGGTAGACATAGGAATCGATGGAACAGAATTGCCAAGTCCAGAAATAATCCCTTCTTTATGGCTAAATGATTTTTTTATAAAGAATAAGGCAAAACTCTAGGCTATATATTGTCTCTAATATATTAGCCTACTGTGTTGACTATCAAAAATAATGATAACTCTTTTTCCATATCAAATATTAATTTTAGAAAAAAGCTATAATATAAAGCCAGAGTACTCTGGTTCTTATCCAATCTTTCCCTTCTCCTTCCCTGCCCTTCTTGCCTTCCGTACTCTCAATCTATTTGGGAATAATCTACAGGATCTGGCAAAAGGTAGGGGGGATCCTCTAAAGCAAATACATATGGAAAGATCCAGAGCTCAGCATCCTTCCCCGTCCTCCAGATTATAACTGGTCAGGGCCTTAGCAGAGTTCTTCAGCAGCAGGTGCTAATAGGAAACAGCAAATTCATCCATAGCAACTGCCTCCATCCGTTAGCAGGTGTAGAAAGCATAACCATTGTAGAAAGAGTTATAACCTCCTCCAAATATCATTTTCATTATGCACACTATCTCCCTTGGGGGCAGTAAAGTTTTCTGCCAAAGGCTGAAATGGAAGCTCAGAGGCCTATTCTTGAATATCCAAATTCAAGATGGTACAACTTATATCTGTTAAAATGTGCGTGTCCTTTGGCCCATCATTTCTATTCTAGAGATTTATCTTAGAAAAGTATTTGTACCTGTGCAAAATGACTCATATATGAAGATGTCCATTTCAGCACAGTTTCTAATAGCACAAAAACAGAAAAATCTAAATGTCCATTAACATGGAAACAGATTATAACATATCCATATTATGCACTTTAAGAGATTGTTATAGATCTACATATACCCACATGGCATGTTTTCCAAGATATATCAACAAAGGGAAAAATCAAGGTGTAGAACCATGTATACAGTGGGATGTTTATTTAAAACACTCATCTATTCATATAATGATATACAGACACTAGAAAAGGTCTGGAAGGATTCACCAAAAAGGAATTGGAAAGAGGGTTGAAAAATTAAGTATTTTATTTTTCTATATTTTTGGGGATTTTTTTGTGTGTATTATTCGTGTCACCACTCATCTGTCAGTTTGTCATGCTGTGGTGGCTTATGTGTTGCTGTGAGGCTGGAGGCTATGCCACCACTATTTCAAATACCAGCAGGGTCACCCATGGTGGGCAGGTTTCAGGGAAGCTTCCAGATTAAGACAGACTTAAAAGAAGGAAGGGGCCATCCACTTCTCAAAGAAGTGGCCAGTGAGAACCTTATGAATAGCAGTGAACCACTGTCTGATATATTACTGGAAAACTTTATGAATAACCCTGAAACACTGTCATTTATAGTGCTGGAAGATGAGCCCATCAGGTCAGAAGGCACTCAAAATACAACTGGGGAAGAGCTGCCTCCTCAGAGTAGAGCTGATCTTAATGATATACATGGGGTAAAGCTTTCAGGACCTGCATTTGCTGATGTGGGATGACTCAAAATGGGAAGAAACAGCTGTAAACATCCATTAATCATTGGAACATGTACAAAGTGTGAATCTAGGAAAATTAGAAGTTGTCAAAAACAAAATGCAACACATAGAGATCAATATCCTAGGCATTAGTGAACTGAAATGGACTGGTTTTGGCCATTTTGAATCTGAGGTCTGCTGCAAAAGACCTCTTCCAAGTGCTGAAGAAAAAAGATGTCTCTTTGAAGACTAAGATGTACCTAACCCAAGGTATAGTATTTTCAATTGCCTCATATGCATGTAAGAGCTGGACAATGAACAAGGAAGACCGAAGAAGAGTTGATGATTTTGAGTTGTGGTGTTGGCGAAGAATACTTAAAGTACCATAGACTGCCAAAAGAACTAACAAGTCTGTCTTGGAAGAAGCGCAGCCAGAATTCTCTTTGGATGAGAGAATGGCCAGACTTCATCTGACCTACTTTGGTCATGTTGTCAGAAGGGACCATTCCCTGGAGAAGTATATCATGCTTGGCAAAGTGAAGGGTCGATGAAAAAGAGGAAGGCCTTCAACAAATGGATTGATACAGTGCCTGCAATGATGGGCTCAGGTATAGCAAGGATTTTGAGGTTGGTGCAGGACTGGGCAGTGTTTCGTTCTGTTGTACACAGGGTCACTATGCGTTGGACCCAACTCGACAGCCCCTAACAACAACATTATTTGTGCAGTTAAGAAAACAGAAATTGTTCACTTGGTAAATAATTTGGAAAATACAAAAACACATAAAGAAGAAAATTCAATTATTTATAATCCTACAGTTCAGAGATATCCACAATTAAAATTTGAATAAAATTTCCTTCAGTGTTCTGTAGATCTTTCTATGAAGTGTTCAAGGGTTTTAATTTAAAATCCCCATCGTAGAGTGTAGGATGGCAATGTTGAGCAAGGGTTGTGCCCTTTAAGTAAATCCTGAAGGGTTGAACCTTTCTATTAAAAAGCAATGCAGCATTGCACCAACACAATAATTATAATTAAATTGTTTAAACTGCTATCAAAGAAAATAATAGAAATTAAATGTCCCAAAAATGCTAAAAAAGATATTATACTATGAGCCTACAAGGGTGAGGACCCGTTTTAAAATATGCTGTAATTGTGTTAAGTTGCTTTTATAATCTATATATTTATGATCTTCCAAATTCTTTAAGAAGCAAAGTTTTTAAAGGCAACAAAATTTTAATTTCACCTTCATAATACTTCTCAGCCCCATTATACCCTCTATAAAGAAAGATATAAAATTCCACAATACCAAAAAAAAAAAAGATCTAGCAGATAATGCCAATGCCAGTATCTTAGAAAACAAAAAGAATCCAAACTCACTGCCATCAAGTCGATCTCAACTCATATTGACCCCTTTTGGGTTTCCAAGGCAGTAAATCTTTACATAAGTAGATTGCCCAGTCTTCCTTCCACAGAGTGGCTGACAGGTTGGAACCGCCAACCTTTTGGTTAGGAGTCATATGCTTTAGGCACTACACCACCAACACTCTGAGGGCTCTTCAATAACTACAAAGCAGATGGAGATGAGCTAAGAAAAATATCTCCAAGCCTCACCTCATAGGAAATCCAGGGTTTATTTCATCAACTGGCCCAGGCTGGAAAAAAGAGATGTGGTGTCTTCTACCATTGTCTGATTCAGAGAGACAAGATCTGCACCAAATTCAAGAGTGGACCACAGTACAGGTACATTTTTGAGATGGCCACAAGAGTGTGTCTCCACCACCACACCATATGGGGTGAAGGAGTCCCCATAAGTAAACTTGTTGGGAAGGGACAGAAAGAATTCCAGATATGCATGCAGGTTTTTGTGTTTTTTATAAACTCTATTAGTTCAGCATATCAGAGCATAGAGAGGATTGTGTTTCAACAAAACAGAATTAAAATAGGCAAATAAAAGGGAAAGAGGTGAGGTAAGAATTAATTGAAGGGGAAATAAAAACATAAGAGTGAAAATCCTCACTGGAGATAGGAAATGCCCAAACTAATGGTGCAGAAAATTGAATCAATAATGTGGAAGACACTAAAGAATCATTATCAGAATGCAAAAGAAAGGAACAAAGAGACTAAAATGCTAAAGGATAATAATATGTAGCCGATAATGGAACAGTACTCTGACATATATATAATTGATATCTCTGAATAACATAGCACAATTAATAAGAAGCAATAATCTAAGATATAATAGAAGAAAATTCCCCTTAGATCAGTAATCCTCAAAATGTACTCTGCAAATCCTTGGGGGTACTATGGATACTTTCAAGGATTTCATAAGGTCAAAAATATTTTCATAATACTACAAAGACATGATTTGTCTTTTCTGACTATGTTGATATTTACAGTGATAGCACAAAAGCAATAATGGATGTCATTGAGGACACCTTAGCTCATATCAAGGCAGTGGCACCAAATGGTACTGTAACTGCTGTAGTTGGTTGCTGTTGAGGCAGCTCTGACTCATGGACAAACAGCTTGACTGAAATTTCATGAGAGACCCTAAGCTAGAATCCAGCTAATGACTGACAAATTGTGTTTATTCAGCCTTGGGCAAACATTTTCTCAAAATTGAACAAAGTGAATCTGTCGCTCACAGGACAACCAACAGCATTTCTTGCCAATGATAAAATTCAAGCTATTAAAAGGAAATTAGGATTTTGGAAAATTTGTATCTGCCACCATGAGTCTGGCAGTTTTCCAACACATACATAAAGTTTTTTTTTCTAATGAGATAGTGGCAATGTTAATTATTTCTTAAATATGAAGTGCACCAACACTTGGAAAATCTACAAAACTCAGTAAGTCAATATCTTCCAAACAAACAATGCATCATGTTGCAAAAGATCCATTCAAAAATGCAAGATGGATTTTAACGTAACAGAGGACAAGATCATTGATATGATTTTAAATTCCACATTGGTAATCACCTTTAAGAAAATATCACTTGCCAAGCTTTGATGTAGTAGTATCAAAGGAAAGCAACCATAATTACACAAAAACACTTAAACCATACTTCTTTCTTCTCCAACTACATATCTGTATGATGCTGAATGTTCTTCATGTATTTCAACCAGAAAAACACAATGCAGCAGACTGTAGAAGCAAGCAGATAAGTAAATTTAACTGGTTTTTATTTAGCCTCTATTAGTGCCTAAGGCATTTGACTGCTAACCAGAAGGCTATCAGTTCTAACCCACCAGCCACTCCTTGGAAGGAAGAGGGGGCAATCTACTTCCTTAGAGATACTGCCTCGGAAACCGAAGGAGGGGGTCACTATGAGTCAAAATCGACTGGACGGCAGGGATTTTTGTTTTTATTCAAAAAATTCGCAAAAATATAAAACAATGCCACTTTTTCACTGAATTTTCTTTTGTTTTGGAAAACGGTTTCTACAGAGGTGTATAATTTATGTTAATATTTAATGGATTTATTATTGGTTTTTAGGTGAATTAATAAATATTTTTAATTATCAGTTTTAATTTCAAATATGGTAAGTACTAATAGATATAGTCCACGCAAACAAAAGTTTTGGGGAATTCTTTATAATTTTTAAGGCTGAGACCAAAAAGTTTGAGAACTACTTCCTTCAACAAAGAAAAAAAGACATGTATTTGTGAATCAGAATTTACTCTACCTCAGCAGGTTTGGTTTTGGGGATTTTTTGTCTAATTGAAGGATTGAAGTGTCCACCATATGTGTTACTCAGATTGACTTGATTATACGGAGGTAATAAATGACTCCAAAATCACAATGGTTTGTGAAAAGAAAGGTTTATTTTTGTGCATACTACACTTTCATGATGAGACCACCAGTCTACATGTTGTTGTTGTTGTTGTTATTTGCTGTCGAGTGGGCCCCGACTCACAGAGACCCCTCCTTGGGTTTCCGAGGCAGTATCACTACGGAAGTAGGATTGCCCAACCTTCCTTCCAAGGAGTGGCTGGTGGGTTTGAACCGCCAGCCTTCTGGTTAGCAGTCAAGTGCCTTAGGCACTATGCTACCAGGGCTCCTACCAGTCTACATAGCAGAGAGAAAAGAAGGCATGCTAAAGCACAGGTTGTTCTGAAAGCTTCCACCTGCCATTTCTGCTCATATTTCACTGGACAAGGTAAGTCACATGGACAAACATGACTTGAAGAGGGCTAGAGGATTCCTCTTTTGTAAAAGGACACCAAGTGTGGGTGAATTGTAATAGTCCATCATACTGTATTTCAGGCAAAAGTCAATCTAGAAAATCCACACCATAGACAAATTTCAATAAATAAATAAATTTTTAATGACAGGGATAAAGAAAATAATACAAGTAGCCAGGCAGAGGTGAGAAGTTTCCTACAAAAACAAACAAAATCAAACTGGCCTCAATCTTCTCTGTACTTGAAATGCTAAAAAACACTGAATTAGTATCTATTGAGTTTAAGGGTAAAATGAGTTTAAGGGTACAATGAATCCAAGAATCATATAAGCCATATTTCAAGGCAACAGAAAACAAATTGAGACATTTGAGGGCTCAAAATATACCACCCTTCAATAAAATCTCAAATACTCAAAGATATTTTCCAATTGAGTTGTATCCGACTCAGAGTGATCCCTCCTTGGCTTTCTGAGGCAATATCACTATGGAAGTAGATTGCCCAACCTTCCTTCTGAGGAGTGCCTGGTGGGTTTGAACCACCAGCATTCTGGTTAGCAGTCAAGTGCCTTAGGCACTACACCACCAGAGCTCCTATTGAGAAAGGAGGCAACATTAAAAAAAAGATTGGAAATGGGGAAGCCTATGGCAGTGAATCCTAAAATCAGTTAAACTGAGAAATAAGACTGAATACTTGTTGAAAATCTGATCTTAAGATGGAAGGTAAATAGCAGAAAACATTGCTGCAAAGGAAATAATATATAAAAAGTAACAATTTAATAATAAAACCTAGATCTAAAATTTCAAGTCATAGAAACAAAAGTAAAGAAATGAGAATAGAATGGAGTTATATTAAAGTTTTAAAATTTCTTTTTCTGAAATCAAATTATATTTCTTACCCATTGATTCTGACAATTGATAGACTATAGGTTAAAAGCTTTAAAACATTTAAAAATAATAACAGAAATAAAAATGATAGACTTGTATCATTTTAGAATATTGTTGTTATTGTTAGGAGAGGTCAAATCAGCTCCCACTCACAGTGGCCCTATGTACAATAGAACAAAATACCACGTGGTGCAGTCCTGTGCCATCCTCACAATCCTTTCTATGTGGGGATCATAGTTGCAGCCAGTGTCATTCCATCTCGTTGAAAGTCTTCTGCTTTTTACTGACCTTCTACTTTACCAGGCTTGATATTCTTCTCCAGTGACTGGTCCCTTCTGACAACATGACCCAAGTAGGTGAGACAAAGTCTGGCCATTCTCATTTCTTTTTTTTGTTGTTGTTTTTGTTTCACTCCCCAGTTACTATCCCCAACCCTACCCCACTCTCCTCCCCTCCCTACGTAGTAACCGCCACCTATGCCTCCCATAGTTATGCCCTCCTGTGTGTCCTGCATTTCCTCCATGCGAATGTTGCCCCTTTGGTGCCCTGTGGCCAATTGCTCCAAGGGATGCATTTCTATAGAGTATGTGGATGCATCACCCTGCGTTGAGTGGTCTGGGTATACATCTTATTTACTATTGGGCTGAGAGCTAGCCCCTGGGAGTAAGTTTTGTTCCAGGCCCGAAGTGTATGCCAGGGCCATAGTTTGGGGGTCCCACCAGAGTCCATCCAACCAGTAATTCTGGTCATTATTGTGTTTTTGTATTTTGTTCCATGTTTTTCCTCCCACTCTATCCAGGATCTCCAGTTCTGATCCTTTCCCGAGTGATAGGCATTGGTAGCCAGGCACCATCTTGTTCTTCTGGTCTCAAGGTCTATCATGTCCAAATGTCCTTGGTTGTTTTTTGTTTGTTTTTGTTTGTTTTTTTGCACTCTTCTTAAGACCCCAGTTGTGACTCACCAATATAGCTTGTGGAACAATATTTTTATCTTTTTATTGTGCCAACTGAGTCTGGTGTCCCCCAATACTATGGTGCTGAGTCAGTAGATCCATTGAATCTCTTTCCCACAGTGTCTGGCTGTCTGTGAGGGATTTTTCTATGTCTATGTTCTGTTGTTTCTGTAAGGATTGCAGGTATTTTGTATCACTGGTATCTGTGCAAGATTAGCCTCAGCTGAATCTATCCTTGGTCTAGAGTATAATCCTGTTCACTGGCCCCCATCTGATCTCAGATGTTTATGTGTTAACCTGTAGCCTGGTGTTTGGTGTTAATGGTAATGCTGTTGTTGTTGTTGTTATTTGCCATTGTGTTGGACCTGACTCATAGTGACCCTCCTTGGGTTTCCAAGCCAGTATCACTACGGAAGCAGATTCCTCCACCTTCCTTCCGAAGAGTGGCTGGTGGGTTTGAACTGCCAGCCTTCTGGTTAACAGTCAAGTGCCTTAGGCACAATGCTACCAGAGCAGTATTGTGGATATACTGGCCTCTGTTGTTTATATCTTACGGGCACAATTGATGCCCTTTTCCTAATGTTACTGCAGTGGTCACAGACTTTCTCAGTTCTTCTGCTTCCTTTGCAAATCTAGCCATTCTCACTTCTAAGGAGATTCCAGCTGCACTTCTTCCAGGAAAGATTTGTTCATTCTTCTGGCAGTCCATGCTATTTTCAGTATTCTTCACCAACACCACAATTCAAAGGCATCAATTCTTCCATTTTCCTTGTTCATTGTCCAGCTTTCAACACATATGAGGCAATTGAAATACCATAACTTGGGTCAGATGCACCCTAGTCTTCAAAGTAACATCTTTGCTCTTTAACACTTTAAAAAGGTCTTTTGCAGCACATTTGCCCAGTGCACTGTGATGTCTGACGTCTGACTTCTTGACTGCTGCTTCCATGGGTATTGATTGCAGATCCAAGTAAAATAAAATCTCTGAAAACTTCAACCTTTTCTCCATTTACTATGATGTTTATTTGTCCAGTTGTGAGGACTTTTGTTTTATGTTGAGGTGTAATCCTTACTGAATGCTCTAGTCTTTGATCTTCATGAGTAAGTGCTTCAAGTGCTCTTCACTTTCAGCAAACAACATTGTGTCATCTGTTGGCATATCACAGGTTGTTAATGAGTATTCCTCCAATCCTGATGCTGCATTCTTCTTCGTATAGTCCATCTTCTCAGATTATTTGCTCAGCATACAGATTGAATATGTATGGTGAAAGGATACAACCCAGATGCACACACTTCCTGATTTTAATGATACAAAAGATAAAAACAATGAAATCAGGAAATAAGGCCATTTAGTAGAGTGAACAAAAAAGTTTTAAAACGGAGAGAAAAAAAGTTGACATAACTAAAGCCAGATACTATCAACTAGGATGATGGTTGAAATTAGGCCAAACTTACTTGTAAAAGAGAATTGGTTTCTAATGGGGATTTAAATATGCTGTTTATGAAAAGCACTCCTAAAAGAGGGTGGAAATGATTAAAAGTAAAAGGATGGGCAAAGGTATATCTAGCCAAAACAAACAAAGGTGAGTTACCAATTTGCTTTACATGAAGTTCAAGCAAATAAAAAAGCATTAAAACATGAAAAGATGGTTACTTTATCCTGAAAAAGAACAAAATTTACAATTGAAAAGTAACCATAATAAATCTTTATGTGCTGAGTAGCCTTGTATCCATTTACCTACATAAAAGTATAAAATAAGAGGAAAAATGAAATGAATACAAATAGAAAGTGATTGAAAAATAAGTATGAGTAGAACAGATCAGGAAGGTAAAAGCTTAATTTTTATATAGAAATAGGAGTACTTTTTAATTAATATATTTTAAAAATGAAAAAAATTATGTTTAAACTAAATCTTATCTAGAATTCATGAAATACATATATAAATGAATCGTGTAATTGGCCAGAAAAATAAGTTTAATAAGTTCCAAATGATAGAAGTTATATAAGCTAGATTTGCAAAGGAAATTTTTATGAAATTAAAAATTAATAACAAAAAAGTAGGAAATTTAATTTTAATTTACTGTGGTATAAAGTGAAGTAATATCAAGCTGTCATTAAAATAAGAAATCGAGGCTAGATTATATATTAGAAAATCTGTTAATATAGTTTATAATATTCACAGTTCATAAGTAAATTCATTTTCCAAATGAATGGAATTTGATAAAAATGCATTCCTGATATTAAAATATGTATGTATATTCCTAGTTAGCTAAGAAGAGAAAATGGTTTATTTACATGATTTTATAAAATACCTACCTTAATCGAAGAAAAATAAAATCACAATGTATAGTGAAACAGGAGAAAATTAGAGGCAAGAAAAGAATACTAATTTTCCCAAAAAGGAATAGTCAGTTTCATTGACCAAAGAAAAGTAAATCAAAATATAAATATAGAAAAAGAAAAGAATTATTATTATCTTAAGATGACAAGATGATATGCTGTGCATGTAAAGGATAAAAAAATGAGAATTTATTAGAACATATTAAGGTTTAATAAAGAGACTAATTACAAAATCCAAAAAAAGCCAAGCTCACTGCTGTCAAGTCAGATCCCACTCATAGCAGTAGCTTTCTATGCACCCGTGAGAATTACTTAGAAAATGTACTAAAAGATTTCATTTACAAGAGGAAGTTAAAAATATAAAATACTCAAGAAAATATCTTTTATGAAGAGAACTATAAGCTTTATTAAATTATGTAAAAATAATACCTGATAAATGGAGATACATATTGTTGTTGTTGTTGTTGTTGTTGTTGTTGTTATGTGCCATGGAGTCAGCCCCGACTCATAGCGACCCCTCCTTGGGTTTCCGAGGCAGTATCACTACGGAAGTAGATTGCCCAACCTTCCTTC